>NC_053026.1:497818655-498147119 GCF_003073215.2 Triticum urartu | reverse complement strand
GTGAACAAAGAGCTGCCAACGGATGAAACTTCAGCTCGGCAAATACAACGCCGGGCGGCAGCCTACACCGTAGTCAACAGAGAGCTGGTCAGGCGCAGCGTCACTGGTGTCTACCAGCGCTGCATAGAGCTAGAGCAAGGCCAAGCGATTCTCAAAGACATCCATCAAGGCGAGTGCGGCCACCATGCGGCTTCAAGAGCGCTCGTCGCCAAAGCCTTTCGACACGGTTTCTTCTGGCCAACTGCCTTGGAAGAGGCCAAGGAGCTGGTCCAAAAATGCAAAGGGTGTCAGAAGTTCAGCTCCAAGCCGCACCAGCCAGCTTCTGCACTCAAGACCATCCCCATTGCCTGGCCTTTCGCAGTTTGGGGTCTAGACATGGTGGGACCATTCAAAACAGCACGAGGTGGTTTAACTCACTTACTTGTCGCAGTGGACAAGTTCACCAAGTGGATAGAAGCAAAGCCAATCAAGCTAAAGGTCCGACTGCCGTAACTTTCATCTCTGATATCACAATTCGGTATGGCATACCACATAGCATCATCACTGACAACGGCACAAATTTCGCCAAAGGCGCCTTGGCCCATATCTGCGCAACATAGGGCATCCGAATGGACCTAGCGTCCGTCGCCCATCCGCAGTCAAACGGCCAAGTGGAGCGAGCAAACGGACTCATCCTGTCCGACATCAAGCCTCGGTTGATCGAGCCTCTAGAGCGCTCGGCTGGCTGCTGGCTCGACGAGCTGCCAGCCGTCCTCTGGAGTCTGCGCACGACTCCAAACAAGTCAACCGGCTTCACACCCTTCTTCCTCATCTACGGTGCCGAAGCCGTCATCCCAACAGACATAGAGTTCGACTCCCCACGAGTCACCATGTACACCGAGGAGGAAGTAGAAGAAGCACGACAAGACGGCGTCGATCTGCTGGAAGAGGGCCGGCTGTTGGCACTCAGCCGGTCCAGCATCTACCAACAGAGCCTGCGCCGATACCACAACAGGAAGGTTAGGCCAAGATCTTTCCAAGAAGGAGACCTTGTGCTCCGGCTGATCCAGCGAACAGTCGACCAGCACAAGCTGTCGGCGCCTTGGGAAGGCCCTTTCATCATCAACAAAGTACTGGGCAACGATTCCTACTACCTGATCGACGCTCAGAAGCCCCGAGCACGCAAGAGGGACAACTCCGGCAAGGAGACAGAGCGGCCATGGAATGCAAATCTCCTCCGAAGATTTTACAGTTGATGCAGTATGTACCACGCTACCTCTTGTATTAAAGTACCAAGACATCGGGTCCCCCCGAGGCGAGCTCGGGGACTGCCCTCTTTTGTCTGTATGATAAAAATATGACTGCGAGTATGTTACTCCTTTTTATGCCGTTTGGCACTGGGCTCGACAAGTCGGCCCGGGGACTTGCCGCCTTGCACTATGAAATGCTTCCTGCAGTCGGACAAGTAGTGTGTAAACGCCTAAACCGTCTCCTGTCAGAAGCCGCAGCTCGCAGAGCGACTGTACGGTGGGCAGCAGTAAGGTAGAATGGGCATTCACATGAAAAATGGCTAAGGACTCAAAGCATAAAACATAGCTCAAGACAGCTTCCAGCCTTTCTCGCAAACCGACTCTTGGATAGTCGGATTGCCGTCTTCTATCTAACTTGCTCAAAAAAAATCTCTTGAAAACGGCTAAGTACTTGCTTTCCCAAAGTAGCCTAGCACTTGATCCAGCGACAGTCCGCAGAGCGGCTGTCCGATTGGCAAGGCAAGCAACTAAGAGAAAGCGGCAAAGGAAAAAAGCCAAAAGAGCAATGAGCAAGAAAAGATATATATATATATATATATATATATATATATTTACATAACATAGGCCCTTGGCCGAATTGTCGAGTAGAGGTTCAAAATACACCCCGCGGGTGGAATTGTGTGAATTAACAAAGTTCTTCAAAGACTACTGAAGCAGACAAAACAAAGATACAGCGGCAGCTTAGGAAGCAGCAGACGGACTCGGAGGGTCGGAGGAGGCGCCAGCACCAGGCGTCGGGGCGGCCGGCTGGCTAGTCTCGGCTTGATTGCCTCCGGCAACAGTCGGGTCGGTTGCACGTGGCTCGTTGCTGGAGGCACGGTCGAGCTGAGGCTGGCCGTCTGCTCCGTCTTCTGGTGCCTCCGCCTCGCCTCCATCCTCCGCCTCGCCCTCTTCCTCGACGCTGGAGCCAATCACCTCCGCCGAGTCCTCGCCATAGTCTGGGTTCATCCCAAACCACTCCGGCGGTACCTCCTCGCCGTCTTCAGACCGCTCGGGGACAAAGATGCTGGTGTCGGTGTACTCGGCGATCGCCGCAGCACGCTTGACGAGGGCGTCTTCCGCGGCCGCCAGCTCCGGCTGGGCCTCCGACCGAAGCGTGGCCAGCCGGTCTAGGTCCAGCCCCGGATACCATGCCTTGACGAACTCCAAGGCCCGGCGCGCTCCATCTCGGCCGAAGAGCCCTTCCAGGCCTCAAGACGACCAGCCGCGACCTCCAGCCAGTCGGCCGTCAGGCTGGGGGTGCGCGGAGCCTGCATATCCGGCCACAGGGCGGCAATCGCCTGGGCACCGACACGCTGAAGCCGGCGCAGCATCCGGTGAGCCGGCCGGAGGCGAGCCTCGATGCTCAGGATGTGTTCATCAAAAGTTCAGGGGGCATCGGTGGCAATCTCTGCGCCCTCCGCCCTCCGACCTTCACGGTCAGCCTCGATGGCTTGGATGGCGGCCTGTGACTGCCCAGGGAAGAAGTTTGCAAAGACGCGAAGAAACGAAGAAGCTAGTCAAAAACCAGGAGTCGTCACGACTTAAATCAGCAGCTCGAAGAAAGAAAATAAAGAGGCTCACCATCAACGATGTCTTCAATCTCGTGGAAGCCGGAGGACAGCAGCGCCTCCTTGTCAGACCAGCAGGAGCGCTCGCTCGTGAACTCGGCCAAGAGGGCGGTTTCCGTCTCCTCCACCTCCCTCTGCGACTTCACAAGCAGCTCCTTCTGCGCTGCCAATTGAGTGGCCAGCAGATCACGCTTTGTGGTGAGCTTGCTGCACTCCTCCTCTTTGGCGCGCAAAGCAGAGTTGGCGTCGCTCAGCTGCTGTTGAAGAGCAGCGTTGGCCCCTGAGAAGAAGGAAGAAAGAAGGCGTCAAGCCACCAGTAAATAAGCTCACCGGGGAGATCCGGCCCGACTGCTCAGCAGTCGGCCCGAATCTCGGGGACTATAGCCCGCGGGTGTGCCAGCGCGCCCCCGTGAAGAAGGAAAAGGACTTACTCTGGCTCTCCGACAGATCGGCGGTCCGCTTGCCCAGCTCTTCAACGTTACGGTTGAAGGCAGTGACGCGGAGGTTGTGGTAATCCTGCGACGAACGTTTCAGACAAAAAGTTAATACCCAAAGTTCATTAATTGGAGTTCCGGGCTGCCTGCTCAGCAGCCAGCCCGAAACTCGGGGACTACACCCAGTGGGTGCACTGGCGCGCCCCCACAGAGAGGAACAAGAAAAACAAAGGCCAAAAGGAAAAGCATACCCGGACGGCTGCCCGCGACGCCAGGTACGCCTTGGTGCAATTCTGGAGAGCGTCGCCCTCGGCACGAAGCTTCGCCTGGACGTCCAGAAGCGCTTGGTTCAGCGGCCCTGTGCCGCCTCCTCGCACCCACCCAATGGGCGCGGTGCTCGTCACCTCGGCGTCTGGGATCGCCGAGCTGGCAGCGCCGGTTTCCAGGGGACGGGGCACCGAAGTCGCCTTCTCCAGATGGCGGCGCGTTGGCGAGCCGACTTGGAGGAGTAGCCTCGCCACGGCCTCGTCTTCGGTCGGCGGCACCGAAGGGCCCGCCGGCTGCTCGCCCTGGGCACCTTCAGACGGCGGCGGAGGCGGCGGCGGAACGTTCGCATCCGGCGTACTGGGGTCACCGCCCTCCCCCTCCAGGACGGGGTTCTCCTCGCCGGCTTCCCCAGTCTGCCCCGTGAACTCTGGAGGCGGCGGCGCAGAGTTCAACGGGGTGAGGAGCACTGCCGACTGGCGGCGTGCGGCTTCCTCAGCCTGCTGCTTCGCCGCGGCGGCGGCTTCGGCCTCCGCTAGTTTTTATCTTAGCGGAGGCCTCCGCCCTGTCGGCCTCCGCCTTCTCCAGGCGGAGGGCCTCTTCTTCGTTGCGCTTCTCCTGCGCATTCCGCTCCGTCGCCTCCCGGAGGTCAGTAGCGGGGTCAATCCGCCGTTTGGTGGCGGACGTCTCCGCTGACCCCATGACGGAGGCGGCGGTGACCCTCTCAAGAGAGAGGGGAGCCCTGAAGCAAGAGGGGCAAGCAGAGACTGAGACAAATCACGAAGAAAGAATAAAACTTTGAAGACAGAATACTTACGAGGAGACCAACGGCGGCTTCTTCACTTCCTTACGGAAGCGGATGGCCTTCGCGGCTGCCTCGTCCCGCCGGGTCGCCGCAGCCGAACCCTTGGGCTTCTTCGGCTGACTGCCGAACAAGGTCGGCACGGCCCTGCGCTTCTTCCCGCCGCTTGGAGCGCCCAGCGCGGCAGAAGAACCCGCGCTAGGCTGGCTAGCTCCTGGCCGATGGCGAGGGGTGACTTCTCCCTCGGCGTCGTCGTCAGGCCAGTCGGCGAAAGTGACCGAAGGCCTGAAGTCGCCCGCTGTTCCTCCTCCTCCCTCGGCGTCATCTTCCAGAGCCGCCGCCCCCAGATCGGGGTCGTCGACGTCGCTCTCCGCCCGGTCGGCGAGGAACTCGCGGGCCGGCCCCGAGGTGCCGGCTTGTGGGTGAAGGAGGGGATTCTAACCAAAGCCAACTGGTCAAAACAAAACCCGGCAAGAAGAAGACAATCCAAAGAAAGAAAAGAAAGGCGACTCACCACGGGCGGGGGGTTGGCACGGGAGTACGGCTCCTTGCCGAATCGCCAGTCCTCCAGGAGCCTGCTGTCCGAGAGGTAGTTCACCATGAAGGCCACCTATTCGTGAGGCATGTCCTTGGTTTACATCCGACTTGGGTCGCGGTGCCCGCTCATCTGGCATATCATATGAGGGCGGCCTTGGAGTGGGAGAACTCGGCGCGAAACGAAGGCGGCCGGCAGATCCAGACCAGTCAGACCCTCCGACTGCATAAGCACTCGGAGTCGCGTAATGGCGCCGGCTCCCGCAGGCGTCAGCGACTTGGCCCGGTACGACCAGTTGGGCAGTCGCCCAGCCGCCGGGCCGGCTTCGAAAGCTGGCAAGTTGACCCAGTCTCCCCTCGCGGAGGCGTTCTTGACGTAGAAGTAGGATCTCTGCCACATCTTCACCGACTTGATCAGCGAGATGGAGGGGAAGGGATTGTCGGACCCCGACCTTCGCACGATGATGAAAGCGCCGCACTGAGCCGGCACGCCCGCGACATGGGTGCCGAGCTTGGAGAAGAAGAACTCCCCCAGAGCTCGAGGGTGGGGAGGACTCCGAGGAAGCCTTCGCACATGGCCACGAAGGCGGACAGCAGCACCACTGCGTTGGGGGTGAGGTGGTGCGGCTGGAGGCCGTAGAACTCCAGGAAGGACCGGAAGAAACTGCTCGCCGGCAGCCCCAGCCCGCGCAGGCAGTGCGAGCGGAAGATGACACACCCCCTTCGGCGCAAGACACACCTGCACGCGATCCTCGCCGGGAAGCCGACGGGTCCGGCAGAGGAACTCAATGTGGTCTTCATGAACTTCGGAGCCGTCCCAGGTGCCGGAGCGCACTGGGGGAGGCGCGGCGGCGGAGGAAGAACTCATCGCGAGCTGTCGCCGCAGCGTTCGCCGGAGCTTGGGCGAGCGGCGGAGCGAAGAAGAGAAGAGGAAGGAGTAGAGTGAGGAGCAGCAAGGAGGAAGAGAACGAGGAGTAGTGGGAAGGAGGGGCGCGCGTGCCCCCCTCTTCCCCCTACTTATAGCCTCGTGGGCTGCGAAGCCGAGGGGGCGGATGTGGGGATTTACTACGCCCACAACCCCACGACCCCCACGATCCACGATAAAGTTACTGCGCGTAGTAACTCCACGGGAATCCCAACCATCCACCGGGGCCGCAGCGGATCCCCTCGGGCGCCGAGGCGCGGTAGTGGCGGGCCCCGCCTATGGGCCTGTCTCGTTGCCTGCGTAGGCTGGCAGGACGGCCTAGCCACGTGCCCTCACGTGACAGGCCAAAAACGGGCGGCGGCCTGGAGGCTTAGCTAGCACGCCACTTAAATCCCGCCGCGACGTTTGAAATACTGAGCGAGTCAGAGTTGAGTGAGTTCGAGTTGAGCAAGTCCGACTCCTTCTAGTCGGCCCAGCAGAAGTCAATCAAAGACCATGTGTTGAGCACCCGGAAAGAGAAACTGCTGAGGCTTCTCGACCGATCGTCCGCGGCGCCTCACCAGCTTCGGGGACTACTGTTGGAGTAATGGGCCATGGGTAGGCCAACCCGAGTTCTGTAAGGAGTAATGGGCCACGGGTAGGCCAACCCGAGTCCCATAACCTTTCAAGACATCGGGGCAGGCTGCGCCCCTCAAGACCCCAGGACAAAGAGCCGCCTCCTGAGGAGTCGACGGCAAGGCGGCCGACTGCCCGCTCACGGCCGAGTCCCAGGGACGACTTCCAGAGAAGCCGGCTTTGGGGAGTCGGCCTGCGACTCCAACAAACCCCATGACCTCATCAAAGGGGACGAGGCAGGGGCGTGGCTACAGCAAAGCCCACCCCCGCCCCTCACCAAGGGCAGGCATGGCCACAGCACGCCGTACCCCGGAAGATCTCCGTGCGGCGTGGCACTGTTGCCATGCCGGCCCTGACATCAGCACCGCAGGGCCGAATCCTGCACCCACGACGGCTTGTCTGTACGGCCTGGAGGCAGCAGGGCCCACCAGTCAGTGAGACCTCGGGAGACGGCGGGAGAACCACCAGTCGGACCCGTCGGGAGTCGGCCCGGGGGAGTCGGCCGAGCCCTCCCCCGGGGCCCACGCGCCATTAATCAAGATGAGATGGGGAGTGGCAACAGTGATCGCCCGCCAGGCGGCGGGGCTGTTGCCACGACCTCATGATCAAGCCCGCGTCATCAGAAGTACGACTACAGTAATCAGCAGCCGGCAAGACCCGCCCGCGGCGGACCCACCATCGCGGGCCCCAGCGGTCAGCAGAGAAGACGGAGGCCAAGAGGCACTGACGGCTGGGCCCGCGCCTAGCCGGATTACCATTGTACCCCTGGGGGTAGGCCTATATAAACCCCCCAGGGCACCCATGCAAAGGGTTGGAACCCATTAGCTCTAGACCAAATCATATAGGAGGGAGAGAGCTAGTCTAGCTCTAGACCAAATCATATAGGAGGGAGAGAGCTAGTCTCGCCCTCTCCCACCACCAGAAAACAGCTCAAGGAGCAACCGTGTAAGCACTTTGCCATAGTGATCATGCGGAGACCCTGCAGAGCAGCAGTAGGGGTATTATCTCCCAGAGAGCCCCGAAGCTGGGTAAGATTCGCCGGCGTGCATGTCTTCGCCTCATCCCGTTTCCAGGCACCGGCGACGTTCTACTCGCCCCCACCATGATAAGCCATCCGTTGGCATATGTCGCACCAAACCCCCGATAAGTAATTTTGTAGCAAGTGTAATAGTGATGATAGCAGTAGTAACTTAGCAGAAACAATATGGAAAAGTTCATAGGCATTGGATCGGTGACTTGTTGGATGATCTTCATCATGTGACAGTTATAACCTAGGGTGATTCGGCAATAGCTCTAGTTCATCGATATAATGTAGGCATGTATTCCGTAAACATTCATACGTGCTTTATTAAAAGAACATGCATGCCATGTTTTGTCCTACCCTCCCGTGGCAGCGGGGTCCATATTGGAAACTAAGGGATATCAAGGCCTCCTTTTAATAGAGAACCGGAACAAAGCATTAATACATACTGAATACATGAACTCCTCAAACTACAGTCATCACCGGGAGTGGGCCCGGTTGTTGTCACTCCGGGGTTGCCAGATCATAACACGTAGTACGTGGCTATAACTTGCAAGATGGGATCTAGAACATGGATATAATGATGATAACATAAACGGTTCAGATCTGAAATCATGGCACCCGGGCCCAAAGTGTCAAGCATTAAGCATGGCAAAGTCATAGCAACATCAATCTAAAAACATAATGGATACTAGGGATCAAGCCCTAATAAAACTAACTCGATTACATGATGAATCTCATCCAACTCATCACCGACCAGCGAGCCTACAAAGGAATTACTCACTCCCGGTGGGGAGCATCATGGAATTGGCGATGGAGAAGGGTTGGTGATGACGAAGAATGAAGACCCCCTCTGCGGAGCCCCAAACGGACTCCAGATCAGCCCTCCCGAGGAAGAATAGGGCTTTGCGGCGGCTCCATCTCGTGGATCATGATAATTCTTTCTCTCTAATTTTTTTGTCCGAAAATTGGATTTTATAGAGTTGGTTTCAAGGTCAGTGGGACCACCAGGTGGGTAGAAGCCACCTAAGCGCGCCAGGAGAGGGGGCCGCACTGGTGGATTGTGCCCACCCAGGTGCCCCTCTCCTGCAGGTCTTGGCTCCCGAAATTCTTATTATTGATATAAAAAATCCTCGCAAAGTTTCGTTCCATTCCGAGAACTTTTATTTCTGCACAAAAACAACACCATGGTAGTTCTGCTGAAAATAGCGTCAGTCCGGGGTTAGTTTCATTCAAATCATGCAAATTAGAGTCCAAAACAAGAGGAAAAGCGTTAGGAAAAGCGTTAGGAAAAGTAGATACGTTAGAGACGTATCAACTCCCCCAAGCTTAAACCTTTGCTTGTCCTCAGGCAATTCAGTTGATAAACTGAAAGTGAAAAAGAAAAACTTTTACGAACTCTTTTGCTCTTGTTTGCATAAATAAGCTTAAACAGCACCCATGTTTTCAGCAAACATTATAACTAACCATGTCGACAATAACCCGTAAAGATTATAATGACTCATATCAATGACATAATCAGCTAGCGAGCAATAATAAGATATCTCAAACGGCAACATGTTGTCAAAACAACCTTGATATAATATGACAATAGTGGTATCTCACTAGCCCTTTTTGAGACCGCAAAACATATATGTAGAGCACCTCCAAAGTTCAAGCATCGACTAAACATTGCAATTCATGGTAGAAGAGATCCAGTCATGATGCACCCAACATTAGCTACACACAATGCATAAATCTTGACATCCGTGCTCTACTTAGTTTCTGGCGCTTGTTTTAGAAGGTGATGACACAACATAAAAGTAAACAGAAAGTCCCTTCGCAGAGGGAAGTAGTGATTTGCAGAGGTGCCAAAGCTCAATTTTTAAAACAGAGATAAATGATATTTTGAGACATGCACCCTTCTCATTTACTTCACGACCATCAGTTATCAATATCTCCCATGCTAAACAAGCTAGTGGCGGTTCTCAAGCGATAAAAGTAAAGGTTTTGACTCCATTGGGAGTTTTTGTTTGATTATTCGACCGATTAACTCCTTTTGTATTTTGAAGTTTGGGACTAGGCATCCCTATTACCGCCCTTTTCTCGTGCGATGGTGAGTGAATAAACACTCGACCTGAGAATAACCTGCTTAGCTTGGAAGATACCGACCACCTCATGTCGTTCCATGAACGATCCAGGCACACAAAACGGATAATTTTTTAGAAGTTTTTAGAGGTGGCACATGCAAATTTACTTAGGATGGCAGCGTAATACCACATATATGTAGATATGGTGGACTCATCTGGAATAACTTTGGGTTCAAGGTTTTTGATGTACAAGAAGAATCCCGACTTAGTACAGGCGAAGGCTAGCAATTAGATTGAGAAGCGGCCAGCTAGAGAGCAACAACGATCATAACCATGCATTACGCATAAGTAACATTTGACACTACCATGAGTAGGATATGATCACCATGAACATAAATATTATAGAGGCTATGTTGGTTTTGATTCAACTACATGCATGAACATGTACCAAGTCAAGCCACTTGAACATTCAGAGGAGGATACCATATCATCATACTACATCACAATCATTTTAACGCTATGTTGATATCCAAGATAAATCATTATCAACCCCAGCTACTTATGCATGGCATGAGAAACTATAATCTCTAATTATCATTGCAAACATGTTTAATCATAATGGGCTGAAGCATGGATACTATGTTAAACATATTTACACAAACAGAACAAGTCGAGTTCATACCAGTTTCTCTCTGCCACGCCCAGTTCATCGAATATCGTCATTATTGCCTTTCACTTGCACGACCGAATGATATGAAAATGATAATAGTGCAAGAGTGCCATGGACTAAGCTGGAATCTGCAAAACATTTTATTTAATAGGAGAAGACAAGGTAAAATGTGCTCTTTATTAGTTCAACAATTATTCATATGAGAGCCACTCAACATTTTCATCGTGGTCTTCTCCTCGGTATAACTCGAATAAAAAGAAAAGAAATACAGAGAAACACACTTAAATATTTTTGGAGTTTTTGGTTTTCTTGAACAAGCAAATAAGGGAAAAACAAAAACGAGAAAAACTATTTACACGAGAAAGCTCCCAACAAGCAGAAGGAGAACAAGGAAATCTTTTTGGGTTTTCTTTTTAATATTACTACTAAGCATGCATAGAAAGTAAATTACTACAACTAATTTTTTGGTTTTTTTATGTTTTTCAAACACACAAGAAGAAAGCAAGAAAATAAATCTAAGCATGGATGATACAATGAGAAAGTGTGAACACCGAGAAATGGAATAAGTGGACATGATTATCATCTCCTTCCATAAGTTATTTCATGATTACCATCTGCCTGTTCGGCACTTTGTTGCCATGATCGTCGTACGCCCTTGCAAGCCCACCCACGACCACCTCATGATTAAGGGCGGGCATGGCGTCTGTGCTCGGTTTCGTCCCTGCAGCGTCGCTAAACCCAAGTGGCTGAGCTCTGGCTCGCGGGCCAGCTCCCATGCACGTCACCTCCCATGGCCCTTAGTGCCTTGTTCTCGCATGAGCTAATCAGAGCGGGTAAGTTAGGGCGCACGAGATGGTGCCTCGTCACCACGGGAGGCGCGCGCTGGTTGTCTTTCTTTAGGATTTTTGCATGAGAAGACTGGGCACGACGTCTATGCTTGGGTCCGTCCCCTGCAGTGTCGATAAACCAAACGACTGAGCTCTGTTTGGTGGGTCGCTCTCATTCACGTCACCTCCTGGGGTCGTTGGTGTTTAGCCTTCTCATGTAATAATCTCAGGAGATTTATTCGGCGCAGGTTGTCTAACCATCTCGCAGGGTCATCACAACTGTCAAGAATCAAATTTAGCCGCAACCCGTCTTGAGGTAGGGCCTCACGAGTCCCGCGCTGGCTCACGAGTGCCCAGACAGACCTTGTCTAGCCCGACCATGCAAGCCACGTGTCAGGGCGGGGCTGTATACGCCCCGGCGGCTCCACTCAGAGGGAGCCCTCACCCAAGCACCAGTGGAAGCACCATGCTCCGCGCTGGCAGTCGACACGGTCAAGGAGCGGCTATGCCCGTGCAAGTGCGGAAGCGCCATGCTCCGCGCTGGTGATAAACAATTGAGTGCAGTCCCGTGGCTGCATCAACCTCTAGGAGCTGCCAGGCTCAGTGTCTAGCCCCGTCGCAACGCTTTCCCCTCGGGAGAGTCGCGCGAGGGGGCTGGGCAAGGGGGATACCCTCAGGTCACGCCTAGCGTACGCCACCCTGCCAGGTCCCTCAGACCTGGTCATCGCGCGTCCCTCCCGAGCGGGACCTCGGTGAGAAAAGGTATGAAGGGCTGTTTGTACATCAAGGGGGACTCCTGAGCATCGCGACGCAGGAGCCTAACTGGCCACATAGCCCATCGCCCCTTGGTCTCGTCCTGGTGATCCGGATGACCCAACGGCAGCTGAGGAATGCGCGGGGCCGGGCCCTGCCGACACAGAACGCTAAGGCCTACTCTCGCATCTCGTTCACGCGGGCTGTTTGTACGTCAAGGGGGACTCCTGAGCATCACGACTCAGGAGCCTAACTGGCCACGTAGCCCCTCACCCCTTGGTCTCGTCCTGGTGATCCGGATGACCCAACGGTGGCTGAGGAACGCATGGGGCCAGGCCCTACCGACGCAGAACGCTAAGGCCTACTCTCGCATCTCCTTCTCGCGGGCTGTTTGTACGTCAAGGGTGACTCCTGAGCATCACGACTCAGGAGCCTAACTGGTCACATAGACCCTCACCCCTTGGTCTCGTCCTGGCGATACAGACGGCCCAACAGCGGCTGAGGTATGCGCGGGGTCAGGCCCTGCCGATGCAGAACATCAAGCAAGCGGGAAGGAAATCGCAAATCCTAGCAAATTCTTACAAGACACACTGTCTCTTAAAAAGCACAAACACATAAAGTTTTATTGCCTCCACGAGGCATGGTGCATGTTGTAGGAAATAGAAATGGAGGAAAGCGCTGCCAGCAAGCTCCTTCTTTAGCCTTGGGTGCTGCCACCACCCGCGAGGAATGCCCCGTCATCGACAACATTGCCGTCACCTGTACCATCGGCTGTCGCTGAGGGCTCGGTGGTGCCATCAGTCGGGGGTGCAGGGGCGATGGCGAGGAACTTCCGCAGCAGAGCATCCACTCGGTCCTTCATGACTTCGGCAGCGGCGGTGCGGTGCTCTTCGTCCACAGGCTCAAGCAAGGCTTCGAAGTCGGTGCTAGGGTCACGAAGATGGAGGTGGCTGAAGACGCACGTCATAGCGGAAGCGGAGAGCGCACGGGCTTCCCCCTCCACCATGGGGCCGACTCCATCAGCAACGCCCTCGAGCGCCTTGACAAGCTGGGGGAGCAGCTCGGCGGGGCCTTCCTCAGCAGTCACCAGCGGCTTCTTCAACCCCCTCCCGTAAAGGTCTCGCAGCGCCTTACGGGACCTCTCCTCAAGAGAATCAAAGGCGGCACAGTTGTTGGCAAGGATTTTCGCCTTGGCCTCCAACCGGACCTTCTCCTCCTCCACCTCCTTCTTCAGCTTCTCCAGGCGATCACGCTCTACGGCCTGCTCCCGCGCTGACTGCTCCAGCTCGATGTCGCGACCAGCGACCGCGTCTTCCCGAGCCTTTCGCTCCTCCTCCTGCACCTCGTGTCGACGAGCCTCGGCGGCACGCTCGTTGCGTATGTCTCCAGTTCGGCCTCCGCCACCTAGCAGCGCTCCTTGGCAGCCTTAGCATCCTTCAACACCATGTTGCGGGCGGCCGCGGCCAGGCCGGCAACATGTTCACCATTCTCAGAGGCCGCTAAGGCTTGGCTCCATGCCGCCCTAACGGACGTGTCGGATAGTAGCCACCCCGAGATCAGCTCCAGGTGACCCGACGCCAGGCGACGCTCGGTGCCTTGAAGATCGTCGCGAAGTTGGGTCAGCGCAGAAAAGGACTCCTCCAGAGTACCAGGCAAAGCAGGAGGTTGCGCCGGCGTCAGGATCGACAAGTTAGCAGCAGCAGAAGGGGTCGGGGGCTCTAGAGCCTTTGGGACCTCGGTAGGCGAGCTGAGGGCGAGTACCTCCGGAGTCGGCCTGGCTACAGAGACCGCTTCCTCCTGAGGCTGGGCCCCCAGGTCTCGCGAGGACAACCCTGCCGCAGGATCACGAGGGCCATCGCCGCCATTCTGTCCCGGGGGTGGTGCGGCTGTGACAAGCTACTGAACTGTGGGGACTACAACCCTCTTCTTCTTCACCACTGGTGCGGGCCTAGCCATTCAAAGGGGAGGCATCAAGATACTACGACAAGAGCAAAGAAGGAAGATCAGGGCAGAAAACTTACTGATCCATGGCGGTGTAATCTCTCGCCCTCTTAAGAAGCACCATGCCCTTGGTCTTCGCAGGCTGGAGCACGGGCGCACGAGCCCCAGGGGCAGACAGGGGCATGGCGACAGGGCCACATCACCTCATACCTCACCCCAACATCGTGAGGGCACCGAGACCTCTTCTTCGGTGGTAGCAGCTCAGGCTCCTTGAGGGGGGGTCTTTCCCTTCTCCGCTGCGGAAAACCTCCTAATCGGTGCCATGGTTGCTCCCGCAAGTCGGCAAGATGGAGGGACCAGGAAGAAGAAGCGGACTGCGAGAAGATAGAGATGAGCAAGGGGGCTCCGCCCCCTCCCTCGTTTATAGCCAGGAGGAGGCCAACCGCCGGCATCCACGATCGCACGTAGTGATGGTTTTCCTCTGCATGCAGACGGGTTTCGTGAATTTGAGGGGTTGCCGAGGTAGCATGGGGAAGCGGAGGCGCCCACGTCCAATCAATTGCCATGTGTCGACCAAGGCCGCAAGAGGTTGGGGCCCGCAGCGCTCCGCACTTGCCCTTTGGCTTCTCCTCGAGGCCAAGTTCGAGCGCGCCTTGGGCCCGGGGGCTACTGCCGGCGTCCTGGGAACGGGGGTACCCAGACTTGCCTGCCTGTGGCCCACGGCGTGGCTCCATCAGCGGCCCGGTACGGCCCATTTTCAGCAGCAACGACTCAAGACCCTCGCGAGGCGGACGACATCAAGAGCTCCCTGGGGGGGCGGCCTCACTAGGCTGGCTCCCGAGGAGCAGAGATATCAATACAAGGTGGACCTCGCGGGGTTCACGTGATGTGAGCCGTGACGACCAAGGCCAGGCGTGTACCAGCGGGCGTAGTGTACCAGTTTCCCCTTTGGTGCTTAAGAGGCAAGCGCATACGCAGAGTCCCGAGGAATCAGGCAAAGGTTTCCATATTGGTGCAACGAGACCAAGACCGCCAGGATGACAGGACGAAGGTCATCACGGAGCCCACAACAACGTCGCCACCAGAGCCTTTGCAGACGAAGACCACTTTTGTGAGGATAACTTGTACTAGTTATCTCTCTTTGAATTTGGCCGTTGTGGGATCCCTTCCCGCCTACATTTGGGAAGAGGACTAAGGCCACTATAAATAGGACTTAGCCACCACCATAGAGGGGATCAGATCCATTCGACACTGACCACCTCACTAGCTCATCGAGCTCAAGGACACCTCACCTCCTAAGGCTGTTCACCCACTGTACTAGTTCATTGTGAATACATAGACAAGCAGAGTGTCACTAGTATGCCTCTACTTGATTAGCTCATTAATCAAAGATGGTTAAGTTTCCTAACCATAGACATGAGTTGTCATTTGATGAATGGGATCACATCATTAGAGAATGATGTGATTGACTTGGCCCATCCTTTAGCTTAGCACTATGATCATTTAGTTTATTGCTATTGCTTTCTCCCTGACTTATACATGTTCCTATGTCTATGAGATTATGCAACTCCCGAATACCGAAGGAACACTTAGTGTGCTATCAAACATCACAACGTAACTGGGTGACTATAAAGATACTCTAAAGGTGTCTCCGATGGTGTTTGTTGAGTTGGCATAGATCGAGATTAGGATTTGTCACTCCGATTGTCGGAGAGGTATCTCTGGGCCCTCTCGGTAATGCACATCACTATAAGCCTTGCAAGCAAATTCACTAATGAGTTAGTTGCGGGATGTTGCATTACGGAACGAGTAAAGAGACTTGCCGGTAACGAGATTGAACTAGGTACTGAGATACCAACGATCGAATCTCGGGCAAGTAACATACAGATGATAAAGGGAACAACATATGTTGTTATGCGGTTTGACCGATAAAGATCTTCGTAGAATATGTAGGAACCAATATGAGCATCCAGGTTCCGCTATTGGTTATTGACCGAAGATGAGTCTCGATCATGTCTACATAGTTCTCAAACCCGTAGGGGCCGCACGCGTAACGTTCGATGGCGATCGGTATTATGGGTTTATGTGCTTTGATGTACCGAAGGTAGTTCGGAGTCCCGGATGTGATCATGGACATGACGAGGAGTCTCGAAATGGTCAAGACATAAAGATCGATATATTGGAAGGCTATGTTTGGACATCAGAAATGGTTCCAGAAGAGTTCGGGTATTTACCGGAGTACCGGGGGTTATCGGAACCCCCTGGGAGTCAATGGGCCTTATTGGGCCTTAGTGGGAGAGAGGAGGAGGCGGCCAGGTGGTGGGCGCGCCCCCAAGCCCAATCCGAATGGGGTGGGGGGCCGGCCCCTCCTTTCCTTCCCTCTCTCTCTCCCTCTTCCTTCTTCTCCTACTCCTACTAGGAAGGGGGGAAACCTACTCCTACTGGGAGTAGCACTCCCCCCTTGGGCGCGCCCTATGAGGGCCGACCCTCCCCTCCTCCACTCCTTTATATACGTGGGAGGGGGCACCCCATAGATACACAAGTTGATTGTTTAGCCGTGTGCGGTGCCCCCCTCCATAGAATTCCACCTTGGTCATATCGTTGTAGTGCTTAGGCGAAGCCATGCGTCGGTAACTTCATCATCACTGTCATCATGCCGTCGTGCTGACGAAACTCTCCCTCGGCCTCAGCTGGATCAAGAGTACGAGGGACGTCACCGAGCTGAACGTGTGTAGATCACGGAGGTGCCGTGTGTTCGGTACTTGATCGGTTGGAATGCGAAGATGTTCGACTACATCAACCGCGTTTCATAATGCTTCCGCTTTCGGTCTATGAGGGTATGTAGACATACTCTCTCCCTCTCGTTGCTATGCATCTCCTAGATATATCTTGCGTGATCGTAGTAAATTTTTTGAAATACTGCGTTCCCCAACAGTGGCATCCGAGCCAGGTCTATGCGTATATGTTATATGCACGAGTAGAACACAAAGGAGTTGTGGGCGTGGGTATATACATATTGCTTCCCGTCACTAGTTGATTCTTGATTCAGTGGTATTGTTGGATGAAGCGGCTCAGATCGACATCACGCGTACGCTTACGCGAGACTGGTTCTACCGACGTGCTTCGCACACAGGTGACTAGTGGGTGTCTGTTCTCCAACTTTAGTTCAATCGAATTCAATGAACATGGTTCTTTCTAAAGATCAAAAAGCAATCACTATACCGCGTTGTGGTTTTTGATGCGTAGGTAAGAACAGTTCTTGCTAAGCCCGTAGCAGCCACGTAAAACTTGCAACAACAAAGTAGAGGACGTCTAACTTGTTTTTGCAGGGCATGTTGTGATGTGATATGGTCAAGACGTGATTATATAAATTGTTGTATGAGATGATCATGTTTTGTAACACAGTTATCGACAACTGGCAGGAGCCATATGGTTGTCGCTTTATTGTATGAAATGCAATCGCCATGTAATTGCTTTACTTTATCACTAAGCGGTAGCGATAGTCATAGAAGCAATAGTCGGCGAGACGACCATGATGCTACGATAGAGATCAAGGTGTCAAGCCGGTGACGATGGTGATCATGACGGTGCTTTGGAAATGGAGATCAAAGGCACAAGATGATGATGGCCATATCATATCACTTATATTGATTGCATGTTATGTTTATCCTTTATGCATCTTATTTTGCTTAGTATGGCGGTAGCATTATAAGATGATCTCTCACTAAATTTCAAGGTATAAGTGTTCTCCCTGAGTATGCACCGTTGCTACAGTTCGTCGTCCAGAGACACCACGTGATGATTGGGTGTGATAACCTCTACGTTCACATACAACGGGTGCAAGCTAGTTTTGCACAAGCAGAATACTCGGGTTAAACTTGACGAGCCTAGCATATGCAGATATGGCCTCGGAACACTGAGACCGAAAGGTCGAGTGTGAATAATATAGTAGATATGATCAACATAGTGATGTTCACCATTGAAAACTACTCCATCTCACGTGATGATCATACATGGTTTAGTTGATATGGATCACGTGATCACTTAGATGATTAGAGGGATGTCTATCTAAGTGGGAGTTCTTAAGTTATATGATTAATTGAACTTCAATTTATCATGAACTTAGTACCTGATAGTTTTTTTGCATGTCTATGTTGTTGTAGATATATGGCCCGTGCTGTTGTTCCGTTGAATTTTAATGCGTTCCTAGAGAAAGCTAAGTTGAAAGGTGATGGTAGCAATTACACGGACTGGGTCCGTAACTTGAGGATTATCCTCATGGTTGCACAGGAGAATTACATCCTGGAAGCACCGCTGGGTGACAAGCCTGCTGCAGATGCTGCTGACAACGTTAAGAACGTCTGGCAGAGCAAAGCTGATGACTACTCGATAGTTCAGTGTGCCATGCTTTACGGCTTAGAACTAGGACTTCAACGACGTTTTGAATGTCATGGAGCATATCAGATGTTCTAGGAGTTGAAGTTAATATTTCAAGCAAATGCCCGGATTGAGAGATATGAAGTCTCCAATAAGTTCTAAAGCTGCAAAATGCAGGAGAATAGTTCTGTCAGTGAACATATACTCATAATGTCTAGGTACCACAACCACTTGACTTAGCTGGGAGTTAATCTTCCTGATGATAGTGTCATTGACAGAGTTCTTCAATCACTGCCACCAAGCTACAAGAGCTTCGTGATGAACTATAATATGCAAGGGATGGATAAGACAATTCCCGAGCTCTTCGCAATGCTAAAGGCCGCAGAGGTAGAAATCAAGAAGGAGCATCAAGTGTTGATGGTCAACAAGACCACCAGTTTCAAGAAGAAGGGCAAAGGGAAGAAGGGGAACTTCAAGAAGAACAGCAAGCAAGTTGCTGCTGAAGTGAAGAAGCCCAAGTCTGGACGTAAGCCTGAGACGGAGTGCTTCTACTGCAAAGGTACTGGTCACTGGAAGCGGAACTGCCCCATGTATTTGGGGGATAAGAAGGATGGCAAAGTGAAAGGTATATTTGATATACATGATATTGATCTGTACCTTACTAATGCTCGCAGTAGCACCTGTGTATTTGATACTGGTTCTGTTGCTAATATTTGCAACTCGAAACAGGGGCTACGGATTAAGCGAAGATTGGCTAAGGACGAGGTGATGATGCACGTGGGAAATGGTTCCAAAGTCGATGTGATCGCCGTCGGCACGCTACCTCTACATCTACAAGATTAGTTTTAGACCTGAGTAATTGTTATTTGGTGCCAGTGTTAAGCATGAACATTATATCTGGATCTTGTTTGATGCGAGACGATTATTCATTTAAATAAGAGAATACTGGTTGTTCTATTTATATGAGTAATATCTTTTATGGTCATGCACCCTTGAGGAGTGGTCTATTTTTACTAAATATTGATAGTAGTGATACACATATTCATAGTATTGAAGCCAAAAGATATAAGTTTAATAATGATAGTGCAACTTATTTGTGGCACTGCCGTTTAGGTCATATCGGTGTAAAGCGCATGAAGAAACTCCATGCTGATGGACTTTTGGAATCACTTGATGCTTGCGAACCATGCCTCATGGGCAAGATGACTAAGACTCCGTTCTCCGGAACAATGGAATGATCAACATACTTATTGGAAATAATACATACTGATGTATGCGGTCCGATGAGTGTTGATGCTCGTGGCGGATATCGTTATTTTCTGACCTTCATAGATGATTTGAGCAGATATGGGTATATCTACTTGATGAAATATAAGTCTGAAACATTTGAAAAGTTCAAAGAATTTCAGAGTGAAGTGGAAAATCATCATAACAAGAAAATTAAGTTCCTACGATCAGATCATGGAGGAGAATATTTGAGTTACGAGTTTGGTCTTCATTTGAAACAATGCAGAATAGTTTCACAACTCACGCCACCTGGAACACCACAGCATAATGGTGTGTCCGAACGTTGTAACCGCACTTTATTAGATATGGTGCGACCTATGATGTCTCTTACTGATTTACCGCTATCGTCTTGGGGTTATGCTTTAGAGACAGATGCATTCACGTTAAATAGGGCACCATCGAAATCCATTGAGACGACACCTTATGAACTGTGGTTTGGCAAGAAACCCAAGTTGTCGTTTCTTAAAGTTTGGGGCTGCGATGCTTATGTGAAAAAGCTTCAACCTGATAAGCTCGAACCCAAATCGGAGAAATGTGTCTTCATAGGATACCCAAAAGAGAATGTTGGGTACACCTTCTATCGCACATCCGAAGGCAAGATATTCGTTGCTAAGAATGGATCCTTTCTAGAGAAGGAGTTTCTCTCGAAAGAAGTGAGTGGGAGGAAAGTAGAACTTGATGAGGTAACTGTACCTGTTCCCTTATTCGAAAGTAGTTTATCACATAAATCAGTTCCAGTGATTCCTACACCAGTAAGTGAGGAAGCTAATGATGATGATCATGAAACTTCAAATCAAGTTACTACCGAGCCCCGTGGGTCAACCAGAGTAAGATCTGCACCAGAGTGGTACGGTAATCCTGTTCTAGAAGTCATGTTACTCGACCATGACGAACCTATGAACTATGAGGAAGCGATGATGAGCCCAGATTCTGTAAAATGGCTTGAGGCCATGAAATCTGAGATGGGATCCATGTATGAGAACAAAGTGTGGACTTTGGTTGACTAGCCCGATGATTGGCAAGCCATAGAGAATAAATGGATCTTCAAGAACAAGACTGACACTGACGGTAATATTATTGTCTACAAAGATCGACTTGTTGCAAAAGGTTTATGACAAGTTCAAGGAGTTGACAATGATGAGACCTTCTCACCCGTAGCGATGCTTAAGTCCGTCCGAATCATGTTAGCAATTGCCGCATTTTATGATTATGAAATTTGGCAAATGGATGTCAAGACTGCATTCCTTAATGGATATCTTAAAGAAGAGTTGTATATGATGCAACCGGAAGGTTTTGTCGATCCAAAAGGTGCCAACAAAGTGTGCAAGCTCCAGCGATCCATTTATGGACTAGTGCAAGCCTCTTAGAGTTGGAATATACGCTTTGATAGTGTGATCAAAGCATATGGTTTTATACAGACTTTTGCAAAAGCCTGTATTTACAAGAAAGTGAGTGGGAGCTCTGTAGCATTTCTGATATTATATGTGGATGACATATTGCTGATCAGAAATGATACTGAATTTCTGGATAGCATAAAAGGATACTTGAATAAGAATTTGATACGTCTCCAACGTATCTATAATTTTTGTTTGTTCCATGCTATTATATTATCAATATTGGATGTTTTATATGCATTTATATGCTATTTTATATGATTTTTGGGACTAACCTATTAACCCAGTGCCTAGTGCCAGTTTCTGTTTTTTCCTTGTTTTAGAGTATCGCAGAAAAGGAAAATCAAACGGAGTCCAATTGACCTGAAACTTCTCGGAACTTATTTTTGGAAGGAAAGCAACCCGGGAGACTTGGAGTCCACGTAAGGGAAGCAACAAGGAAGCCACGAGGCAGGGGGGCGCGCCCAGCCCCCTGGGTGGGCCCTCCACCCTCATGGGCCCCTCGTGGCTCCCCTGACATACTTCTTCCTCCTATATATCTCCATATACCCTAAAACGACCGGGGAGCATAATAGATCGGGAGTTCCGCCGCCAAAAGCCTCTGTAGCCACCGAAAACCAATCTAGACCCGTTCCGGCACCCTGCCGGAGGGGGCAATCCCTCTCCGGTGGCCATCTTCATCATCCCGGTGCTCTCCATGACGAGGAGGGAGTAGTTCTTCCTCGGGGCCGAGGGTATGTACCAGTAGCTATGTGTTTGATCTCTCTCTCTCTCTCTCTCGTGTTCTTGAGGTAATACGATCTTGATGTATCATGAGCTTTGCTATTATATTTGGATCCTATGATGTTTCTTCCCCCCTCTACTCTTTTATAATGGATTGAGTTTTCCCTTTGAAGTTCTCTTATCGGATTGAGTCTTTAAAGATTTGAGAACACTTGATGTATGTCTTGCCGTGCGTATATGTGGTGACAATGGGATACCACGTGATTCACTTGATGTATGTTTTGGTGATCAACTTGCGGGTTCCGCCCATGAACCTATGCATAGGGGTTGGCACACGTTTTCGTCGTGATTCTCCGGTAGAAACTTTGGGGCACTCTTTGAGGTTCTATGTGTTGGTTGAATAGATGAATCTGAGATTGTGTGATGCATATCGTATAATCATACCCACGGATACTTGAGATGACATTGGAGTATCTAGGTGACATTAGGGTTTTGGTTGATTTGTGTCTTAAGGTGTTATTCTAGTACGAACTCTAGGGCTGTTTGTGACACTTATAGGAATAGCCCAACGGATTGATTGGAAAGAATAACTTTGAGGTGGTTTCGTACCCTACCATAATCTCTTCGTTCGTTCTCTGCTATTAGTGACTTTGGAGTGACTCTTTGTTGCATGTTGAGGGATAGTTATATGATCCAATTATGTTATTATTGTTGAGAGGACTTGCACTAGTGAAAGTATGAACCCTAGGTCTTGTTTCAACGCATTGCAATACCGTTTGTGCTCACTTTTATCATTAGTTACCTTGCTGTTTTTATATTTTCAGATTACAAAAACCATTATCTATTATCCATATACCACTTGTATCACCATCTCTTCGCCGAACTAGTGCACCTATACAATTTACCATTGTATTGGGTGTGTTGGGGACACAAGAGACTCTTTATTATTTGGTTGCAGGGTTGCTTGAGAGAGACCATCTTCATCCTACGCCTCCTACGGATTGATAAACGTTAGGTCATCCACTTGAGGGAAATTTGCTACTGTCCTACACACCTCTGCACTTGGAGGCCCAACAACGTCGACAAGAAGAAGGTGTAGTAGACATCAAGCTCTTTTCTGGCGCCGTTGCCGGGGAGGTGAGTGCTTGAAGGTATATCTTTAGATCTTGCAATAGAGTCTTTTAGTTTCTTGTTTTATCACTAGTTTAGTTTATAAAAGAAAATTACAAAAAAATGGAATTAAGTTTGCCTCATACTCTTTATCTTTTTAATATCTATCGTGAGAATAAGGATTCCGAGAATTGTGCCCAAGTGCTAGAAGAAGAATGCATTAGAGTGGTTGGCACTAAATATTTGAATGATGAGCATGATTGCAATGTTGTTAGTATAAATTCCTTGAATATCCATGATGCTAACGATATGCAAAGCCACAAGCTTGGGGAAGCTATGTTTGATGAAGATGATATTTTTTGTCCCCCAAGTTTTGATGAGCAAATTTATTATGATGAAAGTGGACTTGGAGAGGCCATGACTTTATTTAGTAATGATTCCACTATTTCGGAAGAGGTTCCAATTGATTATGAGAACAAAGTTGCTATATATGATGATTATTGTGATGACTTGTATGCCATAAAGAATAATGATATCCATGAAAATTGTCATCATGATTTTAGTTTTCAATTGGATTATGCCTCACATGATAATTATTTTGTTGAGTTTGCTCCCACTATTATTCATGAGAAGAATTTTGCTTGTGTGGAGAGTAATAAAAATTCTATGCTTGTAGATCATGAAAAGAATGCTTTAGGTGCTGGTTATATTGTTTAATTCATTCATGATGCTACTTAAAATTATTATGAGGGAGGAACATATGTTTGTAGGAATTGCAATAATATCAAGTTTCCTCTCTATATGCTTAAAATTTTGAAGTTATGCTTGTTTTGCCTTCCTATGATAGTTGATTATTGTTCCCGTAAGTTGTTTGCTCACAAAATCCCTATGCATAGGAAGTGGGTTAGACTTAAATGTGCTAGTCATATTCTTCATGATGCTCTCTTTATGTTTGAATTCTTATCCTTTATGTGAGCATCATTGAAATCATCATGCCTAGCTGGGGGCGTCAAACGATAGCGCTTGTTGGGAGGCAACCCAACTTTATTTTTGTTCTTTAATATTTGCTCCTGTTTAGTAATAAATAATTCATCTAGAATCTGTTTAGATGTGGTTTTATGTCTTTAATTAGTGTTTGTGCCAAGTAGAACCGTTGGGAAGACTTGGGGAAAGTCTTGTTGATCTTGCTGTAAAAAACAAAAACTTTAGCGCTCACGAGAATTGCTGTCATTTTTTATTGGAGAGTGCTATTTAGTTAATTATTTTGCAGATGATTAATAGATAAATTCCTCACGTCCATCAATTTATTTTAGTATTTTTGGGGTTCCAGAAGTTCGCGTTAGTTACAGATTACTACAGATAGTTCTATTTTTGACAGATTCTGTTTTCTATGTGTTGTTTGCTTATTTTGATGAATCTATGGCTAGTAAAAGAGTTTATAAACCATAGAGAACTTGGAATACAGTAGGTTTAACACCACTATAAATAAAGAATGAGTTCATTATAGTACCTTAAAGTGGTGTTTTGTTTTCTTTCGCTAACAGAGCTTACCTGTTTTCTGTTAAGTTTTGTGTTGTGAAGTTTTGAAGTTTTGGGTAAAGATTCGATGGACTATGGAATAAGGAGCGGCAAGAGCCTAAGATTGGGGATGCCCAAGGCACCCCAAGGTAATATTCAAGTACAACCAAAAGCCTAATCTTGGGGATGCCCCGGAAGGCATCCCCTCTTTCGTCTTCGTTCATCGGTAACTTTACTTGGAGCTATATTTTTATTCACCACATGATATGTGTTTTGCTTGGAGCGTCATTTTATTTTATTTAGTTTTGCTTGCTGTTTGAATAAAATACCAAGATCTGAAATGATTAAATGTTAGAGAGTCTTCACGTAGTTGCATAATTATTCCACTACTCATTGATCTTCACTTATATCTTTCGGAATAGTTTGTCGTTGCTCTAGTGCTTCACTTATATCCTTTTAGAGCACGGTGGTGGTTTTCTTTTATAGAAAATAGATGAACTCTCATGCTTCACTTATATCATTTTGAGAGTCTTTAGAACAGCATGGTAGTTTGCTTTGGTTATGAAACTAGTCCTAATATGATGAGCATCCAAGAGGGATATAATAAAAACTTTCATATAAAGTGCATTGAATACTATGAGAAGTTTGATACTTGATGATTGTTTTGAGATATGGAGATGGTAATATTAGAGTCATGCTAGTGAGTAGTTGTGAATTTGAGAGATACTTCTATTAAAGTTTGTGATTCCCGTAGCATGCACGTATGGTGAACCGTTATGTGATGAAGTCAGAGCATGATTTATTTCTTGATTGTCTTCCTTATGAGTGGCGGTCGGGGACGACCGATGGTCTTTTCCTACCAATCTATCCCCCTAGGAGCATGCGTGTAGTACTTTGTTTCGATAACTAATAAATTTTTGCAATAAGTATGTGAGTTCTTTATGACTAATGTTGAGTCCATGGATTATACGCACTCTCACCCTTCCACGATTACTAGCCTGTCTAATACCACGCACCTTTTGCCGGTATCATACACCCACCATATACCTTCCTCAAAACAGCCACCATACCTACCTATTATGGCATTTCCATAGCCATTCTGAGATATATTGCCATGCAACTTTCCACCGTTCAGTTTGCTATGACACGCTTCATCATTGTCATATTGCTTTGCATTATCATGTAGTTGACATCGTATTTGTGGCAAATCCACCGTTCATAATTCTTTCATACATGTCACTCATGAGTCATTGCACATCCCGGTACACCGCCGGAGGCATTCATATAGAGTCATATCTTGTCCTAAGTATCGAGTTGTAAATCTTGAGTTGTAAGAAAATAAAAGTGTGATGATCATCATTATTAGAGCATTGTCCCAGTGAGGAAAGGATGATGGAGACTATGATTCCCCCACAAGTCGGGATGAGACTCCGGACTAAATATAAAAAAGAGGCCATAAAAAAAAGAGAAGGCCCAAATAAAAAAATAAAAAATGAGAGAAAAAGAGAGAAGGGGAAATGCTACTATCCTTTTACCACACTTGTGCTTCGAAGTAGCACCATGATCTTCATGAGAGAGAGTCTCCTATGTTGTCACTTTCATATACTATTGGGAATCTTTCATTATAGAACTTGGCTTGTATATTCCAATTATGGGCTTCCTCAAAATGCCCTAGGTCTTCGTGAGCAAGCGAGTTGGATGCACACCCACTAGTTTCTTTTGTTGAGCTTTCACACATTTATAGCTCTAGTGCATCCGTTTCATGGCAATCCCTACTCACTCACATTGATATCTATTAATGGGCATCTCCGTAGCCCGTTGATACACCTAGTTGATGTGAGACTATCTTCTCCTTTTTTTTCTTCTCCACAACCACCTTTCAATTCCACCTATAGTGCTATATCCATGGCTCACGCTCATGTATTGCGTGAAGATTTAAAAGGTTTGAGAACATCAAAAGTATGAAACAATTGCTTGGCTTGTCATCGGGGTTGTGCATGATTTAAATACTTTGTGTGGTGAAGATGGAGCATAGCGAGACTATATGATTTTGTAGGGATAGCTTTCTTTGGCCATGTTATTTTGAGAAGACATGATTGCTTTGTTAGTATGCTTGAAGTATTATTATTTTTATGTCAATATTAAACTTTTGTCTTGAATCTTATGGATCTGAATATTCTTTCTACAATAAAGAGAAATACATGATGAATATGTCAGGTAGCATTCCACATCAAAAATTCTGTTTTTATCATTTACCAACTCGAGGACGAGCAGGAATTAAGCTTGGGGATGCTGATATGTCTCCAGCGTATCTATAATTTTTGATTGTTCCATGCTATTATATTATCAACCTTGGATGTTTTATATGAATTTATATGCTATTTTATATTATTTTTGGGACTAACCTATTAACCCAGAGCCCAGTGCCAGTTTCTGTTTTTTCCTTGTTTTAGAGTATCACAGAAAAGGAAAATCGAACGGAGTCCAATTGACCTGAAACTTTACGGAACTTATTTTTGGAAGGAAAGCAACCCGGGAGACTTGGAATCCACGTAAGGGAAGCAACAAGGAAGCCACGAGGCAGGGGGGCGCGCCCTCCACCCTCATGGGCCCCTCGTGGCTCCCCTGACGTACTTCTTCCTCCTATATATATATCTCCATATACCCTAAAACGATCGGGGAGCACAATAGATCGGGAGTTCCGCCGCCAGAAGCCTCCATAGCCCCCGAAAACCAATCTAGACCCGTTCCGGCACCCTGCCGGAGGGGGCAATCCCTCTCCGGTGGCCATCTTCATCATCCCAGTGCTCTCCATGACGAGAAGGGAGTAGTTCTCCCTCAGGGCTGAGGGTATGTACCAGTAGCTATGTGTTTGATCTCTCTCTCTCTCTCTCTCTCGTGTTCTTGAGGTGATACGATCTTGATGTATCGCGAGCTTTGCTATTATATTTGGATCCTATGATGTTTCTTCCCCCTCTACTCTCTTGTAATGGATTGAGTTTTCCCTTTGAAGTTATCTTATCGGATTGAGTCTTTAAAGATTTGAGAACACTTGATGTATGTCTTGCCGTGCGTATCTGTGGTGACAATGGGATACCACGTGATTCACTTGATGTATGTTTTGGTGATCAACTTGCGGGTTCCGCCCATGAACCTATGCATAGGGGTTGGCACACGTTTTCGTCGTGATTCTCCGGTAGAAACTTTGGGGCACTCTTTGAGGTTCTATGTGTTGGTTGAATAGATGAATCTGAGATTGTGTGATTCATATCGTATAATCATACCCAGGGATACTTGAGGTGACATTGAAGTATCTAGGTGACATTAGGGTTTTGGTTGATTTGTGTCTTAAGGTGTTATTCTAGTACGAACTCTAGGACTGTTTGTGACACTTATAGGAATAGCCCAACGGATTGATTGGAAAGAATAACTTTGAGGTGGTTTCGTACCCTACCATAATTTCTTCGTTCGTTCTCCGCTATTAGTGACTTTGGAGTGACTCTTTGTTGCATGTTGAGGGATAGTTATATGATCCAATTATGTTATTATTGTTGAGAGGACTTGTACTAGTGAAATTATGAACCCTAGGCCTTGTTTCAACGCATTGCAATACCGTTTGTGCTCACTTTTATCATTAGTTACCTTGCTGTTTTTATATTTTCAGATTACAAAAACCATTATCTATTATCCATATACCACTTGTATCACCATCTCTTCGCCGAACTAGTGCACCTATACAATTTACCATTGTATTGGGTGTGTTGGGTACACAAGAGACTCTTTGTTATTTGGTTGCAGGGTTGCTTGAGAGAGACCATCTTCATCCTACGCCTCCTATGGATTGATAAACCTTAGGTCATCCACTTGAGGAAAATTTGCTACTGTCCTACAAACCTCTGCACTTGGAGGCCCAACAACGTCTACAAGAAGAAGGTTGTGTAGTAGACATCAAAATTTTTCAATGAAAGACCTCGGTGAAGCTGCTTAGATATTGGGCATCAAGATCTATAGAGATAGATCAAGACACTTAATTGGACTTTCACAAAGCACATACCTTGATAAAGTGTTGAAGAAGTTCAAAATGGATCAAACAAAGAAAGGGTTCTTGCCTGTGTTACAAGGTGTGAAGTTGAGTCAGACTCAATGCCCGACCACTGCAGAAGATAGAGAGAAAATGAAATTCATTCCCTATGCTTCAGCCATAGGTTCTATCATGTATGCAATGCTGTGTACCAGACCTGATGTGTGCCTTGCTATTAGTTTAGCAGGGAGGTACCAAAGTAATCCAGGAGTGGATCAATGGACAGCGGTCAAGAACATCCTGAAATACCTGAAAAGGACTAAGGATTTGTTTCTCGTTTATGGAGGTGACAAAGAGCTCGTCATAAACGGTTACGTCGATGCAAGCTTTGACATAGATCCGGATGACTCTAAGTCACAAACCGGATACGTATTTTTATTGAATGGTGGAGCTATCAGTTGGTGCAGTTCCAAGCAGAGCATCGTGGCGGGATCTACGTGTGAAGCGGAGTACATAGCTGCTTCAAAAGCAGCAAATGAAGGAGTATGGATGAAGGAGTTCATATCCAATCTAGGTGTCATACCTAGTGCATCGAGTCCAATGAAAATCTTTTGTGACAATACTGGTGCAATTGCCTTGGCAAAGGAATCCAGATTTCACAAGAGAAGCAAGCACATCAAGAGACGCTTCAATTCCATCCGCGATCAAGTCAAGGAGGGAGACATAGAAATTTGCAAGATACATACAGATCTGAATATTGCAGACCCGTTGACTAAGCCTCTCTCACGAGCAAAACATGATCAGCACCAAGACTCCATGGGTGCTAAAATCATTACTGTGTAATCTAGATTATTGACTCTAGTGCAAGCGGGAGACTGAAGGAAATATGCCCTAGAGGCAATAATAAATTTGTTATTTATATTTCCTTATATCATGATAACTGTTTATTATTCATGCTAGAATTGTATTAACCGAGAACTTAGTACATGTGTGAATACATAGACAAACAGAGTGTCACTACTATGCCTCTACTTGACTAGCTCGTTAACCAAAGATGGTTAAGTTTCCTAACCATAGACATTAGTTTTCATTTGATGAACGGGATCACATCATTAGAGAATGATGTGATTGACTTGACCCATCCGTTAGCTTAGCACTATGATCGTTTAGTTTATTGCTATTGCTTTCTCCATGACTTATACATGTTCCTATGACTACGAGATTATCCAACTCCCGAATATCGGAGGAACACTTAGTGTGCTATCAAACGTCACAACGTAACTGGGTGACTATAAAGATAATCTACAGGTATCTCCGATGGTGTTTGTTGAGTTGGCATAGAACAAGATTAGGATTTGTCACTCCGATTGTCGGAGAGGTATCTCTGGGCCCTCTCGGTAATGCACATCACTGTAAGCCTTGCAAGCAATGTGACTAATGAGTTAGTTGCGTTGCATTACGGACCGAGTAAAGTGACTTGCCAGTAACGAGATTGTACTAGGTATTGAGATACCAACGATCGAATCTCGGGCAAGTAACATACCGATGACAAATGGAACAACATATGTTGTTATGCGGTTTGACCGATAAAGATCTTTGTAGAATATGTAGGAACCAATATGAGCATCCAGGTTCCGCTATTGGTTATTGACTGGAGATGAGTCTCGGTCATGTCTACATAGTTCTCGAACCCGTAGGGTCCGCACGCTTAATGTTCGATGACGATCGGTATTATGAGTTTATGTGTTTTGATGTACCGAAGGTAGTTCGGAGTCTTGGATGTGATCACGGACATGACGAGGAGTCTCGAAATGGTAGAGACATAAAGATTGATATATTGGAAGGCTATGTTTGGACATCGGAATGGTTCCGGATGTGTTCAGACATTTACCGGAGTACCGAGGGGTTAGCGGAACCCCCAGGAAGTCACTGGGCCTTATTGGGCCTTAGTGGGAGAGAGGAGGAGGCGGCCGGGTGGAGGACGCGCCCCCCAAGCCTAATCTGAATTGGGTGGGGGGGCCCCCTTTCCTTCCTTCCCTCACTCTCCCTCTTCCTTCTTCTCCTACTCCTACTTGGAAGGGGGGAAACCTACTCCTACTGGGAGTAGGACTCCTCCCCTTGGGCGCACCCTATGAGGGCCGGCCCTTCCCTCCTCCACGCCTTTATATACGGGGGAGGGGGCACCCCATAGACACAGAAGTTGATTGTTTGGCCGTGTGCGGTGCCCCCTGCACAGAATTCCACCTCGGTCATATGGTTGTAGTGCTTAGGCGAAGCCCTGCGTCAGTAACTTCATCATCACCATCATCACGCCGTCCTGCTGACGAAACTCTCGCTTGGCGTCAGCTGGATCAAGAGTACGAGGGACTTCACCGAGCTGAACGTGTGCAGATCACGGAGGTGCCGTGCGTTCGGTACTTGATCGGTTGGATCGCGAAGACGTTTGACTACATCAACTGCGTTTCATAACACTTCCGCTTTCAGTCTACGACGGTATGTAGACATACTCTCTCCCTCTCGTTGCTATGCATCTCCTAGATAGATCTTGCATGATCGTAGGAATTTTTTTGAAATACTGCGCTACCCAACACTTGTCCCTCGGGTTCATCGAGCTAGGCTGTGGAATCGTTGGGCTGACAGGTTGGGAATAAGGAGTTCTTCGTACGCACCCCAGTGTTCGAACCTCTCATGGGTCCGCGGAGGCCCGAATCTGACAGAGGCTTGGTATCATTATGCTGTTGGATCAGTAGTTACCTTAGTTGCGATTATGATCGCATTTGTTGTTTCATTTAAATGTTTTACAAAGTTGTATGTTAGTTTCAATATATGTTTTAATTAGATGCTCTAGAGAGCTGTATGTTGTTCTATGAGAACTATGTATGAACTTTATATATTTATTTTTTAGTAATAATATTTTATCACTATTGTGCTTTGGTTTTCATGTTATGATGAACTTGTATTAATTTGGTCACTTCTCTATTCATGATGTTCTATAATGATTTTTGATATACTTTATTATATAATGCATGCAGATGAACTGACAATATATGTATGGTGATCGACGCACCTCCGACTACATTGAGGGTCTACATAATTTTATCGATGTGGCTAAGGCAAACAAGTAGAATGGTTTTATGTATTTTCCATGTATTGTCTGTGGGATTATGAAGGATTACTCTGACTCGAAAACCCTTCACTTGCACCTGCTTGAGAAGGGTTTCATGCCACACTATAATGTTTGGACCAAGCATGGAGAAAGAGGGGTTATGATGGAAGACAATGAAGAAGAAGAGGATGATGTGAACTATCCTATGTTCCCTGCATATGGTGGTAATGTAACAGGGGACACTGAAGATCAAGAGGCACCAGATGTGCCTGATGATGATTTTCGCCGAGCCATTGTTGATGCAGAGAGTGAATGTGAAAGTGAAAGGGAGAAGTTGAAGTTCGATCGCATGTTAGAGGATCACAAAAAGGGTTGTACCCAAATTGCGAATATGACAACACAAAGCTCGGTACCACACTGAAATTACTGCAATGGAAGGCAGACAATGGTGTATCTAACAAGGGATTTGGTTCGTGAAGGAAATATGCCCTAGAGGCAATAATAAAGTTGTTATTTTATATTTCCTTATTCATGATAAAGGTTTATTATTCATGCTAGAATTGTATTGATAGGAAACTTAAATACATGTGTGGATACATAAACAAATATCGTGTCCCTAGTGAGCCTCTACTAGACCAGCTCGTTGATCAAATATGGTTAAGGTTTCCTAACCATAGATGATGACCCACGTAGCCTTTTCGATAAGTAAGAGTGTCGAACCCAACGAGGAGCAGAAGGAAATGACAAGTGGTTTTCAGCAAGGTAATGTGTGCAAGTGCTAAAATTGTAAGTAACAGAGTAGTTTTATAGCAAGATAATTTGTAACGAGCAAGTAACAATAATAGTAACCAAAGTGTAGCAAGATAGCCCAATCCTTTTGAGGCAAAGGACAGACAAAAATGGTCTCTTATAATAAGCAAAGCGTTCTTGAGGGTACACAGGAATTTCATCTAGCACTTTCGTCATGTTGATTTGATTTGTGTTCGCTACTTTGATAATTTGATACATGGGTGGACCAGTGCTTAAGTGTTGTTCTTACCCGAACAAAACTCGTACTTATGATTAACCCCCCCCCCCGCAAGCATTCGCAACTACGAGAAAAGTGTTAAGAATAAATTCTAACCATAGCATTAAACTTTTGGATCCAATCGGTCCCTTACAGAATAGTGCATAAACTAGGGTTTAAGCTTCTGTCACTCTCGCAACCAATCATCTACTAACTACTCCACAATGCATTCCCTTAGGCCCAAATATGGTGAAGTGTCATATAGTCGACGTTCACATGACACCACTAAGGGAATCACAACATACATACAATCAAAATATCAAACACATATCAAGTTCACATCATTACTTGCAACATGATTTCTCCCGTGACCTCAAGAACAAAAGTAACTACTCACAAATGATAAACATGATCAAGATCAGAGGGGTATTAAATAGCATATTGGATCTGAATATATAATCTTCCACCAAATAAACCATATAGTAATCAACTACAAGATGTCATCAATACTACTAGTCACCCACAAGCACCAATCTATAGTCCCGGTACAAAGATTAAACACAAGAGATGAACTAGGGTTTGGGAGGAGATGACGTTGTTGAATATGTTGATGGAGATTGCCCTCCCCAAGATGGGAGAGTTGTTGGTGATGATGACGATGATGATTTCCCCCTCCGGGAGGGAAGTTCCCCTGGCGGAATCACTCCGCCGGAGGGCAAAAGTGCTCCTTGCCAAGTTCCGCCTCGAGATGGCGGCGCTCTATCCCGAAAGTCCTCTCCTTATTTTTTCTAGGTCAAAATGACTTATATACCAGAAGATGGGCATCGGAGGTGGGCTGAGGAGGGCACAACCCACCAGGGCGCGCCTGGCATCCCTGGCACCCAGGTGGGTTGTGCCCACCTGGTGGGACCCCTTTGGTACTTATTGGCTCCAATATTTATTATATATTCCATAAAAAATCACCGTAAAGTTTCAGCTCATTTGAAGTTGTGCAAAATAGGTAGCCTGACGTAGCTTTTTCAGGTCCAGATTTCCAGGTGCCGGTATTCTCCCTCTTTGTGTGTACCTTGCATATTATGAGAGAAAAGGCATTAGAATTACTCCAAAAGCATTATTATGCATGAAAACGTTATAAATAACAGTAGGTAAATATGACGCAAAATGGACGTATCAACTCCCCCAAGCTTAGAACTAGCTTGTTGTCAAGCGAAAACCAAAATCGAAAAACATATGCACGTGCTTAGGGAAAGAGGTGTCAAGAACAAAATATGGACATAGAAGCATCATGTGAATTATTGTAACAGTAATAAACTTTAACATAAAACCTTTATCATATAACTTTTATCATAGCCTTCTCATGAATAAGTAACAATTCATCACACTATTGAAGTATAAAGCATAAACTCTATGGGAAACCAACAAACCATGTTCTCAGTCAACTTTGCAACTACAATTCATCATCTTTTCAGGAAGGGTCACATATCAGAGCCTTTAGGCAAGTCCACATACTCAACCATCATATAGTCTTCTATGATTGCTAACACTCACCGCATACACAGGAGAAAAACGTTCCAACCGGACACATAGAAAGATAGGGGCTTATAGTTTCGCCTCCCAACGTATTCACCTCAAGGGTGATGTCAAGCATAATAATGCATGCTACCCATATTCAACTAGACATATGTGCCTAGATCTTTCCTCACCACATGATGCTTGCCAAAGGAGAAAAATAAAAAGGAATAAAGAGAAAAACTTTGACTCTTGCATAAAAGTAAATACATAAAAGTAAAAGATAGGCCCTTCATAGAGGGAAGCAGAGGTTGCCATGCACTTATTTGTTTGTATGCTCAACCCCTTAGTGCAAACGAACGTCACGTCATAGTGCCCCTTATGATAGCAACCTTTATTATGCAGTCTGTCGCTTTTATTCTTTGCTATCACAAGTTCGTACAACACTCAATTTTCTCTTACACTAAATGATCTTACATTTTTAGAAGCAATTTTTATTGCCTTATTGCACCGATGACAACTTACTTGAAGGATCTTACTCAATCCCTTGGTAGGTATGGTGGACTCTTGAAAATAAGATTTGGGTTTAAGGGTTTTTGGATGCACAAGTAGTATCTCTACTTGGTGCGGAATTTTTGGCTAGCAAAGATGGGGTGCAAGCACCACATGTTGAAGGATCTATGACAATATAACTTTTGTGTGAATATGAACAAACATAAATCATTAAGTTGTCTTCCTTGTCCAACGTCAACAATTTTGGCATATAATATTTTTGGAGGGGGCTCACATTCACAAAAGATTTCCAGGATAGTGTATTTGCATGTGAATCTTCTCTTCTCTTATTAATTCTTTCATCAATTGCATCATTGACCACTGATATGTTTGTCAATCTCTAATAACATTTCCTACTTATACTTTTCCTTATGTGGTGTCATCACCTACCATAAGATTAGCATATGATCTTTTTCATTTATTTCCATTCCTATTATTGAAAGTAAAGAAAGCAAAACTCAAACTAAACTTTATTATATATGTTGCACACGATTACAAGGATAGATCACTAAGCAAACTCTCAAAAAGAAAGAATTGAACTAAACTTTTATTCATCTAAAGCAAAAGATAACTATGTATCAAACTAAGATAAGTAAAGGCAAAAGATAGTGGTGGTGATAGGATGCTGGGCACCTCCCCCAAGCTTGGCATAAGCCAAGGGGAGTGCCCATACCCGATACTCAATTTTCTTTTGGTGCTGAAGAAGGTGGTGGTGATGAAGTAAAGGCGATCTTATCCTCGGGTTTCCATGGCAGAGGTCCACCATCGTAATAGGAAGAATGAGTCTCACTGGTCCTGCAACTGGCAGCCAAACTCATACCTTTAAACCTTGCCTCATATTCAAAGACTTGGTTTTGGAGACCGTAGATCTTTCTTTGGAGGAAGTTGATTTACTCGTTGAGGGTGGACACAATGTCCTTCATGGACTTGCCATCCACCTTGAGATCACGGGTAAGGTCTGTGATCATGAGGTGATTGGCATTGAGTCCACGCTCCACCACCCCCTTGCACCGGAAGACCTCCTTCTCCATTGATTCAAGCCTAGCCTACGTGGTCCCCGTTCCCTTGGGTCCTTGCACATCGCGGATGTGAATCACCCCCTCATGCATCTGGATGACCTGAGGGTGCTGCACCACCTCCCGGAAATATGGGTTGATGACGTTCTTGAAGAACTTGTCCTTGGAGGAGCTTGAAGCGGCCATGGTAGATGGGATCTGACAGGAAACAACAAGGAAAAGAAACAGAGGATTTCTCCATTATATGGTGGTCAATAGGTTCTGGGGGTATATAAAGATTTTTTATCTTGGGAAACAAGCAAACGGAAGAAAATCGGAGTCCGGAAGGTACCCCAGGTGGGCACAACCCACCTGGGAGCGCACTGGTGTCTTGTGCCCACCAGGGTGACCTTCTTGGTTGTTTCTTATTTTCCAAAATAGACAAAAAATATTTTTGTGGATTTTCGGAGTCTGTTTACTTACCGTATCACGTACCTCCTCTTTTTCACGATTCTGGATTGTCCCGGAAGGTCTCTTTTATGTGTTCTTCCGATGTCATAGTTTGGATAATATTACTCTCAACATTAATGGGCATACCTGAGATATAACCTTCGGGTTAGTACCTTCAGTATTATTTATTTGATACCTCCAGACCGATAAACCTCCTCGATAACATAGGGTCCTTCCCATTTGGAGAGGAGTTTTCCTATAAAGAATCTGAAACAAGAGTTGTACAAAAGGACATATTCTCCAACTTTGAACTCACGCTTTTGGATTCTTTTATCATGCCATCTTTTAACCCTTTCTTTAAATAACTGGGCATTTTCATAAGCTTGAGTTCTCCATTCATCTAATGAGCTAATATCAAATAACCTCTTTTCACCGGCAAGTTTGAAATCATAGTTGAGTTCTTTGATTTCCCAATATGCTTTATCTTCTAACTCAAGAGGGAAATGACAAGCTTTTACATAAACCATTTTATAAGGAGACATACCCATAGGATTTTTATATGTCGTTCTATAAGCCCAAAGGGCATCATCTAATTTCTTAGACCAATTCTTCCGGGACCTATTAACCGTCTTTTGCAAAATTAATTTTATTTTTATATTGCTAAGTTCAACTTGTACACTACACATAGGATGATAGGGTGATGCAACTCTATGGTTAACATCATACTTGGCAAGCATTTTATGGAAAGCACTATGAATAAAGTGTGAACCACCATCAGTCTTTAAATGTCTAGGGACTCCAAACCTTGGGAAAATAACTTACTTAAGCATTTTCATAGAGGTGTTGTGATCTACACTACTAGTTGAATAGCTTCTACCCACTTAGTAACATAATCAGCAGCAACCAAAATATGTGTACACCCATTAGAGGAAGGAAAAGGTCCCATGTAATCAAATCCCCAAACATAAAACAGTTCAATAGCAAGTGAATAATTCATAGGCATTTCTTGATGCTTACCGATATTACCTATTCTTTGGCATTCATCACAAGATAAGACAAACTTATGAGCATCCTTGAAGAGAGTAGGCCAATAAAACCCAGATTGCAATACCTCATGAGCAGTTCTGTCTCCCACATGATGTCCTCCATAAGCTTCGGAGTGACATTTCCGTAGGATTTGTCCCTGTTCATGCTCAGGTACACAACATCTAATAATACCATCTACTCCTTTATAGAGATGTGGGTCATCCCAAAAGCAATGTCTTAAATCATAGAAGAATTTTTTCTTTTGGTGGTATGTAAAGCTAGGTGGTAAATATTTAGCAACGATATAATTAGCATAGTCAGCATACCAAGGCAACGATATAATTTTGAAGCCTAGACAAGTTATCAGCTACGGGGTTCTCTGATCCTTTTCTATCAGTGATATGCAATCAAATTCTTGTAGCAAGAGAACCCATCGAATTTGTCTAGGTTTAGCATCTTTCTTTTCCATAAGATATTTAGTAGCAGCATGGTCGGTGTGAACAATTACTTTTGAATCAACAATGTAAGATCTAAATTTATCACAGGCGAACACCACTGCTAGAAATTCTTTTTCAGTAGTAGCATAATTTCTTTGTGCAATGTCTAGAGTTTTACTAGAATAATGAATAACATTTAGTTTCTTATCAACTCTTTGTCCTAGAACAACACCAACATCATAATCACTAGCATCACACATACTTTCAAAAGGCAAGTTTCAGTCAGGTGGTTGAACAATAGGTGCAGAAATTAAGGCTTTCTTGAGTGTTTTTGCAAAAGATTTGTAAGAGGCTTAGAAATTTTAGAAAAGCCTTTGATAAATCTCCTATAGAAAGCAACATGACCTAAGAAACTGCAGATACCTTTGATATCTTTAGGACATGGCATTTTCTCAATTGCATCAACCTTAGCTTTGTCCACTTCAATACCTCTTTCAGAAATTTTATGGCCAAAAACAATACCTTCATTAACCATAAAGTGGCACTTCTCCCAATTCAAGACAAGATTTGTTTGCTCGCATCTCTGCAAAACTCAATGAAGATTGCTTAAACAATCATCAAAAGACTTCCCATAAACAGAAAAGTCATCCAGGAAAACCTCAAAAATCTTTTCACAAAAGTCAGAGAATATAGCAGTCATACATCTTTGAAAGGTAGCAAATGGATTGCGTAAACCAAAAGGCATACGTCTATAAGCATATGTTCCAAAGGGGCAAGTGAAAGTGGTCTTTTCTTGATCAGGTTGAGAAACAGGTATTTGTGAAAAACCATAATATCCATCAAGGAAGCAAAAATGTGTGTGCTTAGATAATCTTTCTAGCATTTGATCGATAAAAGGCAGAGGGTAAAGATCTTTTCTAGTTGCTTTGTTTAATTTTCTAAAATCAACTACCATTCTATAGCCTGTAACAATTCTTTGTGGAATAAGTTCATTATTATCATTAGGAACAATAGTAATACCTCCTTTCTTAGGGACACAATGAATAGGACTTACCCATCTACTATCAGCTATATGATAGATTATACCTGCTTATAGAAGTTTTAATATTTCCGTTCTTACCACTTCCTTCATCTTCGGATTTAACCGACATTGGTGATCAACAACGGGTTTAGCATCAGGTTCCATATTAATCTTGTGCTGACATAGAGTGGGACTAATGCCCTTTAAATCATCAAGAGTATATCCAATAGCAGCTCAGTGCTTCCTTAGAACTTTCAATAATCTTTCTTCTTCATGTTCTGAAAGGTTAGCACTAATAATAACAAGATATATCTTCTTCTCATCAAGATAAGCATATTTCAAAGTGTCTGGCAATTGTTTTAGTTCAAACACAGGATCACCCTTAGGTGGAGGAGGACCTCCTAGAGTTTCAATATGAAAATTGTGTTTAAGCTGAGGACGTTGATCAAAGAAAATCTTATCTATTTCATTTCTTTCATGCATATGTATATCATTTTAATGGTTTAGCAGATATTGTTCTAGAGGATCAGTAGGAGGCACAACAATAGAAGCAAGACCAATTATTTCATCCTTACTAGGCAATTCTTTTTCATGAAGCTTTCTATTAAACTTGGAAAAAATTAAACTCATGAGACTCATCACCAAAGCTGACACCGACAGTTTGTTTCTCACAATCTATTTTAGCATTAACGGTGTTCAAGAATGGTCTACCAAAGATAATGGGACAAAAATCATCTTGTGGGGAACCAAGAACAAGAAAATCAGCAGGGTATTTTATTTTCCCACACAAGACTTCAACATATCTAACAATCCCAATTGGTGATATAGTATCTCTATTAGCAAGTTTAATAATAACATCTATGTCTTCTATCTCTGCGGGTGCTATGTCATTCATAATTGCTTGATATAACCAAAGGGAATAGCACTCACGCTAGCACCTATGTCGCATAAACCATGATAACAGTGATATCCTATTCTAACTGAGACAACGGGCATGCCAGCAACAAGTCTATGTTTATCCATTTTATTGGGTTTGGCAATTCTAGCACCTTCTTCACAGAAGTAAATAACATGCCCATCTATATTTTCTTCCAGGAGATCCTTAACCATAGCAACACTAGGTTCTTCTTTGATTTGTTCCTCAGGTTTAGGTGTTCTAATATAACTTTTGTTGACCACAGTTGAAACTTTAGCATGTTCCTTGATCCTAACAGGGAAAGGTGGTTTTCCAATATAAGCAGTAGGAACAACTGGATCAACATCATAAATAATAGTTTGCTCTTTAGCTAGTACCGGTTCTTTAATTTCTTCTTTAATAGGTGGGTGATATTCAAACCAATTCCCCTTAGGGAGATCAACATGAGTAGAAAATGATTCGCAAAAGAAGGCTACTATATCAGAGTCAAGTCCATATTTAGTGCTAAACTTTTGAAAAGCATCGGTATTCATAAAAGATTTAACATAATCATACTTAAGCTTAATACCTGACTCTTTACCTTCGTCGAGTTCCCAATCTTCAGAGTTACGTTTAATTCTTTCTAAAATATCCCACGGGAATTCAGTAGTCTTCTTCATAAATAAACCAGTACAAGAAGTATCGAGCATGGATTGATCATTGCGAGAAATCCAGGCATAGAAGTTCTGAATAATAATTTCTCTTGAGAGCTCATGATTGGGGCATGAATATAACATTTACTTAAGCCTCCCCCAAGCTAGAGCGATACTTTCTACTTCACGAGGCCAATATATATATATATAATTCCTATCATGATGAACTAGATGCATAGGATATATTTTTGGTGAAACTCTAATTTCAATCGAGTCCAATTCCGAGATCCAATTCAGAGATCCAATATCATCACATAGCCTATACCATGCAAATGCTTCTCCCTTCAAATATAAAGGGAAAAATCTTCTTCTTAAGTTCATCTCCGGGTAAACCTACAAGCATAAACAATCCACAAATTTCTGATGATGATGAACTTGTATGAACTATATGTATTTATTTTTTCAGTAATAATATTTGATCACTATTGTGCTTTGGTTTTAATGTGATGATGAACTTGTATTAATTTGGTCACTTCTTTATTCATGATGTTCTATAATGGTTTTTGATATACTTAATTATATAATGCACGCAGATGAACCAACAATAGATGTACGATGACCGACGCACCTCCAACAACATTGAGGGCCTGCATAATTTTCTCGAGGTGGCTGAGGCAAACTAGCGGAATGGTTTTATGTATTGTGCATGTATTGTCCGTGGGATTACGAAGGATCACTCTGACTCGAAAACCCTTCACTTGCACCTGCTTGAGAAAGGTTTCATGCCACACTATAATGTTTGGACCAAGCACGGAGAAAGAGGGGTTATGATGGAAGACAATGAAGAAGAAGAAGACGATGTCAACTATCCTATGTTCCCTGAATACAGTGATAATGCAACGGGGGACACTGAAGATCAAGAGGCACCAGATGTGCCCGATGATGATCTTCCTGGGCCAATGTTGATGCGCAGAGAGAATGTGAAAGTGAAATGGAGAAGTTGAAGTTCCATTGCATGTTAGAGGATCACAAAAAGGGTTGTACCCAATTGTGAAGTGACAACACAAAGCTCGGTACCACACTGAAATTGCTGCAATGAAAGACAGACAATGGTGTGGGATTTGGTTCATGAAGGAAATATGCCTTAGAGGCAATAATAAAGTTTCTATTTCATATTTCCTTATTCATGATAAAGGTTTATTATTCATGCTAGAATTTTATTGATAGGAAACCTAAATACATGTGTGGATACATAAACAAACATCATGTCCCCAGTGAGCCTCTACTAGACTAGCTCCTTGATCAAAGATGGTTAAGGTTTCCTAACCATAGATGATGACCCACAAGTGTATGGGATCAATTGTAGCCTTTTTGATAAGTAAGAGTGTCGAAACCAACGAGGAGAAAAAGGAAATGACAAGTGGTTTTCAGCAAGGTAATGTGTGCAAGTGCTAAAATTGTAAGTAACTGAGTAGTTTGATAGCAAGATAATTTGTAACGAGCAAGTAACAATAATAGTAAAAAAGTGCAGCAAGATAGCCCAATCCTTTTGAGGCAAAGGACAGGCAAAAACGGTCTCTTATAATAAGCAAAGCGTTCTTGAGGCTACACGGGAATTTCATCTAGTCACTTTCATCATGTTGATTCGATTTGTGTTCGCTACTTTGATAATTTGATATGTGGGTGGACCGGTGCTTAGGTGTTGTTGTTACCCGAACAAACCTCCTACTTATGATTAACCCCCTCGCAAGCATCCGCAACTATGAGAAAAGTATTAAGAATAAATTCTAACCATAGCATTAAACTTTTGGATCCAATTGGTCCCTTACAGAATAGCGCATAAACTAGGGTTTAAGCTTCTGTCAGTCTCGCAACCAATCATCTACTAACTACTCCACAATGCATTCTGAGGGAGTCCTGGATTAGGGGGTGTTCGCATAGCCGGACTATACCTTCAGCCGGACTCCTGGACTATGAAGATACAAGATTGAAGACTCCGTCCCGTGTCCGGAAGGGACTTTCCTTGGCGTGGAAGGCAAGCTTGGCGATACGGATATGAAGATCTCCTACCATTGTAACCGACTTTGTGTAACCCTAACCCTCTCCGGTGTCTATATAAACCGGAGGGTTTTACTCCGTAGGACAACATACACATCAACAATCATACCATAGGCTAGCTTCTAGCGTTTAGCCTCTCTGATCTCATGGTAGATCTACTCTTGTACTACCCATTTCATCAATATTAATCAAGCAGGACGTAGGGTTTTACCTCCATCGAGAGGGCCCGAACCTGGGTAAAACTTTGTGTCCCTTGCCTCCTGTTACCATTCGGCCTAGACACACAGTTCAGGACCCCCTACCTGAGATCCGCCGGTTTTGACACCGACATTGGTGCTTTCATTGAGAGTTCCTCTGTGTCATCACCGTCAGGCTCGATGGCTCCTATGATCATCAATAGCGATGCAGTCCAGGGTGAGACCTTCCTCCCCGGATAGATCTTCGTCTTTGGCGGCTTCGCACTGCGGGCCAATTCGCTTGGCCGTCTGGAGCAGAACGAAAGCTACGCCCCTGGCCGTCAGGTCAGATTTGGAAGTTTAAACTACACGGCTGACATCCGCGGAGACTTGATCTTCGACGGATTCGATCCACTGCCGAGCGCGCCGCACTATCACGACGAGCATGATCTAGCTCTGCCGCCGAACAGTGCCCTGGAGGCCGCACCCACTTCGGCTCCGACCCTTAATTTGGAGCCAACTGCGCCGATCGAGGATGGGCGGTTGGACGCCACCTCGGGGGCTGCGACCCCAACGGCGATTGAGCCGAACACCAGCCCCGTACTCTGCGAGACTCGTGACTCCAAGGAGCCGGACTCCTCTCCGGACTTCGAAACCTCCGCACCCCTGCCGACCGAATCCGATTGGGCGCCGATCATGGAGTTCACTGCCGCGGACATCTTTCAGCACTCGCCTTTCGGCGATATCCTGAAGTCACTGAAGTCTCTCTCTTTATCAGGAGAGCCCTGGTCAGACTACGGTCAGCAAGGTTGGGGTACAGACGATGAAGAAATTCAAAGCCCACCCACCACCCACTTTGTAGCCACTGTCGACGACTTAACCGACATGCTCGACTTCGACTCCGAAGACATCAACGGTATGGACGCCGATGAAGGAGATGATGAAGAACCAGCGCCTACTAGGCCCTGGAAAGCAACCTCGTCATATGAGATATACATGGTGGACACCCCAAAAGAGGGAGATGGCGATGGAACGACGGAGGATGACCCCTCCAAGAAACAACCTAAGCGCCGGCGTCAGCAGCGCCGCTCAAAATCCCGCCAAAACAAATACGGTGATTCCAGGACGGGAGATAATAATACTCCGGAAAGCACCGAAGAAAACCCCCTCCAGCAAGATTTACCACAGGAGGATGGAGAAACCAGCCCTCATGAGAGAGCGGCAGACAGAGAGGTCGAGGACGATAATTATATGCCTCCCTCCGAAGACGAGGCAAGCCTCGACGATGACGAATTCGTCGTGCCAGAGGATCCCGTCGAGCAAGAGCTTTTTCAACGCAGGCTTATGGCCACGACAAGAAGCCTCAAGAAAAAACAGCAACGGCTTAGAGCTGATCAAGATTTGCTAGTCGACAGATGGACTGAAGTCCTTGCGGCCGAAGAGCATAAACTTGAACGCCCCTCCAAGAGCTACCCAAAGCGCAGGTTGCTACCCCAATTAGAGGAGGAAGCACTTGATGCGGCCGACCGGCCACCTCGTGGTCGTGACAGAGAGGCCTCTCAGCCCTCCACTCAAGCCGCACCCCGTACCAAGGCACGGGAATATGCGCCGGACTTACGAGACATGTTGGAGGACAAGGCAAGGCAAACAAGATCGATCTACGGATCGCATGGGCACCCCACGGCTCGAGACGGTAACCATCACGCCGGCCACAAATTCGGCAGGGCCGAACACAGTAGACAAGGCTCATTGGAGCTACGTCATGATATAGCCCAGTACAGAGGCGCCGCACACCCACTATGATTTACAGACGAAATAATGGATCATCAAATCCCCGAGGGTTTCAAACCCGTAAACATCGAATCATATGATGGCACAACAGATCATGCGGTATGGATCGAGGATTATCTCCTCCATATCCACATGGCCCGCGGCGATGATTTCCACGCCATCAAATACCTCCCACTCAAGCTTAAAGGACCAGCTCGGCATTGGCTTAACAGCTTGCCAACAGGATCAATCAGTTGTTGGGAGGACCTGGAAGCCGCATTCCTCGACAATTTCTAGGGCACTTATGTGCGACCCCTAGATGCCGATGACCTAAGTCACGTAATTCAGCAGCCAAAGGAATCGGCCATGCAATTCTGGACACGGTTCCTAACAAAGAAAAATCAAATAGTCGACTGTCCAGACGCTGAGGCCCTAGCAGCCTTCAAGCACAATATCCGTGATGAGTGGCTGGCCCAGCACCTTGGACAGGAAAAGCCGAAATCTATGGCAGCACTCACGACACTCATGACCCGCTTTTGCGCGGGAGAAGACAGCTGGCTTCTCGTAGCAACAATATGACCAAGAACCCCGGTAATTCGGACACCAGGGACAGTAGTGGCAGGTCACGTCGCAACAAGCATAAGCGCCACATTAACGGCGACAATGCTGAGGATACGACAGTTAATGCCGGATTCAGAGGCTCTAAATTTGGTCAGCGAAAAAAGCCATTCAAAAGGAATCCTAGGGGCCCGTCCAGTTTGTACCGAATACTCGACCGCTTGTGCCAGATACATGGCACCCCCGAAATGCCGGCCAATCACACCAACAGGGATTGCTGGGTGTTCAAGCAGGCAGGCAAGTTAAACACCGAAAATGAAGACAAGGGGCTGCATAGCGATGACGACGAGGAGCCCCGACCGCCGAACAACAGTGGACAGAAGGGTTTTCCCCCACAAGTGCAGACGGTGAACATGATATACGCAACCGACGTCCCAAAAAGGGAGCGGAAGAGCGCGTTAAGGGACGTATACGAGGTAGAGCCAGTCGCCCCAAAGTTCAACCCATGGTCCTCCTGCCCGATCACCTTTGATCGAAGGGACCATCCCACTAGCATCCGTCATGGCGGATTCGCCGCATTGGTTCTAGACCCAATTATTGACGGATTTCATCTCACTAGAGTCCTTATGGACGACGGCAGCAGCCTGAACCTGCTTTACCAGGATACAGTTCGGAAAATGGGCATAGATCCCTTGAGGATTAAGCCCACCAAAACGACCTTTAAGGGCGTAATACCAGGTGTAGGGGCCAACTGTACAGGCTCAGTCACACTTGAAGTGGTCTTCGGATCTCCGGATAATTTCCGAAGCGAGGAGTTAATCTTCGACATAGTCCCGCTTCGCAGTGGTTATCACGCACTGCTTAGGCGAACCGCATTCGCTAAGTTCAATGCGGTACCGCACTAAGCATACCTTAAGGTCAAGATGCCAGGCCCTCGAGGAGTAATTACGGTCAATGGAAACACCGAACGCTCCCTCCGAACGGAGGAGAACACGGCGGCCCTTGCAGCGGAAGTACAAAGCAGCCTCTCCAGGCAGTTCTCCAGTCCGGCCACTAAAGGACCGGACACCGTCAAGCGCGCCCGGAGTAACCTACAACAAGACCGCCTGGCACGATCCGAGCAGGCATAGCAATGCGGCCCCAACCCCAACCCTTGCAAAAAGGCGACGCCAGTACTTCGCGTACATAACTACGCTCTAGAGATACCATGGGTACAGGGGGAGGGGCACCATCACGGCACGCCCAAAACACGGCTTAAACCATACCAGGGGCTGCCGATTTTTTAATTTTATCTTACTTTCAGGACTCCATCCTTCGGAAGGCCTGTTCGGCAGTTCAATTGCCGCACAAACGATGCAAGAACCAGGGAAGCAGACAAGCCACGCCGCATTACGGAACTCCCAGGTGGTCTCTATCACGAGCAGTATACCTGTTCCGCATACTATTCCACAGCTTGCCCCTGGAACGGACATGTTAACTAGTCCAACCTTCCACTTATCGCATTATTTGTATCGTTCTGCTTTGATCGCAGCCCTTTTTAATAAATAATGCATAGCTTTCGTCTATATTTGCATTACCTTTTTTCTTTATATATGTTCCTTAATGACATGTTGCACCCGTACACGTTGGTACGGCCAAAATACGCCAGGGGCTTTAGTACCCCTCAATATGGTGTGAGAAGTCCGAACACTTTAACAAGTGCGGCACCCCGAACTTATAACATTATATGCATCGGCTCCAAATCATGTCTTGGGTCAATAGTTGGGTTTGCCCGGCTCCTATGTTTTGGTGCCTTACGTTCCGCTATATCGGCTAAGGTAGCACTAGGAGAACCACTACGATTGTGCCCCAGTTGAGCTGGGTCGAGCACCTCAGTGGAGAAAGCTAAAACTGACTGTCATGATGAAGCGAGAGCTGGTCGCTGTTCGAGAGGTTTTTCGAGTCCCTAAAGACTTATGCCGCTTAGGGCGAGGAGCCGGCTCTGTCCGGCCAAGGCGTGGATAGCGCCCCGAACTCGGTCTTCCGAATACCAGGGGCTTCGCCGAAATTTAAAATTATAGAATTCTATGGCTAAGTGAGAGTGTTCATGCATTATAGTCCGATTGCCTTGTTCGTTGGGCTGAGCGCCTCACTCGAAGGACCCAAACATGGGAAAAAGAGCGCTCAGGTTTATCCCCGAACACCCCAGCACTAGCGGCACGGGGGCAGAAGCTGATGACTCGCCATCTCTCAGAATTGATAAACAGCCGCACAGAAGGTAATATTTTAAATTCCAACAGCATTGCTTAGCGCATATAAACAAGTTTTCAGCGCACAGGACAAAACGAGCAAGTTTCACTCAAAAATTACATCCCTAGAACATTCATCCGCCACAAGGCAGGCACCCTTCAGAACATCCTTATAGTAATTCTCGGGCTTGCGATGCTCTTTCCCCGGCGGTGGCCCGTCCTTCACAAGCTTCTCAGCATCCAGCTTGCCCCAGTGCACCTTAGCACGGGCAAGGGCCCTACGGGCACCTTCAATGCAGATGGAGCGCTTGATGACTTCGAGCCTTGGACAGGCCTCCACCAGCCGCCGCACCAGCCCAAAATAGCTCCCAGGCAGAGGCCCTCCAGGCCACAGCCGAACAATGAGGCCCTTCATGGCCTGTTCGGCCGCCTTGTGGAGCTCGACCAATTGCTTCAGCTGGTTGCTCAAGGGCACGGGGTGTCCGGCCTCAGCATACTGAGACCAGAACACCTTCTCTGTCGAGCTGCCCTCCTCGGCTCGATAGAATGCGGCGGCATCGGACACACTCCGGGGAACATAGGCGAACGCTCCTGGAGAGCTCCGGATTCGGGTAAGTAAGAAGTAACTCACGTTTATGTGTTTGCTTTGCATAAAGAATGCCTTACCCGCCGCTATCTTCTTCACCTCATCCAACTCCTGGAGGGTCTTCTGGGATTCGGCCTTGGCAGACTTGGCATTTTCGATAGCCACCGCAAGCTCGGACGCTCGCGTCTTTGAGTCAAGCTCCAAACTCTCATGTTTTTCCATGAGAGCCTGGAGCTCTTGCCGCACCTTGCCAACCTCGGCCTCATACTTCTCCCGCTCGGTGAGCTCCGAGGCCGCCCTCTTCTCGGCCTCGACCAGCGCTTGCTTAAGGGTCGCCACTTCAGACGTGGCCCCTACAATAGCCACGATAATCCTGTCATTCTTTGCAATTGCACCTTTTAATATATATTTAAAAAACAAGGTATTTCTTACCTTCATTGTCCTCGGGCTGCTTCTTGGCACGCCCGAGCTCTTGCTCGGACCGCTCGAGGTTCTGCTTTAGCGTGTACACTTCCGCAGTCAGTGCGGCGGACGCAAGCAGAGAAGCCTGCATATGCATATTGACTCATTTTTGTTAGACTCCTGTGAATTTTATTTGATCCTCTATTCGGCTTTTCTTCCCAAACGCCAAACAGAGCATCAGGGGCTACTGTCTATGTAGTAATATTATTTACACATTCTTTACTTACCTCAAAGCCTGTTAAAAGGCTAGTACAAGCTTCAGTCAGTCCGCTCTTGGCGGACTGAACCTTCTGGACCACCACACTCATAATAGTGCAGTGCTCGTTGTCGATGGAGGCACCTCTAACATATTGTCCGGTGCCTCTGGTTGGACGGGGGCCACCGGCACGGTGGACTTGCTCCTCTTGGAAGGAGGTCCCCCGCTGGACTCTGGAACCTTTGAAGGTTCCGGAGTGGTGTCCGGCCTAGAGCCGGACTTGGAGCCCTGGGGGGTTTCATCCCCTTTACTCCTGGAGTCCGGGAGGTCGCCTTGCGGCGCCTCCAGGACCACCCCCTCCCGGCTTGGAACCTGTTGGGACAACACTTCAGTGTCGTCCGTAGGGCGGGGGGAGGAAGCCGTCGAAGCGAGTTCACATCCGACGAGTCCAGTGAGCCGCTCGACGACGCGTCGAGCCGGTCTTTGGGTGGGATGCATAAACATATTCGACGTAAGGGAAAGCTGTGCAATAAACGAATACTATGAATTACTCTGGTATCCGAATACTTACGATTTTGCCAGGGCCTTGGCCCTGGGCTGCCACTCCTCTCCGCCGTCATCGGCGTCGGTGGAGTAGTCTGGAGGAAGGGTTTTCCCCTTCTTGGACCCTCCAGCCTCCCCAGAGAGGGCGGCCTTCGTTTTCTTCTCTCCTCCCGCTGGAGGGGGAGAGGTCTCTTCTTCTTCCTCCTCGTCTTCACGGGAGGAATGCGCCTCGGAACCATCGGATGATGGATCCGACACCTCCTGGCGCCGGGCACTCTTTTGAGTCCCCGCGGCCTTTTTTGCGGCCTTCTTCTCCGGCACCACATAGGGTGCCAGAACCAGCAGCTTCGCCAAGCGAGCGTCCGCTGGGCCTTCGGGTAAAGGAGCCGGACAGTTGATCTGTCCGGATGTCACCTGCCAATCCTGTCAAAGGTAAGGGAGCTTAGATCCTGCATGGAGTCAAACTATGAAAAACTGATACCCTGTAGAAGGAAAAAACAGCTTACCGCGAGAGCGTGACGCTGCGCACTGAATCTGCGATCCTCGGTAGCAGATGCGGGAGCCTCGATGCCCTTGAAAAGCACCTTCCAGGCATCTTCGTAGGTCGTGTCGAAGAGCCTTCTTAGAGTTTGGTGCCGCGCCGGGTCGAACTCCCACAGGTTGAAAGCCCGTTGTTGACACGGGAGGATCAGGCGGATGAGCATAACCTAGACTACGTTGACAAGTTTGAGCTTCTTGTCCACCAGGGTTTTGACGCATGTTTGGAGTCCGGTCAGCTCTCCCTTCTTAACCCATGACAGGCCCGTCTCCTTCCAGGAGGTGAGCCGCGTAGGGGGTCCGGATCGAAACTCAGGGGGTGCGACCCATTCGGCGTCGCGCGGCTCAGTGATGTAAAACCACCCCGATTGCCACCCCTTCTGGGTCTCCACAAAGGAGCCCTCGAGCCATAGGACGTTGGCCATCTTGCCCACCATGGCGCCTCCGCACTCCGCCTGGTTGCCGCGCACCACCTTCGGCTTGACATTGAAAGTCTTGAGCCATTGGCCGAAATGGGGACGGATGCGGAGGAAAGCCTTGCACATGACGATAAACCCCAAGATGTTGAGGACAAAGTTCGGGGCCAGATCATGGAAATCCAGGCCATAGTAGAAAATGAGCCCCCGGACAAATGGGTGAAGAGGGAAGCCCAGCCCGCGGAGGAAATGGGGGAGGAACACCACCCTCTCATGGGGCCTAGGGGTGGGGATGAGCTGCCCCTTTTCGGGAAGCCGGTACGCAATGTCGTTAGACAAGTATCCGGCCTTCCTCAGTTTTTTGGTGTGTCCCTCCGTGACGGAGGAGACCATCCACTTGCCTCCCGCTCCGGACATGGCTGGAGAAGGTTGAGGTGGGGAGTGCGGACTTGCGCGCTGGAGCTCGAGTGCACAAGAATGGATAGGCGAAGGAGGAAGAAGGCGTAGGTGAAAAGGTGGATCCTTATCCCCTTATATGGGTGGACGCAACTACATGTCCCCACCAGCCTGGTAAAACTCGCTTATCTCCAAGCACCGTAATCAATGGCGCGGTTGGGTTACCCACGCCCGTATTGATGAGAATCCCGGGATAAGGGGACACGATCTCTACTTTAACAAGACATGCCAAGGAAACCGCCTCGCATGACGCGCTGAGGTGGGATAATGAAACGACTCGGATAAAGGCTTGGCCATGGTGTGTCACGCTACGGAATACGTCAGCAGATTAGATTTGTGCAAATATTATTCTCTCTATGCCAATATGTGGAAACTTATTTTGCAGAGCCGGACACTATCTTTGTGTTCAAAATCTTCTATGAAGTACTTGGAGGAGGAACCCGCCTTGCAATGCCGAAGACAATCTGTGCGCCGGACTCGTCGTCATTGAAGCCTGGTTCAGGGGCTACTAAGGGAGTCCTAGATTAGGGGGTGTTCGGATAGCCGGACTATACCTTCAGCCGGACTGTTGGATTATGAAGATACAAGATTGAAGACTCCGTCCCGTGTCCAGAAGGGACTTTCCTTGGCGTGGAAGGCAAGCTTGGCGATACGGATATGAAGATCTCCTACCATTGTAACCGACTTTGTGTAACCCTAACCCTCTCCGGTGTCTATATAAACAGGAGGGTTTTACTCCGTTGGACAACATACACATCAACAATCATACCATAGGCTAGCTTCTAGGGTTTAGCCTCTTCGATCTCGTGGTAGATCTACTCTTGTACTACCCATATCATCAATATTAATCAAGCAGGACGTAGGGTTTTACCTCCATCGAGAGGGCCCGAACCTGGGTAAAACTTCGTGTCCCTTGCCTCCTGTTACCATCCGGCCTAGATGCACAGTTCGGGACCCCCTACCCGAGATCCGCCGGTTTTGACACCAACAGTGATGTTGAAGATGTTGATGGAGATTGCCCACAAGCACCAATATATAAAACATATAGTAATCAACACTACTGGTCACCCACAAGAACCAATATATAGTTCCGGTACAAAGATTGAACACAAGAGATGAAATAGTGTTTGAGAGGAGATGGTGATGTTGAAGATGTTGATGGAGATTGCCCTCCCCAAGATGGGAGAGTTTTTGGTGATGATGGCGACGATGATTTCCCCCTCCGGGAGGGAACTTCCCCCGGCGGAATCGCTCCGCCAGAGGGCAAAAGTGCTCCTACCCAAGTTCCGCCTCGAGACGTCGACGCTCTGTCCCGAAAGTCCTCTCCATATTTTGTCTAGGTCAAAATGACTTATATACCAGAAGATGGTCACCAGAGATGTGCCGAGGAGGGCACAACCCACCAGGGCGCGCCTGGGTTCCCTGGCTCGCCCAGGTGGGTTGTGCCCACCTGGTGGCCCCCCTCTGATACTTATTGGCTCCAATATTTCTTATATATTCCATTAATAATCCCTGTAAAGTTTCAGCGCATTTGGAGTTGTGTAGAATAGGGAGCTTGACGTAGCTTTTGCAGGTCCAGATTCCCAGCTGCCTGTATTCTCCCTCTTTGTGTGTACCTTGCATATTATGAGAGAAAAGGCATTAGAATTACTCCAAAAAGCATTATTATGCATGAAAACATTATAAATAACAGTAGGTAAACATGATGCAAAATGGACATATCAATAGACATGTGTTGTCATTTGATAACGGGATCACATCATTAGGAGAATGATGTCATGGACAAGACCCATCTGTTAGCTTAGCATATGATCGTTCAGTTTATTGCTACTGCTTTCTTGAATGTGAAATACATGATCCTTTGACCATGAGATCATGCAACTCCCGGATACCGGAGGAATACCTTGTGTGCTATCAAATGTCACAACGTAACCAGGTGATTATAAAGATGCTCTACAGGTATCTCCGAAGGTGTTTGTTGAGTTGGTATGATCGAGATTGGGATTTGTCACTCCGAGTTTCGGAGAGGTATCTCTGGGCCCTCTTGGTAATACTCATCATAAGCTTGCAAGAAAATGACCGAGGAGTTAGTCACAAGGTGATGTATTACAGAACAAGTAAAGAGACTTGCCGGTAACAAGATTGAACTAGGTATGAAGATACCGACGATCGAATCTCGGGCAAGTAACATACCGATGGACAAAGGGAATTACGTATGTTGTCATAATGTTCAACCGATAAAGATCTTCGTAGAATGTGTAGGATCCAATATGGGCATCCAGGTTCCGCTGTTGGTTATTGACCGGAGAGGTGTCTCGGTCATGTCTACATAGTTCTCGAACCCGTAGGGTCCGCACGCTTAATGTTCATTGACGATATAGTATTATATGAGTTATTTATGTTTGTGACCAAATGTTGTTCGGAGTCCCGGATGAGATCACGGATATTACGAGGAGCTCCGGAATGGTCCGGAGGTAAAGACTGATATATAGGATGATATGGTTAGGCCAAGGGGTAACGCCCACGGGGATTTAGGTTGGTGCAAAAGGAGTTTTGCGGAGGCCAAGGGGCTAAATACTGGAGACCTTGGCATCTATCCCTGGGCCAGACCCCGAGGCCCATGCCGTCTGGGCCAGACGCCAAGGAATATGGCATCTGGTCCTGGAAGTCTGAGAAGGACTCTTCCTAGCGGGCAAGTTGCGACCCCAGGGCTCAACATATAGATAGAGGGGCAGGGCTAGCACCTGGAAAACATCAAGATACACCAAGTCGTCTGCCGGCAACCCCGCCCCTCTAGTTTATCCTCCTTCATAGTCTCCGTTATGCTTGGCGAAGCCCTGCGGAGCTTGTTCTTCACCAACACCGTCACCAGGCCGTCGTGCTGCCGGAACTCATCTACTACTTCACCCCTCTTGCTGGATCAAGAAGACAAGGACGTCATCGAGATGAACATGTGTTGAACGCGGAGGTGCCGTATGTTCGGTACTTGATCGGGACAGATCGTGAAGCTGTACGACTACATCAACCAAGTTGATAAACGCTTCCGTTTTGCGATCTTCAAGGGTATGAAGATGCTCTCTCCTCTCGTAGCTATGCATCTCCATGGATAGATCTTGCATGTGCGTAGAATTTTTTTGTTTTCCATGCAACTTTTCCTAATAGTGGCACCCGAGCCAGATCTATGCGTAAATTATATGCACGAGTAGAACACAAAGAGTTGTGGGTGGTGATAGTTATACTGCTTACCACCAACGTCTTATTTTGATTCGGTAGTATTGTGGGATGAAGTGGCTCGGACCAACCTTACATGTCCACGCACATGAGACCGGTTCCACCGACATACATGCAACTAGTTTTGCATAAAGGCGGCTGGCAGGTGTCTGTTTCTTCTACTTTAGTTGAATCGAATTTGACTATGGCCGGTCCTTGAAGAAGGTTAAAACAGAAAATTTGATAATCACCATTGTGGTTTTTGCATAGGTAAGAACGGTTCTTGCTAGAAGCCCATAGCAGCCACGTAAAACATGCAACAACAAAGTAGAGGACGTCTAACTTGTTTTTGTAGGGAATGCTGTGATGTGATATGGTCAAGTCATGATGTGATAAACATTATTTTATGAGATGATCATGTTTTGTAAGTTATCGGCGACCGGTAGGAGCCTTATGGTTGTCTCTTTATTGTATGAAGTGCAAACACCATGAAATTTCTTTACTTTATCACTATGCATTAGCGATAATTGTAGAAGCAATAATTGACGAGACGACCACGAAGGAAGGATGAAGATCAAGGTGTCGAGCCGGTGACTATGGAGATCATTATGATGCTTTGGAGATGGATATCAAAAGCACAAGATGATGATGGCCACATATTTTGATTGCATGTGATGTTAATCTTATTTACATCTTATTTTGCTTAGAACGACGGTAGCATTATAAGATGATGCCTTCACTAAATTTCAAGATAAAAGTGTTCTTCCTAAGTATGTACCGTTGCTACAATTCGTCGTTTCGAGACACCACGTGATCATCGGGTGTGATAGACTCTACATTCACATACAACGGGTGCAAGACAGTTTTGCACATGCAGAATACTTATGTTAAACTTGATGAGCCTAGCATGTACAGACATGGCCTCGGCACACTGGAGACTTTCGCGGTAAACCACGACCACCTATGGTACCAGGAGGTCCCTTGCTGGTTCGGCAGGGGGCGACGCGTTGCACAAAGAGCAGACCAGCAGTGGATAGCACGACAGAGATCACACACACAATTTACCCAGGTTTGGGCCGCTGTGATGCGTAAAACCCTACTCCTGCTTTGGTTTATTGATGGTTAAAAGGTGGTGGTGAGCGTAGTACACTTGCCCGGCAGGGGTCGCCTTGGGGCAGCAGCGACTACGCGCGTATGGGGGTGTGAGTTATCCAACCTTCTAACCCTTTCTACGGTTGTCATGGGCGTCCTTTTATAGATCAAGGGGTTACCACAGTGGCAAAGTAGTCATTATGCACTGATAAGATAGCAAACAGTGCTATCATACCTAACTTTGCGGGTTGACAGGGCGCATTAAATGCACCGCTTAACGTCACATCGTTGGTTGCCTGGCAATCCAGCTCTGCGCCTGTTCTCTTGACACGTCACAGGACGGGTGTCATCTGTGGGTTTCTCCTATAGGAAATGGCTGCCATGTGGTGAATGGCTGCAACTTAATCACCTTGCGACTTGATACCGCACTGATCGACGACGTGGGTCGTGCTAGAGTGGTTGGTGAGGTGGACCTTCCCTCGTGAGCCCCGGTAGGCCCTGCCGGGGCATCCTGGTTGTCTGCTTCTACGGGTGGCCTCACCCCTTTCCGGGCTCGTCTGCCCGGCAAGGGAGGCTTTTCTCTTGACGATATCCTCCTTCTCTAGTTTGATCTTGGTCCCTCTGATCTTCATGTTGGTCCTTCGAATCTCTTGGTTTCTTGTAGTCTGACTTGGGCTGGAGCTTTAATCTCGTTCCCGTGCCTGTGCACAGTCTGGGCAATAGACCCAGGGTTTGTTGCACCGACAGAAGCCCCCGGGCCTGCCCCGAACATGCTGCCGAGCGACGTCGGGGTAGGGCATAATAAGTGCACAGGCGAGGGTTGCTGAAGAGGCTGGTCTCTTGAAGTCTTCTTTGCTTCTTCATTAGCCTCGATTCCGAGCCAGTTTCTGGTTCCCCCGCGCATCGTGTAAAGCCAATAGTGGTGGGGTCGCTCTAGTAATGGCCCGTGAATGACTTTAACGCACGGAGTAGAAACTGCCAATTCACTCTTCCCACCACGCCCTTATTCTTGGCCACGTATGCCGCATGCATCACGCGTGGTAGGTAACGAAGGCGCGTGGTGGAGGAGAGCATCATGGTGAGGGCCCGGTCGTCTTGAATTGGCGGAGGAGGGCGGTGGTCGCCCGTTGATGGAGCAGTTCCCCTCATCGCCCTGCCTATAAAAGGGAGGGGCGGAGGAGGGCAGAGTCATTCATCTTCGCATTCCTCTTCTTCTTATTTTCTGCTTCTACTGATTATGCTGAGGGAGAGATCTTGGGGCCAGCCCCTGAGCTCCGTCTTGAAGCCTTCCCTGGATCTGAAAGGGGGACTTGGGTGGCGCGGCGATGACGCCGGGGGTGGCAATCCCGACGTCCTTTTGATGTCGCTTGAAGATACATCGGTATTTCCTCAAATAGGAACGGATGATATAGCACAACGGCGGTAGGTATTTCCCTCAGATATGAAGCCAAGGTGATCGAACTAGTAGGAGAACCAAGCAACACACCGTAAACATCACCTGCACACAAATAACAACTACTCGCAACCCGACATGTAAAAGGGGGTGTCAACCACTTTCGGGTAGCGGTGCCCCAAGATGGGCAAACGGACGTGAGAGACTTGTAAATATTGATAGATCGAACACCAAATAAAATACATTGCAGCAAGGTATTTTTGTATTTTTGGATTTAACAGATCTGAAAATAAAAGGCAAATAAAATAGATCGCAAAGCTAAATAATATGAGAAAGTGACCCCGGGGCGGTAGGTTTCACTAGTGGCTTCTCTCGAGAAAATTAGCAAACGGTGGGTAAACAAATTGTTGTTGGGCAATTGATAGAACTTCAAATACTCATGACGATATCCAGGCAATGATCATTATATAGGCATCACGTCCAAGATTAGTAGACCGACTCCTACCTGGATCTACTACTATTACTCCAGACATCGACCACTATCCAGCACACATCTAGTGTTTAAGTTCATGGAGAAACGGAGTAATGCAATAAGAACGATGACATGATGTAGACAAGATCTATCTATGTAGAGATAGACCCCATCGTTTTATCCTTAGTAGCAACGATACATACGTGTCGGTTCCCCTTCTATCACTGGGATCAAGCACCGTAAGATCGAACCCACTACAAAGCACCTCTTCCCATTGCAAGATAAATAGATCAAGTTGGCAAAACAAAACCAAAATATCGGAGAAGAAATACGAGGCTATAACCAATCGCGCATAAAAGAGATCAAAGAAAATCAAATACTTTCATGGATATAAAAAGATAGATCTGATCATAAACTCGAAGTTCATCCGATCCCAACAAACACACCACAAAAAGAGTTACATCATATGGATCTCCAAGAGACCATTGTATTGAGAATCAAACGAGAGAGAGGAAGCCATCTAGCTACTTACTACGGACCCGAAGGTCAAACAAAGGACTACTCACACATCATCGGAGAGACACCAATGGAGGTGGTGAACCCCATCCGCGATGGTGTCTAGATTGGATCTGGTGGTTTTGGACTCTGCGGCGGCTGGAATTGATTTTCGTCAACTCCCCTAGGGTTTCTGGAATATTGGGGTATTTATAGAGCAAAGAGGTGGTCCTAGGGGCACCCGAGGTGGGCACGACCCACCAGGGCGCGCCTGGGCTTCCTAGCGCGCCCTGGTGGGTTGTTCTTTCCTCGGAGCACCCCCAGGCACAACCTTGCCCATTAGGTGTCTTCTGGTCCATAAAAAATCTTCGTAAAGTTTCATGGCAATTGGACTCCGTTTGGTATTGATTTTCTGGGATGTAAAAAACATGCAAAAAACAACAGCTGGCACTTGGCACTATGTTAATAGGTTAGTACCAAAAAATGATATAAAATGATTATAAAACATCCAAGATTGATAATATAACAGCATGGAACAATAAAAAATTATAGATACATTGGAGACGTATCAGCTTGCTGTCGGGCCGCCCATAGCCTTGACTCTAGTGGGAGGGGACGTGATCGACACCATGTCGTAGCTCGCAGTGGGCATGTCATGTGGTAGTCGATCGCTCCTCATCCTTCTTCCTTTCGCAGCGATGGGGAGGAATCATGGAAGAGATTCTCCGCTAGTAGAGGCGAACACGATTCCTCCTGGACGTCGCTGTTCCATCGTGCAGGAGGGCTTTTTGCTGCTATTTATGTCCTCTGGGCGCATGGTGGCCTCCAATATCATGGCCGCTGGGGACGACCATGCTCTTTGTGGGGGGGCGGGGGGGGGGGGCTCGGAGAGCATGGTGTCCGGTACGGCTGCCATGACGGGATCGTCAAACGCAGTGGTACGGGAGGTAGCAGCAACCCACGACGCGCCAAGAACGGGGGTGGCTGTTCTGACGGCTCGCGTTTGCCGGTGACTCCGCTACCCCCGTCTGGGCTCCCTTCAGCGCCACCGCCCCTCTTGCCTATGGTTCCTCCCTCCCATCCAGGGGATGGCGTTGTCCTAATACTGGGAAGGCACCGAACCCAACCCGCGTCCGCCTTTTGCTTCTTTAGTCCCTCCCTGTAATACCCTGAGGAAGATGGACAAGGGCAAAGGCATAATGGGGCACTAATCTTTTTCAATCTTAAATCTGTACGCGATTGCCAAATTTTAGTTCAAATAATGTAATCTCTCATGTCCATGTTTGTGTTCTGTAATGCTTGTACTTGTAGTAGCATATTAATGAAAAAGATGAGCCTTGCCGGGAACCCATGCATGTGGATGTCCATGCAGAGGTGAGATGCCTCTTTAATATAAATAAAAAAATTTCCTGGCAAACTATCTTGCTGGTATCCTCTTTGTTTGCCGGAGAGCCGCATCTACCAGGGAGCAGACAGAGGGACCAGGCCCCTGCCAACTCCTTTTTACCAAAGGTCACCGCAATCAACCTGACCGAAGCAACGTTCGAGTCATGGATGGGATCACCTAAGTCTCAGAAGAGAGGCAAGGCTTTCTCATGCGAAGTTATAGCTTTACAGAACACTAATGGACTGGAGGTAGAACTTATTTGCTTGGCCTGACGGGGACCGCTGTGCCTGGCAATCTTCTCAACCCTTTTCGAAGCCAAGTTCGCGGCAGGAACCTGCAACTTCACACAGTTGAGAATGAATGTAGGATGCGATCCTATCTATATGCATATGTGATACGTCTCCATCGTATCTACTTTTCCAAACACTTTTGCCCTTGTTTTGGACTCTAACTTGCATGATTTGAATGGAACTAACCCAGACTGACGCTATTTTCAGCAGAATTGCCATGGTGTTATTTATGTGCAGAAACAAAACTTCTTGGAATGACCTGAAACTCCATGAAGATTATTTTTGGAAATAATAAAAAACACTGGCAAAGAATCAAGGCCAGGGGCCCACACCCTAGCCACGAGGGTGGGGGGGGGTGCCTACCCCCTGGGCGCGCCCCCTGCCTCGTGGCCCCCCTGGAGCTCCACCGACCTCAACTCCAACTCCATATATTCGTGTTCGGGGAGAAAAAAAATAAAGGAGAAGGATTCATCGCGTTTTATGATACAGAGCCGCCGCCAAGCCCTAAACTCTCTCGGGAGGGCTGATCTGGAGTCCGTTCGGGGCTTCAGAGAGGGGAATCCGTCGCCGTCGTCATCATCAACCTTCCTCCATCACCAATTTCATGATGCTCACCGCCGTGCGTGAGTAATTCCATCGTAGGCTTGCTGGACGGTGATGGGTTGGATGAGATTTATCATGTAATCGGGTTAGTTTTGTTAGAGTTTGATCCCTAGTATCCACTGTGTTCTGAGATTGATGTTGCTATGACTTTGCTATGCTTAATGCTTGTCACTAGGGCCCGAGTGCCATGATTTCAGATCTGAACCTATTATGTTTTCATGAATATATGTGAGTTCTTGATCCTATCTTGCAAGTCTATAGTCACCTACTATGTGTTATGATCCGGCAACCCCGAAGTGACAATAATCGGGACCACTCCTGGTGATGACCGTAGTTTGAGGAGTTCATGTATTCACTATGTGTTAATGCTTTGGTCCAATACTCTATTAAAAGGAGGAATTAATATCCCTTTGTTTCCGCTAGGACCCCGCTTCCATGGGAGGGTAGGATAAAAGATGTCATGCAAGTTCTTTTCCATAAGCACGTATGACTATATTCAGAATACATGATTACATTACATTGATGAATTGGATCTAGTTCTGTGTCACCCTATGTTATGACTGTTTCATGATGAACCACATCCAGCATAATTCTCTATCACCGATCCAATGCTGACGAGATTTCCTTATATTGTTCTCGCTTATTTACTTTTTCGTTGCTATTGTTATCATCACCATGAAACACCAAAAATATTACTTTTGCTGCTGTTACCTTTTACTACTGTTACCACTACTATCATATTACTTTGCTACTAAGCACTTGCTGCAGATATTAAGTTTCTAGGTGTGGTTGAATTGACAACTCAGCTACTAATACTTGAGAATATTCTTTGGCTCCCCTTGTGTCGAATCAATAAATTTGGGTTGAATACTCTACCCTCGAAAACTGTTGCGATCCCCTATACTTGTGGGTTATCAAAACTATTTTCTGGCGCCGTTGCCGGGGATCATAGCTCTATTCTTTGAGTCACTTGGGATTTATATCTGCTGGTCACTATGAAGAACTTGAAAGACGTGAAAACAAAAAATTATCCCTCAACTACGAGGGGAGGTAAGGAACTGCCATCTAGCTCTGCACTTGATTCACCTTCTGTTTTCAGTAAGCTTGCGACACCTAAACCTGCTTCTGCTATTAATTCTGATATGTCGCATATTATTGATGATGCCACTTCTGCTATGCATGATAATTATGACGACACTACTTCTATACTTGATACTACTGTGCCACTTGGTGAATTTCTTGATGAACAACTTGCTAGGGATAGAGAGAATGAAATTATTGAAACTGATAATATTGATGAAAGTGATGATGAAGGCTCTCCTAATAAATATAAATTACCTATTGTGCCTAGGGGCTATGTTATGGATGAAGAAACTAAAAGAGACTTTCTTGCTTGCAATGATAGAAGTGATCTTAAGAAATTATTAGCTAAGCTCAAACAAAAAAGTCTGAATGCTAGAATGAAATATGATCCTACTTATGCTACTTCACCTATCTTTGTTACTGATAAGGATTATGAATTCTCTATTGATCCTGATATAATTACTTTGGTTGAATCTGATCCTTTTTATGGCTATGAATCTGAAACTGTTGTTGCACATCTTACTAAATTAAATGATATAGCCACCCAGTTCACTAATGATGAGAGAACTCACTACTTTTATATCCTTAAAACATTTCCGTTCTCATTAAAAGGTGATGCTAAGATATGGTTTAATTCTCTTGATCCTGGTTGTGTGAGTAGTCCCCAGGATATGATTGATTACTTCTCTGCTAAATATTTCCCTGCTCATAAGAAACAAGCTGCTTTAAGGGATATATATAATTTTGTGCAAATTGAAGCAGAGAGTCTCCCACGAGCTTGGGGGAGGCTTCTCCAATTACTTAATGCTTTGCCTGATCATCCTCTTAAGAAAAATGAAATACTTGATATATTTTATAATGGACTAACCGATGCTTCCAGAGACCACCTTGATAGTTGTGCTGGTTCTGTTTTCCGGGAAAGAACACCGGATGAAGCTGAAATTCTATTGAATAATATGTTGACAAATGAAAATAATTGGACACTTCCTGAGCCTCTTCCTAAACCAACTCCGAAGAAAACGGGTGTTCTATTTCTCAGTCCTAAAGATATGCAAGAGGCAAAGAAATCCATGAAAGAAAAGGGTATTAAAGCTAAAGATGTTAAAAATTTACCTCCTACTCAAGAAATACATGGTCTTAATTTACCGCCTGTTGAAAAAATATATGGTTCTAATCCTTCTCCTATTGAAGAAACACATGGTCTTGATAACCCGACACAGGTAGTAAAGGTAAATTCTCTTTATAGATATGATAAAGCTGAAATCCCTCCTACTAAGTTTGCTAGCCAATTTTTGGATGAGTTTGATAACTTTATGGTTAAGCAAGAAGACTTCAATGCTTATTTTGGTAGAGAATTGAAACAAAATGCTTATATGATTGAACATTTGGGTGATTATATGTCTAGAGTTAAAGGTGAACTTAAACTCATTAGTAAACATGCTTCTATGGTTACCACTCAAGTAGAACAAGTACTTACAGCTCAGAATGATTTGCTCAATGAATTAAATAGTAAGAAAAATGATAATGCTATTAGAGTTATGACTAGAGGTGGTAAAATGACCCAGGAATAAACATGGTCTTGATTTACCGCCTGTTGAAGAAATACATGATTTTAATCCACCACCTATTGAAGAAACACATGGTCTTGATAACCCGACACAGGTAGTAAAGGTAAATTCTCTCTTTAGATATGATAAAGCAAAAACCGCATTTACTAAGTTTGCTAGCCCATGCTTAGATGAGTTTGATGACTTTATGGTTAAACAAGAAAACTTAAATGCTTACTTTGGTAGAGAATTAAAACGCAATGCTGATATGCTTGAACACTTGTGTGATTATATGGCTAATGTTAAAGCTGAACTTAAACTTATTAGTAAATATGATTCTATGGTTACCACTCAAGTAGAACAAGTACTTAAAGATCAAAATGATTTGCTCAATGAATTGAATAGTAAGAAAAATGATAATGTTGTTAGAGTTATGACTAGAGGTGGTAAAATGACTCAGGAGACTTTGTATCCTGAGGGTCATCCTAAGAGAATTGAGCAAGATTCTCAGAGAAATAATATAGATGCACCTAGTCCTTCTAAGAGGAAGAAAAAGAAAAATGATAGGACTTTGCATACTTCTAGTGAACCTGTTGATGACACACCTGAGAATCCCAATGATATTTCTATTTCTGATGCTGAAACACAATCTGGTAATGAGCATGAACCTAGTGATAATGTTAATAATGATGTTCATGTCGATGCTCAACCTAGTAATGACAATGAAGTAGAGATTGAACCTGCTGTTGATCTTGATAACCCACAATCAAAGAATCAACATTATGATAAAAGAGACTTTGTTGCTAGGAAACACGGTAAGGAAAGAGAGCCTTGGGTTCATAAACCCATGCCTTTTCCTCCTAAGCCATCCACGAAAAAGGATGATGAGGATTTTGAGCGCTTTGCTGAAATGATTAGACCTATCTTTTTGCGTATGCATTTGACTGATATGCTTAAAATGAATCCTTATGCTAAGTACATGAAGGATATTGTTACTAATAACGGAAGCTGAAATTTCCACCATGCTTGCTATTAAACTTTTAAGGGTGGAATACCTAAGAAACTAGGATATCCTGGAGTACCAACTATACCATGTTCCATTAAAAGAAACTATGTTAAAACTGCTTTATGTGATCTTGGAGCCGGTGTTAGTTTTATGCCTCTCTCTTTATATCATAGACTTAATTTGAATAAGTTGAAACCTACTGAAATATCTTTGCAAATGGTTGATAAATCAACTGCTATACCTGTCGGTATTTGTGAGGATGTGCCTGTTGTGGTTGCAAATGTTACTATTTTAACGGACTTTGTTATTCTTGATATTCCCGAGGACGATAGGATGTCTATTATTCTTGGAAGACCCTTTTTGAATACTGCAGGGGCTATTATTGATTGCACCAGAGGCAATGTCACTTTTCATGTTAATGGTAATGAGCATACGGTACACTTTCCGAGGAAACAACCTCAAGTCCACAGTATCAATTCTATTGGAAAAATTCCATCGATTATTTTTGGAGGTTTTTAATTTCCTCTTGCTACTATCAAGAAGAAATATGATTTTCTTATTGTTGGGGATGTGCATATCCCCGTTGAGGTAACCTAGTGTTATTCAAAAGTTCTCCGGTTTCATGTTACTCGAAATGAGTTTGTTAACAAGACTTGATCAACCTTGTTAGTGGGTTCCTTTTGATGAGCATGAGATGGATGAATTTAGAAAACACAAATCTCTGTACCCTCTTTTTACTTTCTGTTATTTATATTAAATAAATCAAAAATAGTAATTTGTGTCTGTTTTCTGATTATCCGTGCAATATAAAAATACCCCGAAAATAGAAGTTCTCCAAATGCCCGGCCAATTTAATATGATTTTCCTAGAATATTTGAGAATATCTAGCACTGAGAAAATAGCAGGGGGAGCTGGCACCTAGCCACGAGTGTCCAGGGTGCGCCCCCTACCTCGTGGGCCCACGGTGGCTCCCCTCCACTTATTCCTGCACCCACACACTTCTTCTTCCTCCCAAAAAAATCACCATCCAGCTCAAGCACGAGTTCTAGCTCATTTTGCAGTGATTTTCGATCTCCTTGCTCAAAGCACCTCTCACAAAACAGCTTTGGGGGATTGTTCCTTGGTATGTGACTCCTCCATTGGTCCAATTAGTTTTTGTTCTAGTGCTTTATTCACTGAAAATTTGTGCTGCCTAGGTGACCATGTTCTTGAGCTTGCATGTCAAATTTATATGGTTCCAAGTAGTTCTAATGTATGATATATGCTCTAGTCACTTGTAGGAGTAGTTGCTATCAATATTGTTGAGCTTGGTTCACTTTTATTTGAAGTTACTAAAAATTTCAGAATTTCTTAGAAAATAATGAAGAGATTTTTGAGGGGCTCATCGAGCCGAATCTTGAAGGAAAAGCAAAATGAAGAAGCAGAGAGGCCCAAATATAATTTGCCTCGCACCGCAGAGATTGGGCCGTGTGGATGGCCTTCCGATGATTTCTTGAGAGCAGACGGGATTTATGATGATTTTTATGAATTGGCTAAGAATGCAGGCCTCACCGACTTCCTCCGCGACCAACGCGAACAGTATCTCTTACTCACCAATACTTTTGTGCAAAACTTATACTATTATCCTAGGGAATCACCTCCTTCAGTAGAGTTTCATTTATATGATGTGGTTAAGAAGATGTCACTATATGAATTTTGCAAGGTTTGCAAAATACCTTTCGAGGGTAGCATAGAGGAACCACATCGTAGAGATGTGGACGGGTTTCTTGACACTATCACTGTAGGGGAAACTAGGAAAGTTTCCGATGCAAGAATCACTAGCATACATTTTCATATTTTACGCTACTTTGCAATATTTGCTAGTCGTTGCTTAATTATTCGCGAAAACTGTGGAGACCTTAGTGTTCCTGATATTATCATTTTCTTCCGTGGGTTATTCCGTGACGAATCTGTTAGTATGGGCGGTATTATTGCCAAACGGTTAAGTCTGAACCGTGCAAAGGGCCCCATCTTTGGAGGTGTCTATGCTTCACGCCTTGCTGCATACTATAACATACCTATTAGGCACTATGAAAAGGACGAAAAATTGCTGCCTATTGTTTATTTAGATTATAAGAGTATGGTAGCACATGATTTTATTGCTAAGAATAGGGAAAATGAGCTTAAATACAAATTGTTCTTTGATAAACATCATCCTGAGACTATTACCCTGCCTGCTCCTTCCTTGTTTGGTTTATCTGCAGGCAAGTACCTTGTTCCGTTGGAGGCCATTCGCGCCTACCGGAACCCTACATCAGCTGCAGAGCCAGAGCCGGAACCACAATTTGAGCCTCCACGACAGTCTGATTACCAGTGGGATCCGGAGGTGATTGCTAGCCAGTGGCAATCTGAGTATCCATGTCATTACGACCCCAATTAGAACTTTGGATATCCGCCAAGCCATCCGTGGCAATAGACAAACTTAGGCCAAAAGCCTAAACTTGGGGGAGTACGTATTTCTCACCGACATTACATTCATGTTCACACACTCATTGCCCATTGTCGGTGCTCATACTTTTTCATTGTAATATCCATGTTAGTTTATTTCTTTTTTATGCTTTCTTCTGGTGTGTTTAATAAACCTTAATAAAAACCAAATAAATAGTTTTATCTTTTAGCTAGTTTTAATTTTCATGCTTGTAGTAGTAATTAAAAAGAAAACCCAAAAAGATTTCTAGTTCTTCTTTTGCTTGTTGGGAGCTTTCCCATGTAAATAGTTTTATTTCTTTTGTTTTCTTTGGGGGTCGATAGGAGAAGACCATGATTACATTGTTGAAGTGACTCCTATATGCATTATTGTTGATTTAACAAAGAGTCCGTATTGCCTTGTCTTCTCCTGTTTATTGAATGCTTGCAGATTCCAGCTTAGTCCAATGCACGTGCACTATTATTATTATTCACATCATTCGGTCGTGCAAGTGAAAGGCAATTATGACGATATATGATGGACTGATTGAGATGGGAGAAGCTGGTATGAACTTGACCTCTCTTGTTTTTTGCAAATATGATTAGTTCATCGTTCCTGATTCAGCCTATCATGAATAAACATGTTTGCAATGACAATTAGAGATTATAGTTGCTTATGCCATGCTTAATGAGCTAGGAGCTTATAATGGTTTACCTTGTGTGCCAACATGCTATTAAAATGGTTGTGATGTGGTATGATAGGGTGGTATCCTCTTTTGAATGATTCGAGTGGCTTGACTTGGCACATGTTCACGCATGTAGTTGAAACAAAATCAACATAGCCTCTACAATATTTATGTTCATGGTGCATTATATCCTACACATGCTTGCATTCCGTGTTGATTAATTTTAATGCATGTTCATGACTGTTGTCACTCTCTAGCTGGTTGCTTCCCAGTCTTTTTCTAGCCTTCACCTGTACTAAGCGGGAATACCGCTTGTGCATCCAATTCCATAAACCCCCTGACGCTCTCTGTTGATCCTGAGATAATTACTTTAGTAGAATCTGATCCTTTCTATGGTTATGAATCTGAAACTGTTGTGGCACATCTTACTAAATTAAATGATATTGTCACCCTGTTCACTAATGATGAGAAAACTCGCTATTATTATATCCTTAAGATATTTTTGTTCTCAATAAAGGGCGATGCTAAGATAGGGTTTAATTCTCTTGATCCTGGTTGTGTGTGTAGTCCCCAGGATATGATTTATTACTTCTCTGCTAAATATTTCCCTGCTCATAAGAAACAAGTTGCTTTAAGGGAAATATATAATTTTGTACAAATTGAAGAAGAGAGTCTCCCACAAGCTTGGGGGATCCTTCTCCAACTACTTAATGCTTTGCCTGATCATCCTCTTAAGAAAAATAAAATACTTGATATCTTTTATAATGGACTAACTGATGCTTCCAGAGACCACCTGGATAGTTGTGCTGGTTGTGTTTTCAGGGAAAGAACACCAGATGAAGCTGAAATTCTATTGAATAATATGTTGACTAATGAAAATAATTGGACACTTCCTGATCCATTTCCTGATCCAATTCCTGAACCAACTCCTAAGCCAACTCCGAAGAAGAGGGGTATTCTATTTCTCACTCCTGAAGATATGCAAGAGGCAAAGAAATCTATGAAGGAAAAAGGTATTAAAGGTGAAGGTGTTAAGAATTTACCTCCTATTGAAGAAATACATGGTCTTAATTTACCGCCTGTTGAAGAAATACATGGTGTTGATAACCCGACACAGGTAGTAAAGGTAAATTCTCTCTATAGACATGATAAAGCTGAAATCCCATTTACTAAGCTTGCTAGCCCATGCTTGGATGAGTTTGATGACTTTATCGTTAAACAAGAAAACTTCAATGCTTATTTTGGTAGAGAATTAAAACGCAATGCTGATATGCTTGAAAACCTGGGTGATTATATGGCTAATATTAAAGGTGAGCTTAAACTTACTAGCAAACATGCTTCTATGGTTACCACTCAAGTAGAACAAGTACTTAAAGCTCAGAATGATTTGCTAAATGAATTTAATAGTAAGAAAAATGATAATGCTGTTAGAGTTATAACTAGAGGTGGTAAAATGACTTAGGAACCTTTGTATCCCGAGGGCCATCCTAAGAGAATTGAGCAAGATTCTCAGAGAAATAATATTGACGCACCTAGTCCTTCTAAGAGGAAGAGAAAGAAAAATGATATGACTTTGCTTGCTTCTAGTGAACCTGTTATTGACACACCTGAGAATCCCAATGATGTTTCTATTTCTGATGCTGAAACACAATCTGGTAATGAACATGAACCTAGTAATAATGGTAATAATGATGTTCATGTTGATGCTTAACCTAGCAATGACAATGAAGTAGAGATTGAACCTGCTATTGATCTTGATAACTCACAATCAAAGAATCAACATTATGATAAGAGAGACATCGTTGCTAGGAAGCACAGTAAGGAAAGAGAACCATGGGTTCAGAAACCCATGCCTTTTCCTCCTAAATCATCCAAGAAAAAGGATGATGAGGATTTTGAGCGCTTTGCTAAAATGATTAGACCTATCTTCTTGCATATGCGTTTGACTGATATGCTCAAAATGAATCCTTATGCTAAGTATATGAAAGAAATTGTTACAAATAAAGGAAAGATACCGGAAGCTGAAATTTCCACCATGCATGCTAATTATACTTTTAAAGGTGGAATACCTAAGAAACTAGGAGATCCCGGAGTACCAACTATACAATGCTCCATTAAAATAAACTATGTTTAAACTGCTTTATGTGATCTTGGAGTCGGTGTTAGTGTTATGCCTCTCTCTTTATATCATAGACTTGACTTGAATAAGTTGACACCTACTGAAATATCTTTGCAAATGGCTGATAAATCAACTGCTATACCTGTCGGTATTTGTGAGGATGTGCCTGTTGTGGTTGCAAACGTTACTATTTTAACGGACTTTGTTATTCTTGATGCCCCCTGCCTCATGGGCCCTACCCCTGGGCGCGCCCCCTGCCTTGTGGGCCCATGGTGGCTCCCCTCCACTTATTCCAGCTACCACACACTCCTTCCTCCCACAATTATCATTAACAAGCTCAAACCCGAGTCCAAGCTCATTTTGCTGCCATTTTCGATCTCCTTGCCCAAAGCACCTCTCACAAAACTGCTTTAGGGGATTGTTCCTTGGTATGTGACTCCTCCAATGGTCCAATTAGTTTTTGTTCTAGTACTTTATTGATTGCATATTTTTGCTGCTTAGGTGACCCCGTTCTTGAGCTTGCATGTCAAATTTATATGGTCAAAAGTAGTTTTGATGCTTGATATTGCCTCTAGGCACTTGTAGGAGTAGTTGCTATCAATATTGTTGAGTTTGGTTCATTTTTATTTTGAAGTTACTAAAATTTCGGAAATTTTTAGAAAAAGATGAAGAGATTTTTGAGGGGCTCATCGAGCCAAAGCTCGAAGGATAAGCAAAGTGAGGAGGATAAGAGGCCCAAGTATAATCTCCCTCGCACCGCGGAAGTTCGGCCGTGTGAATGGCCTTGTGATAATTGCTTGAGAGCAGCCGGGATTTATTATGATTTCTATGAATTGGCTAAGAATGTAGGCCTCACCTCCTTCGTCCACGACCAACGCCAACAATATCTCTTAATCACCAATATCTTTGCGCAAAACTTTCATTTCCATGCTAGGAGCTCACCACCTACGGTGGAATTTTATTTATATGATGAGCATAAGGAGATGTCACTTCACGATTTTTGTCAGGTTTGTTTGATCCCTTTCGAGGGTAGTGTATAGTAACCGCATCATGACAATGTGGATGGGTTTATTGATACCATTACTTTAGGGGAAGCGAGGAAGGTTTCCGACGCACGAATTACTAGCATACACTTTCCTGTTCTACGTAACTTTGCTATATTTGCTAGTAGATGCTTAATTGGGCGTGGAAACTGTGGAAACCTGAGTACCCCAGATATTGTTATTTTGTGCCATGCCTTATTTCGTGATGATACATTCAGCATGGGCGCTATTATTGCAAAGCGGTTAAATCTTAACCGTACTAAGGGCCCCGTCCTTGGAGGCATCTTCGCCTCGCGCCTCGCTGCACATTTTAACATACCTATTAGGCATTATGAGAAGGAAGAAAATTGATGCCCCCTATTTATTTAGATTATAAGAGTATGGTAGCACATGATTTTATTGTTAAGAATAGGGAAAATGAGCTTAACTACAAATTAATATTTGGTAAAAATCATCCTGAGACTATTACCTAGCTTGCCTGCTCCTTCCTTGTTTGATTTATCTACATGCAAGTACCTTGTACTGTTGGAGGTCATTCATGCCTACCGGAACCCTACAACAGCTACAGAACCAGAACCGAAATCACAACTTGATCCTCCACGACAGTCTGATTATCAGTGGGATCCGGAGGTGATTGCCAACCAGTGGCAATCCGAGGCTTCTTCACAGTACGACCCCAACTATTACTTTGGATATCCGCCAGCCCAGCCGTGGCCATAGACCAACTTAGGCCAAAAGCCTAAGCTTGGGGGAGTACGTATTTCTCACCGACATTACATTTATGTTCACACACTCATGCTAGGTGTCGGTGCTCATACTTTTTCACTGTATCATCCATGCTAGTTTATTTTCCTTTTTTTATGCTTTCTTCTTGTGTGTTTAATAAACCTTAATAAAAAAACCAAAAAAATTAGTTGTAACCTTTAGTTAGTTTACTTTCCATGCTTGTTACAGTAATTAAAAAGAAAACTCAAAAATATTTCTCGTTCTTCTTTTGCTTGTTGGGAGCTTTCCCATGTAAATAGTTTTATTTCTTTTCTTTCCTTTGGGGGTCGATAGGAGAAGACCATAATGAAAATGTTAAAGTGGCTCTTATATGCATTATCGTTGATCTGACAAAGAGCCCATATTACCTTGTCTTCTTTGTTGAATTGAGTGCTTGCGGATTCCAGCTTAGTCCAATGCACGTGCACTATTATTATTATCCACACTATTCAGTCGTGCAAGTGAAAGGCGATAATGATGTTTATATGATGAACTTATTGAGATGAGAAAAGCTGGTATGAACTCGACCTCTCTTGTTTTTGTAAATATAATTAGTTCATCGTTCCTGATTCAGCCTGTTATGAATAAACATGTTTGCAATCACAATTAGAGATTATAGTTGCTTATGCCATGCTTAATTAGCTAGGAGCTTATAATGGCTTACCTTGCGTGCCAACATGCTATTAAAATGGTTGTGATGTGGTATGATAGGGTGGTATCCTCTGTTGAATGATTCGAGTGGCTTGACTTGGCACATGTTCACACACGTAGTTGAAACAAAATCAACATAGCCTCTACGATATTTATGTTCATGGTGCATTATATCCTACTCATGCTTGCATTCGGCGTTGATTAATTTTAATGCATGTTCATGACTGTTGTCGCTCTCTAGCTAGTCGCTTCCCAGTCTTTTGCTAGCCTTCACCTGTACTAAGCGGGAATACTACTTGTGCATCCAATTCTATAAACCCAAAAGTTATTCCATATGAGTCCACCATACCTACCTATATATGGTATCTACCTGCCGTTCCAAGTAACTTTGTATGTGCCAAACTCTAAACCTTCAAATAAATATCTTGTTTTGTATGCTCGAATAGCTCATGTATCAACTAGGGCTGTCCGTATCTTCCATGTTAGGCGGGTTATTCTCAAGAGGAGTGGACTCCGCTCTTCACTCACGAGAAAATGGCCTGTCTCCGGGATGCCCAGTCTCATGCTTTATGCAAATCAAATCAAAATAATTGCAAACAAAACTCCCCCAGGACTCTTGTTAGTTGGAGGCACTCGTTGTTTCGAGCAAGCCATGGATTGATGCTTGTTGGTGGAGGGGGAGTATAAACTTTACCATTCTGTTTGGGAACCGCCTATAATGTGTGTAGCATGGAAGATATCGCCATGTCTTGGTTGTTATGTTGACAATGAAAGTATACCGCTCAAAATATTATTCATATCTATTTCAAAACCGAGCTCTAGCACCTCTACAAATCCCTGCTTCCCTCTGCGAAGGGCCTATCTGTTTACTTTTATGCTGAGTCATCATCCTCTTATTAAAAAGCACCAGTTGGAGAGCACCGCTGTCATTTGCATCAATTACTGTTAGTTTACATTGAGTATGACTTGACTGGATCTCTTTTACCGTGAATTACAATGTCTAGTCAGTCCTTGATCTTTAAAAGTGCTATGCATTTATGTTTTGCGGTCTTAGAAAGGGCTAGCGAGATACCATCTTGTTATATGATATCACGATTGTTTTGAGAAAGTCTTGTCATCCGAGATTTATTATTATTGCTCGCTAGTTGATTATGCCATTGATATGAGTAAACATGAGACCTAAATGTTATTGTGAATATGGTTAGTTCATAATCTTTGCTGAAAACTTGAATGCTGGCTTTACATATTTACAACAACAAGAGCAAACAGAGTTTGTAAAAGTTTTTCTTTATCACTTTCAGTTTATCACCTGAATTGGTTGAGGAGAAGCAAAGGTTTAAGCTTGGGAGAGTTGATACGTCTCCATCGTATCTACTTTTCCAAACACTTTTGCCCTTGGTTTGGACTCTAATTTGCATGATTTGAATGGAACTGACCCGGACTTACGCTGTTTTCAGCAGAATTGCCATGGTGTTATTTTTGTGCAGAAATAAAAGTTCTCGGAATGACCTGAAAATCAAGGGAGCATTATTTTGGAATATATAATGAATATTGGAAGGAAGATCCATGTCAGGGGATGCTCCATCTGTCCATGAGGGTGGGGGCGCGCCTCTGCCTCGTGGGCCCCCTAACGATCCATCGACCTCAACCTAGACTCCATATAATCACTTTTGGGGTGAAAAACCCGAAGGAGAAGGATTCATTGTGTTTTACGATATGGAGCCGCCGCCAAGCCCTAAAATCTCTCGGGAGGGCTGATCTGGAGTCCGTTCGGGGCTCTGGAGAGGGGAATCCGTCGCCATCGTCATCATCAACCTTCCTCCATCACCAATTTCATGATGCTCACTGCCGTGCGTGAGTAATTCCATCGTAGGCTTGCTGGACGGTGATGGGTTGGATGAGATTTATCATTTAATCGAGTTAGTTTTGTTAGGGTTTGATCCCTAGTATCCACTATGTTCTGAGATTGATGTTGCTATGACTTTGCTATGCTTAATGCTTGTCACTAGGGCCCGAGTGCCATGATTTCAGATCTGAACCTATTATGTTTTCATCAATATATGAGAGTTCTTGATCCTATCTTGCAAGTCTATAGTCACCTATTATGTGTTATGATCCGTTAACCCCGAAGTGACAATAATCCGGATACTTACCGGTGATGACCGTAGTTTGAGGAGTTCATGTATTCACTATGTGTTAACGCTTTGTTCCGGTGCTCTATTAAAAGGAGGCCTTAATATCCCTTAGTTTCCAATAGGACCCCGCTGCCACGGGAGGGTAGGACAAAAGATGTCATGCAAGTTCTTTTCCTTAAGCACGTATGACTATATTCGGAATACATGCCTACATTACATTGATGAACTGGAGCTAGTTCTGTGTCACCCTAGGTTATGACTGCTACATGATGAGCCGCATCCGGCATAATTCTCCATCACCGATCCATTGCCTACGAGCTTTCCATATATTGTTCTTCGCTTATTTACTTCTCCGTTGCTATTGTTATCATCACTACAAAATACCAAAAACTTCTCCGTTGCTACCGTTACTTTTGCTATCGTTACCACTACTATCATATTACTTTGCTGCAGATATTAAGTTTCCAGGTGTGGTTGAATTGACAACTCGGCTGCTAATACTTGAGAATATTCTATGGCTCCCCTTGTGTCGAGTCAATAAATTTGGGTTGAATATTCTACCCTCGAAAACTGTTGCGACCCCCTATACTTGTGGGTTATCAGATAGCAACACAGGGCTTGCTGGTAGCATGCATCACGCGTAGCAGCCTAGAGATGGTTCTCCTCGAGTAGCACAGCGCCGTCATGCCGGTGTTGATCTTGCGCAACTTCCTCGTAGGCAAGCACTCTAGGCGACCCATAAATGAATTTCGTGGGGATAACTGCTTCTGCCCCGTAGACCAGGGAGAAGGGAGTCTGCCCGGTAGCTCTGTTTGGTGTCGTTCTGAGGGACCGGAGAACTACCGGCAGCTCCTCGATCCACCGCTTGCCGTGCTTTTGCAGCATATCAATAGTTCTTGTCTTGAGTCCACGCAACACTTCAGCATTCTCCCTCTCAGCTTGTCCATTGCTTTGGGGGTGTGCCACAGTGGCAAATCAGATCTTGAATTCGAGGACATGAACATATTGCATGAAGGCATGGCTCATGAACTGGGTGCCTTTGTTGGTGATGATCCTTGCAGGAACTCGAAAATTACACACCAATTCTTTCATGAACTTGATAGCTGACTGAGCAGTCACCTTTCTCATGAAAGTCACTTCTGACCACTTTGTAAACTTGTCGATGCCAATGAACAAGAATTCAAAGCCCCAATTGCTCGGGGGAAGGGGTCGAGGATATCGAGCCCCCAGACTGAAAATGGCCATGATAGAGGGATTGTTTGAAGAGCTTGGGCAGGCAGGTGTGTTTTCTTGGAATGGAACTGACAGGCTTCATATGTCGTGACTAGCTCGACCACATCTTGGAGGGCTGTGGGCAAATAGAATCCTTGTGGCACATTCCTCTGTGAATCTCAGCCGGCAGTTCCTTTCCTTCTTCCCGGCAGACACACTTCAATTTCACACCATTGGGCCTCCTTCTGTACAGAGTGTCATCGACAAACTGATACATACTGGCCCTTCGGGCTACTTTTTAAGCTTCGTCTTGGTCGCCAGGAAGCTCTCCTGTTTGGAGGAAGCGGACAATGTGCCTTGCCCAAGTGGGAGCCTGGGGCTCGGCAACAAGGACTAGCGGCACCTCCTCTCCTGCAGGAGCACCAGCCTTGTTTGCGGGGTTTGTGGACCCGGCTGGAGGGGGTGGTCCGGCAGGCTGTGAGGAGTTGTTTCCGGCAGGGTCTCTGCCGGGAGCGGACGGCTCTACCGGGAGAGGCTTACTGTAGTCCAACTTTCTCCTCTTCCGGGCCATTGCTGCTGCGGATATGGAGGGCTGAGTGAGATGGAGAACAAAAGTTCCTGGTTCCATATAAAGCTTTTGCGCAGCACACTTTGACAGATGATCAGCTATGCTGTTTCCCGCACGGGGCACGTGCTCTGTTTGCAATCCATCAAAGCGCTCCTCCAATCTCCTCACTTCCTTGACGTATGCCTCCATCAATGGACTTTGATAATCCATGTTGACTTGTCTCACCAGAAGTTGTGAATCTCCTGGAACAATCAACTTCTTGATTCCCAATTCTGTCGCAATCCTGAGCCCGGCAAGGAGCCCTACATACTCAACTGTATTGTTGGTGGCTTCTTCCTGGGCAATATGCATTTGTGCGACGTACTTCAAGTGTTCCCCGGAGGGGGCGATAAGAAGCATGCCAGCTCCTGCACCTTGTAGGGAAAAAGCACCATCAAAATACATAATCCATTCTTAGGGCGATTCCTTGCCGGGGATAACTTTTTTTGTCACATCCTCATTAGGGGTTGCCGTCCATTCTGCAATAAATTCTGCCAATGCCCTGCTCTGAATAGTTGATGTGCTCTCAAATTTCAAAACAAAGCTGGATAACTCCAAAGCCCACTCCACTATTCTGCCGGTAGCCTCACGGTTTTGGAGTATCCTTTGCAATGGAAAACGAGTAACAACCGTGATCTCATGGGTTTGGAAGTACTGGCAAAGTTTCCTTGAGGCGATGAAGAGACCAAAGATCAACTTCTGCACGCTAGAGTACCTCCATCTGCCCCCCTGTAACAGGGAGTTGTCGAAGTACACTAAGCAATGCACCACTTTCTTCCTTGCCACGTCCTTGGGGTTGCTCTCGTTGCCGTTCTCATTGTTGTCCTGATCCTTCTGTGACACTACCAGTCTGTCCTCACTTTCTGCCTCATCCACTTCCCGCTGCGCTACCAGGGCCGCACTGACCACTTTATTGGTTGCCGCCAAGTATAGCAACAATTTTTCCTAGGGTTTGGGAGCAACCAAGGTAGGCACAGAGGACAAATAAGCTTTCAACTCTTTCAAAGCTGCATCTGCTTCTGGGGTCCACTTCATAGGGCCGTCCTTCTTCAAGATTTTGAAGAATGGTAGGGCGCACTCAGCAGACTTGGAAATGAACCTGCTTAGCGCGATAACATATCTCGTCAGACGCCTCACATCTTTAACTGTCCTTGGCGCTTGGATCTGCTCGATGGCCTTGATCTTGTCAGGGTTGGATTCAATCCCGCGATGGGATACAAAGAAACCGAGCAGCTTGCCGGAGGGAACACCAAATAACACTTCTCCGGGTTAAGCTTCAGATTGATCTTACGCAGATTATCAAATGTCTCTTCCAAATCCTGAATAAGGGTGTCCTTATCCTTGGTCTTGACCACAATATCATCCATATAGGCTTCTATGTTTCTATGCAACTGTGGCTCAAAACCAATCTTGATTGCCCTTGCAAAAGTGGACCCGACACTCTTTAATCCGAATGGCATGTGGACAAAGCAGTACGTACCACAAGGAGTGATAAATGAAGTCTTATCTTCATCTTCCTTGGACATGAAGATTTGGTAATACCCAGAGTATGCGTCCAGAAAGGAGAGCAAATCACAACCTGAAGTGGAATCCACAACCTGGTCGATGCGCTGCAAGGGAAATGGGTCTTTCGTGCAAGCCTTGTTGAGATCTATGAAATCTATGCAAAGCCACCACTTCCCATTAGCCTTCCAGACTACCACTGGATTTGCCAACCACGTGGGGTGTATTATTCCTCTGACCAAACCATCTACCCCATGTTTCTTGATCTCTTCTGCAATGAACTGCTGCCTCTCCAAGGTCTGCTTCCGGACTTTCTGCTTGATAGGTTGGGCATGTGGGCAGACAACAAGGTGGTACTCGATTACCTCCCTGGGAACACCGGGGATATCAGATGGTTGCCAAGCAAACACATCGAAATTCAACCACAGGAAGGCAACGAGCATGCTTTCCTATTTATCATTGAGGGTGGCGCTGATAGTAAAAGTACCATCAATGCCAGCCAGCCCTGTCGGGACCTTCTTCACTTGGCGTGCATCAACCTTGGATCTCTTGCTGTTAGAACACTCCGGCACGTCGTCAACGGGTGCCATGCACTCGGTGGGGGCATGCTTCCCAGACTTTTTGCTGGAGTCCCTACAATCTCTCTTCTTTCCTTTACTTTCCTTGGCGGGAGCCACCACTGCCTCTGCCGTGACGGCGTCCCGGTACATCTTGTCCACACAAATGATTGCATCCTTCTCGTATGATGGGATAGCGATGATTCTGAGCGGCCCAGGCATCTTCAAGGTGTTGTAGGCATAGTTGGATGCCACCATGAACTTAGCCAGAGACAGGCATCCAAGAATCCCATTGTATGGCAGGGGAGATCGACCACATCAAACACAATCCTCTCAGTCCCGTAGTTTAGTTCTCCCCCAAATGTTACTGACAACGTGATCTTTCCCTTAGGATGGCTTCTGCTGGGATTAAATCCTTGAAACGTGACGGTAACCTCTACCTCTTATTCTCCTATTTGAAGTTTGCTGATGACTGCCGGGGAGATTAGATTCAACCCAGCCTTGCCGTCCACCAGTATCTGCGTAACCTTGAGGTTGCGGATTGTTGTAGAGACCAACAACGGCAAACATCCTACCACAGTAGTACGGCCAGGATGGTCCTCTTCATCGAAGATGATGGGCATACGGGACCATTTGAACGGCTTCTGGGCCTGTGGTGCTGGCTCCACGGCATTGACTTCTCGCGCCAACCGCTTGAGATGGTGGTGAGAAGTGTGCAGAGATGGACCTCCGTCAACGCACAGGGCATCAATGGCCTTCTGAAACTCCTGCTCACTGGACTCCTCTTCATCCCCTCTGTCGGTGTCAAAACCGGCGGATCTCGGGTAGGGGGTCCCGAACTGTGCGTCTAGGCGGATGGTAACAGGAGGCAGGCGACACAATGTTTTACCCAGGTTCAGGCACTCTTGATGGAGGTAAAACCCTACGTCCTGCTTGATTAATATTGATGATATGGGTAGTACAAGAGTAGATCTACCACGAGATCAAGGGGGGTAAACCCTAGAAGCTAGCCTATGGTATGATTGTTGTTCATCCTACGGACTAAAACCCTATGGTTTATATAGACACCAGAGAGGGCTAGGGTTACACAGAGTCGGTTACAATGGTAGGAGATCTACATATCCGTATCGCCAAGCTTGCCTTCCAAGCCAAGGAAAGTCCCTTCCGGACACGGGACGAAGTCTTCAATCTTGTATCTTCATAGTCCAGGAGTCCGGCCGAAGGTATAGTCCGGCTATCCAGACACCCCCTAATCCAGGACTCCCTCAGTAGCCCCTGAACCAGGCTTCAATGACGACGAGTCCGACGCGCAGATTGTCTTCGGCATTGCAAGGCAGGTTCCTCCTCCAAGTACTTCATAGTAGATTTTGAACACAAAGGTAGTGTCCGGCTCTGCAAAATAAGTTTCCACATATTGCCATAGAGAGAATAATATTTACACACATCTAATCTGCTGACGCATTCCGTAGCATGACATCACACCACAGCCAAGTCTTTATTCGAATCGTTTTATTGTCCCACCTCAGCGCGTTTAGCGAGGCGGTTTCCTTGGCACGCCTTGTCAAAGCAGAGATCATGTCCCCTTATTCCGGGATTCGCATCAATACGGGCATGGGTAAGCCAACCATACCTGTTGGTATGTTTTCTCGATCAAAGGCGAGTCCCAAACGGTAATGGGGAGGGCCCCTTGGTATTCAACCTCTTATAAAGAGACCGAGGCCTTATTCCTTTCTTTCAATCTCAAACGAGTTCGCCCTTCGCCTCGAGTTCCAACACCCAACGCTCCAGATTTCAGGCGCTTCGGACCTTCGACAATGTCCGGTTCCGACCTTCGAGGCTGATGGATGCCCTCCTCCGTCACGGAGGATGACGTGCTGAAGTTGAGAGAGGCCAGGTTCTTGAACGGCGAAATCTCGCATAGGATGCCTGCTCAAGGGCAGGTCATTGCCACTCCCAAGCCTGGTGAGAGTGTGGTGTTCATGTCTCACTTCCTTCGGGGGCTAGGATTCCCGACTGATCCCTTCGTGAGGGGGCTCATGTTTTATTATGGGCTGGAATTTCACGACTTAGCTCCAAAGTCCATCCTCCATATTTCCTCATTCATCATCGTGTGTGAAGCCTTCCTCCGTATTATTCCTCACTTCGTACTATGGCTCAAGACCTTCAAAGTAGAGCCGAAGATTATCGAGGGACGGCACGCGGAGTGCGGAGGTGCTTTTATAAGCAAGAATGCTGGTGCTCCATGGCCCGAGGGCTATTTTCCAGGGGAGTCCAGTTATGGCAATGAGAGTGGTTTTATGTCACAGCTCCCAGGAGCACCAAGTGGGTGGCGCTGCCTGCTTTCCGCTCTGGTCCCCCGCCACGACTGGTGTCATGGGTCAATAAGGGGCTGGACTGGGGGCCGGCAAGGATGTGCCCCTGTTGCAGGGCCGCATCCGAGATCTCCTAGAAAGAGACATCAGTCTGGTCATGGTGACGCAGGTTATGTTAATTCGCCGAGTTCTGCCCTGCAAACGTCGCCCCCTCCGCCTATGGGAGTTCAACCTGGAGGGACCACGAGTTCTCCAACATTTTCTTGGCATGACGCCCGTGGAGATGTACAAATTGTTCTTTGGACCACAAGTAGTGTGTCTGGATTCTACGGAAGACACAGGTCTGAGCTGCAATCATCCGGATACTCAAGTAAGTAGCCTTGTGCCTGGACTCACTATCCGTATATTTATCATAAAATTGCCCCTAAAAGAGATGTCCTTTAAATAGGAGTGGATAGCGAAAGCAAAGCTAATCAGGTGTCCGGCCCCCCTCCCCGAGACCACGCCGGGTCCCGTGCTAGTCAGGATGTTGGAGGTTGTGCCTTCAAAGGAAAGCGAGGGAGGGGACAAGGAAGCTACAGCCTCCTCGAAGGAGGTTGTCCGGAAGGGAGGAATCGAAAATTCCTCTCCTCGGGGGAAGAAGAGGACCGCCTCTGAAGACCCGGAGACCATGGCCTCAAAGCGGGGGAAGAAATCTTCGCCAGAGGGTCCTGTGCTGGGGGATACTTCGGCCAAATTATGCCCTCAAGGGGATCAGCCCTCCACCGAGCTGTAAGTAGAGAGGAGTTCTCTTTTTAAGGAACGAGAGAAATCCTTGCTTTATATCTGAGAAAAGTAATCGAAAATTTACCTTGTAGCTCGGACCTTATCCCTTCTCAGCAGAGCTCGTCTTTGGGGGATCTTCTTCTGGAGATGATGGAGAGCGGAACGCCTCCCCTGCCATACTGCCCTGCGAGGCGGGCGACCCTGAGGTATCGTCGCGGAGGGTTTCTCCTAATCCGGCAGGGCCGGAAGGCAGTCATATGCCCCCCCCAAAGTCCTCCGCGTCCGGCCTTCGAAAAGGGCCATCAGACGAGTCCGGCGCCGTCTGGTGCACGGTCGGAGGAGCTGAAGGATCTGCTAGGGCGAGCATCTATCTCAGAGGAGCACCATGCATTGATGGGTACGGTGATTGAGAGGATTTCATCCGCGGAGAGCGGATTGCACGAGGCCGTCAGGAGTTTACTGACAGGTTTTGAGGTACGCGAAATAATGTACCCTTTTTGGACAGTTGCGCATAAATAAGATGCGCCCTATGTAGATAGTAGCCCCTGAGACTCTGTGCGTTGTCAAAAGTGACGGCGCGCAGAGGATCATAATCCCAGGTCTAATATGCCGCCTTCATACGTAGGTGGCGAAGTGTCCGGTGGCGAGCCGGACTGATGAATTTGCCGAGCTAAAGCGGCAACTTGACGTGGCAGATGCCGACATCGCGCTTGTCAACAAGCGGCTTGACGAGGCGCAAGGTATGTAATTCCTCCGGCGGCACCTGTTAAGAGGAGCTTTATGCCGGTATCTTACAATGTGTGCGCTTGATGCAGATGGTGCTGCCACCATGGAGAATCTTCGGGTGGAACTTGCCCGAGCCAAGGAGCAAGCCAGGAAAAGTGATGCGGCTGCCGGAAAGGCAATTGAAGAGCTGAAAGCCAAACAGGCTGCTCACTGCCGAAGCAAGAAGGAAATGGCCGAGATGGCCGTGAAGCTGAAGAACGCTGCTGACCGTTGCAAGCTTCTTGAAAAAGAAGATTGGGCGGAACAGACGGACCTGGAGAAGGCTGTTGTCGATGCCAAGGATGCTCGCTCTGCGATGAGGGCTATGAAGGAGGAGCTACGTCAGGCCGAAGAGATCGCGGCTGGAAAGCCCTTTATGCCGCGGAGGAAGTTCTGTGATCCTAAACATGCTCCGTTGGACCGGATGTGGAGTACGGCGGACACCTATCTGGATTTGGTAGCGAGTGCCGCGGATGCGACCGAACACTTCCGAGATCAAGAAGATCGCGAAGTGGAAAAGCTCTTTTGGTCGCAGTTCCACAATCCGGAGCGTCCTCTGTCATTAGCCGATCTTTTGGCCGAATGGGCCGAGCTAAATAGGTTGTCCGGACTCGCCATGAAGTATGTCGTGAGTCATCTGTGGCCAGAGAGGCCAGAGCTGAAAAGTTATTTCAACTTGGTGCAGCAGTTCCTTGGTGCGGCGCCGCATATCAATGCGATGAAGAGGTCAGCGTGCATAGAGGGTGCGCGGATGGCTCTTGCCCGTGTCAAGACATACTGGGCGGAAATGGAGGCCACCGCTGTTGCATCCCCATACTCGGATGGAAGCCGAGTACCTGCCAAGCACTATTTTCAGGAAGTTCTGCAAGGCGCTCGTTTAATAGAGACGCAGTGCTCGAAGGACACTATATTCGAATAACATTATTGTAAAACAATATTTTGATAAATTGGAGAAGCTTTTTATACTTGGCCTGCAAGTATTATAATACCTCCTGTGCGGCCATTTAACATATATGTATATATAATCTGAAAGATGGCAGTCGTCGGCTTCAGCCCCCATGCACATAATGCGGGGGTGTTCGCAGAAGGCGCATTTTCACACTTGATCCAACGTCTTGGTCCTACAAAGGAGGTGATAGCTTTATCGGACTATGATGCTTTATCACTTTCACTTAGCCATAGGAGTTTGACAGTGAGGCTACTTATATAGCCCCTGGTGGCGCCTGCGCTCGCCCGAACTCGGGGCGCGTATGTGCCTGGCCGGGAAGCGGCCCTTCGTTAATGCGGAGGAATCCTAAAGATTCCAGTAAGTCATCGAGTGGTTGACCAGTCTCACGCTATATCATGACAGTCAGTTTTCGGCTTTCTCTACTGAGGTGCTCGCCTGGCCGAACCGGGGCAAAATTGCGTAGTTCTCCTGGTGCTGCCTTAGCCGATAGAGCGGACCGTAAGGTAGCAAAACACAGGAGCCGGGCAAACCCAACATTTTGACCAAAGACATGATTCGAAGCTGATGCATATAAGGCCAAACTCGCGACGCCGAACACTCCCTAAGGTATTCGGTCTTTATGAGGGCGGGCGGGATAACGCCCTTAGTAATAAGCCCCTGGTGTCCAAGTACGCGCAAAAACTCTGATGTGGCTACATGCCAAAACGCCTGCCTCCTCCTTGGTTATACCAAGAAACCAGGGGATGTGTACCAACAAGAGACAGTAAAAAAGGTTTACGCAGGGTCTTAATCTGAAAAGAATCCTTGGAACGGGTCCCTGCTGCACGTCTGCGCCTGTGTCTCTGTTGTGCCGTATCCTGGACGGGCGAAGCACAGTGTTCATCTGTAAAATAGAGGAACTTTGTTAAAGAAAGATCGTGCCGAACATGAGTTATACTAAATAAATGAAGTATAAATCGAAATCGGTAGCTTTATTGTTTTATATGCGCGGAGCCCCTAGTACAGGGGCATACGACTATTAAGCCTTTATCAATTGTATGTTTATGCCAGACTCGTCTAGCCGTGTCCGTGGTCTTGACGACCTGTTTAGGTGCTTTGGCTGGTGAAGCCACTTTATTGTGGGGCTGTCAAGGCAGCCGCACTGTCTTCCGCACGGGGGGAACACTCAATGTTTTCCCTGTAATGAGATGATGCCTCGTGGACCGGGCATCTTAAGCGTGAGAGATGCATAATGCGGTATTGCGTTAAAGCGGGCCAAAGCTTCGCGTCCCAGCAGTGCTTGATAGCTACTTGAGAATGGGGCGATGTGGAAAGTTAGCTGTTCGCGACGGAAGTTATCGGGGGAGCCGAACATAAAGCTGGAGAGAACCCATGCAATGGGCATCCGGGCCTGGCGTTACCCCTTGAAAGGAGGTTTTGCTATGGCGAAATTTTGTTGGGTCTATCCCCATGTTGCGGATTGTGTCCTTGTATAACAGGTTTAGACCACTGCCGCCGTCCATCAGGACGTTTGTAAAGTGGAGTCCACCAATTATTGGGTCTAATACCAAGGCACTCCAGCCTGCGTTCCGGATACTTCTAGAGTAATCCTGATGGTCGAAGGTGATCGGTTTTAACAACCATTGGCGAGACTCCTTTGGGATAGGCCGTATGGCGCGTATTTTTGTTGGCGCCATTCTGTTCGTCACGTGAAGTAAGTTTACTGTTTTGACTTCTTGTGGGAAATCCTTTTGTTTCCTGGTGCTCTGCTTGTGGGGTTCATCGTCGTCCTCACTTGGTGTGTCGAGCCCCTTGTGTTCGGCGTTGAGTTTGCCGGATTGCTTGAAAACCCAACAATCTCTGTGGGTATGGTTCACAGGCTTCCCAGGAGTACTGTGTATTTGACATATCTTGTCCAAGATTTTGTTTAAGTTGGATAGCTCGTCCATGTTATCCTTGAGAGGCGGCTTTCTCTGATTCTGCCGCAAGCTTTTGAATCCGGCGTTGACCGCCGTGCTCTTTGGGCTGTTTCTCTTATTCCGGCGCTGGTCCTTGTTGCGTCAGGGTTTTCCGTTTCCATCCCTAACTTCGGATGTACTTGGGTCGCTGGTGCTACATCTTGCCAACCAGCTGTCCTCTCTTGCGCAAAAGCGGGTCATGAGGCTTGTTAATCCGGCCATTGTTCTTGGCTTTTCTTGGCCGAGCTGTCTGGCGAGCCATTCGTCTCGAACGTTAGGGCTTCGGCGTCCGGACAGTCGACTATCTGATTCTTTTTAGTAAGAAATATGTCCCAGAATTTCTAGGCTGACTCTCCGGGCTGTTGAGTTATGTGACTGAGATCATCTGCATCCGGAGGGCGCACATAGGTCCCTTGAAAATTTGCCCGGTGTCGGTGTCAAAACCGGCGGATCTCGGGTAGGGGGTCCCGAACTGTGCGTCTAGGCCAGATGGTAACAGGAGACTGGGGACACTTTGTTTTACCCAGGTTCGGGCCCTCTTGATGGAGGTAAAACCCTACTCCTGCTTGATTAATATTGATGATATGGGTAGTACAAGAGTAGATCTACCACGAGATCAAGGAGGCTAAACCCTAGAAGCTAGCCTATGGTATGATTGTGTACGGAGTTGATTCTGTCCTACGGACTACAACCCTCCGGTTTATATAGACACCGGATAGAGTTAGGGTTACATAGAGTCGGTTACAATGGTAGGAGATCTTGAATATCCACATCGCCAAGCTTGCCTTCCACGCCAAGGAAAGTCCCCTCCGGACACGGGACAAAGTCTTCAATCTTGTATCTTCATAGTCCAGGAGTCCGGCTGAAGGTATAGTCCGGCTACCCGAATACCCCCTAATCGAGGACTCCCTCAGTATCCCCCGAACCAGGCTTCAATGACGACGATTCCGGCGCACAAATTGTTCGGCATTGCAAGGCGGGTTCTTCTCCAAATCTTGTGTACCTGTAGGAATAATGTCCGATTCTTGTAATGTAGTGCTCCTCGGCTTCCCCGCCCAATAATGGACGTCTTCCACGTGTAAAACAGATGCGAGAAGTCGGGGCGTTTTTACATTCACACCCTAGCCGTATGAACAAGCCGTCTATTTAACGGGATGGGGATTTAGATCCAAGCCACAGCTTCTCCCTTCCGCGATCAGAGCGCCTCCAGCAAAGGTCTATTCCTACATGGCTAGCCGTCGCAGCTCCTCCCCTCGCCCCTCCGGTCCCAAACCCGGGGACTGGGAGAGTTTCACCATCCCACATAGTGAGTTAGCGTCGCTTCAGGCCAAGGGATTTCTCCCTCAGGCATGCATGGTCCCGGTCCGAGCCGGTCTCGCCACCTATAATGGCGGAAAACAAGCGGAGAGCACCCCCAATCCTTCTAAAGGAGAGCGGGTGTGCCTTGTCCCCTATCTCTTAAGGGGACTTGGATTTCTGATTCACCCATTTCTCCGCGGGCTTCTGGAGTTTTACGGCCTCCAGCTGCACAATCTCACGCCCGGCTCCGTATTACATATTGCGGGTTTCGTCGCTCTCTGTGAGCTATTTTTAGGCGTTGAAGCCCATTTTGCACTGTGGAAGAGGTTATTCTGCCTGGTGCCCCGTTCTCAGAAGGGGTCTATATACCAAGTGGGCGGAGCCGAAGTATGGCGCATCGCCGGGACCGGATACCTATCCGGAACCCCGAAGGAAGCGTCCGAGGGCTGGCCTTCGGAATGGTTTTATATAGAGGACGTCCCGCTACCGGACCCTATCCGGGCCGGTCTCCCTGAGTTCAACAGTGCTCCATTGAAGAAACGCTTGAGCTGGCGTGCACGGAGCTCTCAGAGAGAAAGTAACTGAGACGTCCTTTATCTGATGGGCCGGATAAGGCTGTTAGCTCATTCTGGACTAACCATGATTGGAGTCATGGCCGCATGCATCATGCGGGGGGGGGGGGGGTACAGCCGCTTCAATATAGAGGCCACCCAATGTGGGAATTCAACGGGGAGGATGACGCCACCCGTTACGGTCGTAAAGGGCCGGACTCGGGCGCCGTTCTAGTAAAGACCTTATCCTCTCTGTACAAAGGAGAAAAGGAGGAATTCCTCTGCGTAAATCCGCGGGCCGGATTCAGTATGAACGATCCTCCAAGTTGGGTAAGTGAACAACTGCGCTTGCCAGTTTGTTTTATACCCCCGTGGTTAGATAGGTAGTCTAACGACTTCAATGCAGGGACTGCGACAGGAGGTAAAGAACATAAGCAGCCGCCCTCCACAACCCGAGGACCCAAAACGGTCCCTCGATCCGGACTCCGAAGAGGATCTGGATATATCGGTGGAGCTTATCGACGGGGTGTTTTATCAACTAAGCAAGGACAATACCTTGGTAGCCATCACAGCGGATTACCCAGGGTTAATTCCGGCCTCCCAGGTGACGGAAACCGGAGTCTTATTCCCTTGAGAGGGATTCCACTCTCGCGTATTTCGGTGTTTCTGACGTCAACCGTGTTTTGCAGGGGAGATTTCCGAGGCAGGAGGGCGAATCTACGGCGGTCAGCCAAAGAGGGGCCGCAGAGCCCCGTAGGGCAAAAAGAACTGAAGTCCGGACTGAAATGCCGGCGCAAAGGTATAGTGCACCTTTTGTTTCCCTGGAGTTATTCTGTCAGGGTATATTAATGCTCATGCTATCCTCAGGACGAAGAGACCTCGCCGGACTGCATCCGGAGAGGTTGCCAATCTCGCCTCCACCAGCCAGGCTCCAACATCTGGCCAGGAAGCGGAGACGAGTACAAGGCGCGCACCGGACGTTCCTCCGACAGAGGATGCGGACAGGCTGTCCGCCACAAATTCAGAAGTGGAGAGTGCCATGAACCACAGGCGTCGCCGGACAACTCTACGCGACGCTTGTTTCTCCCGAGAGGCTTTAGATGCCTTTAATTCGGGAGATGCGTACCTCCGTGCTGCTCAAAATGGTTTAACCAGAGCCACGGAGTAGTATGTGAAAGACATATGGGTAAGAAAATTTTGGCTAAATATGTGCACATGCCAGTAGCCCCCAAGACTTGAAACAGTTAGAACAACTGATTTAAGGATCATTTAATATGCAGGTTCTTACAGAGAAGAATGCTGTATTGTCCCAGGAGCTGGAAAAATGCAAGGCCCAACTAGAGGCCGCACTAGCCGCAGCAGGGGAGCCCCAAGAGACCCCCTCAGGTAAAATACACTTTGAGAGACTAGTATTGTGCGGTGTGGGTGCAAATCTGACAAATCAAATTGCAGATGGTGCCGGACTCGATCCGGACAGGCAACAACTCTTACGTCAGCTAAAGGCCGGTGAGAGTATGTTGACGAGGGTGAGGCGAGAGAAGAATGATCTTCAGGATGCCAATACCAAGCTGGGCGTCGAGCTTAAAGATGTTCGCGGCCATTTTGGACTCCACGAAGGAGAATCAGCGGCTTCGATGCGGCATTTTTAGTAAGTGCTTGAATGAACCTTGAAAAAAGAGTTCGGCGAGGAAGTCGACTAACAGAGTAATGTCTGTAGGTATGCTCACAAGTCGTCGTGCAGAGGAGATGCCGGTTCTACGAGTGATCTTCTTCCCGAACTCATGCAACTGCACGAGCGAGTTCGGCAGGTGATGCGAGGCGTTGTCCAAGCCTTATGGCCTGCCCACTCCGTGCCCGAGGGCCTTGGAGAGCTTGCGGAGAAGCTGAAGGGAGCTCGGCGGCGCTTCCGTTTGTGGAAGATATCGGCCTACCGACAAGGCACTCGGGAAGCCTGGGCCATGGTGAATACCCGTTTTATGAAGTCTGACCCAAACCACATGGCTGAGGTCGGACCAGTGGGGCCTGACGGGAAGGAGATCCCTGTGAGCTTAGTATACGGCCAAGTAGAGTTGGCCGCGAAGTATTGCCAGCAGGACTGTAAACTAGACAGCCTGTTAGATGGTATAGAAGAGGAATACAATTAGTCAGAATGACTATGTAATTTTGAATTGACATGTGTAATGCCTTCTAGCCGGATTGTAGATCGTTTGTCGTTGCCGACCTTTTCGCTTCAACCTCGGGACCTGACGGTCCGGAGTGTGTCCGAATACCATAGCGGTTATATAAGAACTCTGGTATGCGTGGAGACCAGGCGTAGGGGTCATTAGTGCTTTATGAGACAAGTGCCCAACTAGTTATGTTATATTACATGGTTAGTAAGAAACATCTTCCAGAGAGAATAGTTCCGTTAGGGGTTCCTTTTGCTGGGAGGCATGCCCTAAAGTGCATGTCCGGACTGTGTGGAAAGACGCAGAAAAAAAACATCTGGGGGCGCATAAAATGGGTAAAAAGATCATCTTTTATCTCACCGACCGAATATTCCCTTAAGAACGCTAGCTTTCGGCTTCACCCAGTCTGAGGTACACATCTGGCTGACCCGGCAGTAATAATCGCAGAGGTGCTCCCTTTACCGCCTAGCCGAACAATCAGGAACGTAGGGGTAAGAACAGGAGCCAGGCAACCCATCTTGGCCAAAACTTAAGTCATATCGATGCATATAATGGTGAAGAAAAAGATATATGCGGAAGTTTGACGCATGTGTGGGGCATGAAGCCCGTATAAATAAGCTTCTGTTAAAGAAGCCCCCAGGTTTAATGAGCGCGAGTAGCACATCACCAGATAAGCCGTTAAGGGCTATAAAAGAAAAGAGGGGAAGGAGAGAAATGTAAGACAGAAAAAATGCAAAAAATGGACAGAGGAAGGAGACGAACACAGAGTCCGGCGCTAGGCATAGAATCTTCTAAGACGGGTGGCGTTCCACGGGCTTGGCTCGAGTCGGTTATCCGATGCATCTCGCAGGCGGTACGCCCCGCCAGTCAGGACTTGGTCGATTATGAATGGACCTTCCCACTTGGGCTTGAGTTTGTCCTTTTTCTTATCCGGCAGGCGTAGAACTAGTTCGCTAACATTGTAATTTTTGGCCCGTACTTCTCTGCTTTGATATCTTCGGGCCTGTTGTTGATAAAATGCGGAACGGGCTTTTGCCACATCACGCTCCTCCTCCAAAGCGTCCAAGTTGTCCTGCCGATCGAGATTGGCTTCTCTTTCTTCGTACATGCGCACTCTAGGTGAGTCATGAATTATGTCGCAGGGCAGAACTGCCTCTGCACCGTATACCATGAAAAATGGTGTGTATCCGGTTGTGCGATTTGGCGTGGTCCGCAGCCCCCAGAGTATGGAGTCGAGCTCCTCTACCCAGTGCGTATTAGATTCCTTAAGGGACCGCACTAATCTGGGTTTGATGCCGCTCATAATGAGACCATTTGCACGTTCGACCTGGCCGTTGGTTTGTGGGTGATAGACGGAAGCATAATCGAGCTTGATGCCCATATTTTTGCACCAGAGTTTTACCTCCTCTACGGTAAAGTTTGTACCGTTATCGGTTATGATGCTGTGGGGGATGCCATAACGGTGTACAACCCCGGATATGAAGTCTATCATAGGTCCGGATTCGGCTGTTTTAACAGGCTTGGCTTCTATCCATTTGGTGAATTTATCCACCATGACCAGTAAGTATTTTTTTCTATCGGTCCCGCCTTTAAGGGGTCCGACCATGTCAAGCCCCCAGACTGTGAAACGCCAGGTAATTGATATAGTTTGGAGTGCGGTGGGTGGCATATGGCTTTGGTTGGCAACCAGCGCATCGTTGGACTAAGTCCTGAGCGTCTGCCCGGGCCGTCGGCCAATAAAAGCCTGTACGGAAAGCCTTGCTAACAAGGGACCGAGCAGCGGCGTGGTGACCACCGAGTCCGGCATGAATTTCAGCCAGAAGGTTCCGCCCTTCCTCTTCGGAGATGCACCTTTGAAGGACTCCGGTAGTGCTTTTCTTATAAAGCTCTCCCTCATGGACTCTGTAGGCTTTAGATCGCCGCACTATGCAGCGGGCCTCGTTTTGATCCTCCGGGAGTTCCTGCCTAGTAAGGTAGGTTAGGAATGGTTCTGTCCATGGGGCGACTACCGCCATTATTACATGGGCGGAAGGTGCAATTTCATTGGCAGAGCCTCCAATTGTGTCAGATTGTTCGGCGTGGAGTAGTGCGGCTGGGTCCGGGCTGTTATTTTCGGGTTCCCCCTCCCATGTTACAGATAGCTTGAACAATCTTTCCAAAAAGATGTTGGGGGGGGGACCGCATCGCGTTTAGCTCCGATGCGTGCCAGGACGTCCGCTGCTTGATTGTTTTCTCGGGCTATATGATGAAATTCCAGCCCTTCGAACCGAGCTGACATTTTTAGGACGGCGTTGCGGTAAGCTGCCATTTTTGGGTCCTTGGCGTCGAAGTCGCCATTTATTTGGGATATCGCGAGGTTCGAATCCCCGCATACCTCTAGGCGTTGAATGCCCATGGATACTGCCATCCGGAGGCCATGTAGAAGGGCCTCGTATTCGGCTGCGTTGTTGGAGTCCGTGGACATAATTTGGAGTACATACTGGACTATGTCTCCTGTGGGGGACGTCAAAACGACGCCGGCCCCTAGTCCGGCCAACATTTTGGAGCCGTCGAAATGCATGATCCAGTTTGAGTATGTGCCGTACTCTTTAGGGAGTTCGGCCTCCGTCCATTCTGCGACGAAGTCGGCCAAAACTCGTGATTTGATAGCTCGCCGTGGCTTATAGGTTATATCGAACGGGAGGAGCTCGATGGCCCATTTTGCGATCCGGCCCATTGCATCGCGGTTGTTGATAATATCGTTAAGTGGTACTTCCGAGGCTACTGTTATGGAACACTCTTGAAAGTAGTGTCATAGCTTTCGGGATGCCATGAATACTGCGTATGCAATTTTTTGATAATGCGGGTACCGTGATTTGCATGGAGTGAGGACAGTGGAAACGTAGTAGACCGGCCTTTGAAGGGGGAGTTTGTGTCCGTCCGCTTCCCGCTCAACAACGAGCACTGCACTGACAACTTGATGTGTTGCTGCAATGTACAATAGCATTGGTTCGCCAGTGTTAGGCGCAGCCCAGACTGGGTTTGTTGCTAGTATGGCTTTTATTTCCTCGAGTCCGGCCGTGGCGGCGTCCGTCCACTCGAAGTGTTCGGTGCGCCGGAGTAGGCGATAAAGGGGGCAGTGCCTTTTCTCCCAAGCGGGAGATAAAGCGGCTTAGAGCCGCCACGCATCCGGTTAGCTTTTGTATTTGTTTGAGGTCCTTTGGGATATCCAATTGTGACAAAGCTTGGATCTTGGCTGGATTTGCTTCAATTCCTCTACCGGATACGATGAATCCCAAGAGCTTTTCGGCTGGAACGCCGAAGACGCATTTTTCCGGGTTGAGCTTGATGTCATATTTTCGGAGGTTATCAAATGTGAGCCTCACGTCGTCTACTAGAGATTTGACATGTCTTGATTTGATGACCACATCATCCACATATGCCTCCACCGTTTTGCCGATCTGATTTGCCAGACATGTCTGGATCATGCGCTGATATGTTGCGCCGGCGTTTTTTAGCCCGAAGGGCATTGTGTTGAAGCAAAATGGGCCGTATGGTGTGATGAATGCTGTTGCAGCTTGGTCTGATTCTGCCATCTTGATTTGATGGTAACCGGAGTATGCGTCGAGGAAACACAATGAGTCGTGTCCTGCGGTGGCATCGATAATTTCATCGATACGGGGGAGGGGGAAGGGATCCTTTGGGCAAGCCTTGTTAAGGTCTTTAAAGTCGACACACAGGCGCTAGGATTTGTCCTTCTTTGGTACCATCACCAGGTTTGCTAGCCAGTCCGGATGTTTGATGTCTCTAATGAATCCGGCCTCCAATAGCTTGGCTAGCTCTTCTCCCATAGCCTGTCTCTTGGGTTCGGAGAAACGCTGAAGGGCTTGTTTGACGGGCTTGAATCCTTTTAGTATATTTAAGCTGTGTTCGGCCAGCCTACGTGGGATCCCTGGCATGTTTGAAGGGTGCCAGGAAAAAATGTCCCAATTCTCTCGTAGGAACTCTCGCAGTGCGGCGTCAACATCGGAGTTCAGTCGTGCCCCGATGGAAGCTGTTTTATTCAGGTCCATTGGATGGACCTGGAATTTGACTATTTCGTCAGCTGGCTTGAAGGATGTGGACTTGGATCTTTTGTCGAGTGTCACATCATCCCTGTTAACCGTGGAGCGCAGCGCGGTCAGTTCCTCGGCCACTAAGGCTTCGGGTAGTGCCTCAAGGGCTAATGCGGCCGTCTTGTTTTCGTCGCGGAGTGCTATGTCTGGATCACTAGCTAGAGTGATAATTCCATTCGGCCCGGGCATCTTAAGCTTCATGTACCCGTAATGAGGTATCGCTTGGAAGATTGTGAATGCTTCCCGCCCTAGTAAGGCGTGATGTCCGCTTTTAAACGGGGCCACCTGAAACGTGACTTCTTCGGACCTATAATTATCCGGCGTGCCGAACACAACATCTAGTGTGATTTTTCCTGTGTAGCGCGCTTCCCGACTGGGGATTATTCCTCTAAAGGTTGTGCTGCTTTGCTCGACGCGGTTCCAGTCTATTTCCATTTTTTGAAGAGTCTCCTCATAAATGAGGTTCAGTCCACTTCCTCCATCCATGAGCACCTTGGTGATGCGAAAGCCGTCCACTATGGGACTGAGGACCAATGCGGCTGGTGCTCGGGCTGTTCGGAATCTAGGTTCATCACTTGCGTTGAAAGTAATGGCAGTGTCGCTCCATGGATTTATTGTTGCAACTTGATAGACTTCGGCGAGGTTGCGGAGTGTTCTTTTTCGCATGTTGTTTGATGCAAAGGTCTCGAAGACTGTGAGAATGGTACTAGTGTCCTCGAGCTGGCTTTCTACGGCCTCCCGATTTAAGAGGTCCTCGCCAATTTTGGCTACCTGCCGGAGTATCCAACAGGCTCTAAGGCTGTGTGTTGGTGTGGCGTCCTCTGTACTGTGAATTCTACAGGGTCCATCAAGCCACCTTTCCAGTACGGTTCCATGCCCTGTAAAGGGTTTTGGTTTTTTGCTTTTTATCCCGGGTGTCCTATGATGATTCACCCTCTTAGTTCGGACGGGATTACTATTCAAGGCCGGATTATCCCAAAATTTTGTTTTGGTTTTCCAGGCAGTTTCCATCGCACAGTATTTTTGTACTATGGACGCCAAGTCAGCGAAGCGTGTAATATCACGATGACTTATGGTGTTAAGGATTCCCTCGTCCGTGCAATTACTGCAGAAAATTGATATTGCCTCTCCCTCGCGGCAATCCTGTGTCCTGTTCATAACCAGGAGGAATCTGGCCCAGTAATGATGTACTGTTTCATCGGGCCTCTGCCTGACTTGGGAGAGATCGCTTATGTTCGGGTGGGCGGGTGTCATTGAATCTGAAACCTTACCCAATCCAAGATTCGGAGGCCGAAGAATTTCTGAACTCAGAAGTTTGGATTCCCGGACGCTATCCAACGAATCTGGCACGTTGCCTGATCCTAAGCTCAGGTCTTGAGTTGCATCCTCCCCTCCGTGGGTATCCGGCTTGGAGGGATCGGGAATTCGGACGTAACTAGTCCTTAAAATAGATGAAGGGTCGCCGCACTGCGCCTCTACCACAGCAACATGGTGGGTGACTTGGGGAGAGTTAATTTCTCTTAGATCAGGTTTAAGCCCAACCTGGTCATAATCCGTAGCGACCCCCAGGGCAGCGATTTGATCCAAGAGCTCGTTTACGGAAGAGAGCTCCGTTGGATCTAACTGCTCGACGAGATCCGAGCTGACGTGTAGATTGCTTTTGATGACCCGAGAGGTTCGGCGCAACAGCCGAATAGGCGGTCATGAGGAAACCACCTAGCCAGAGGGTTTGGCCGACAGCCAAGGCTCCCTTAGCTACGGCGCCGTCTTTGAAGACGGGAGAAGGCATCCTTTCTGATTGTGATGGCACAGAGGAACTCTCAATGAAAGCACCAATGTCGGTGTCAAAACCGGCGGATCTCGGGTAGGGGTTCCCGAACTGTGCGTCTAGGCCGGATGGTAACAGGAGACTGGGGACACTTTGTTTTACCCAGGTTCGGGCCCTCTCGATGGAGGTAAAACCCTACTTCTGCTTGATTAATATTGATGATATGGGTAGTACAAGAGTAGATCTACCACGAGATCGAGGAGGCTAAACCCTAGAAGCTAGCCTATGGTATGATTGTGTACGGAGTTGATTCTGTCCTACGGACTACAATCCTCCGGTTTATATAGACATCGGATAGAGTTAGGGTTACATAGAGTCGGTTACAATGGTAGGAGATCTTGAATATCCACATCGCCAAGCTTGCCTTCCACGCCAAGGAAAGTCCCCTCCGGACACGGGACAAAGTCTTCAATCTTGTATCTTCATAGTCCAGGAGTCCGGCTGAAGGTATAGTCCGGCTACCCGAACACCCCCTAATCCAGGACTCCCTCACCCGGAAAGCATCCTCAAGCTCTTCCCAACTTCCAATGGTGTTTTCAGGAAGGCTTTTGAGCCAATGCCGGGCTGGCCCTTTAAGCTTGAGGGGTAAGTATTTTGTGGTGTGGAGGTAATCTCCTCTGGCCATCTGTATGTGGAGGATATAATCCTCGATCCAGACCCCAGGGTCTGTTGTTCCGTCATACGCCTCTATGTTTACGGGCTTGAATCCCGCTGGAAATTCATGGTCCAGAACCTCATCGGTGAAACATAGGGGGTGTGCGGCACCCCTGTATTTGGGTGTGCCGTGATGTTCGGATATTTGTTGTGTTGCATTGCTTACTAGAGCTTGCTTTCTTGTCCCGTAGATAGATCTGGCTGGGCCATCTTTTTGATGTCGATCCTTTGGTGGATCACGTGCCGGCTTGTGTGCATCGCCGCTTGCCGCCCCATGCTGGCCATGCGGTCATCTATCCAACCGGCTGGCTTTCCTATTTTTTGACTGCGGGGGCTCTAAGGCCTCCTCGTCAAATTTAGGCAGTAGCTTTCACTTTGGATAGCTTTTTGTGCGGCGACTGCCGCCATATTTGTCTGCGGTGTTGCGTACTTTGCTCCATCTAATTCTGAGTGCATCTTCCGAAGTTTTGAGCTTCCGCTTCTGCTTTTTCAGGCTACACGCAGTAGCGACCAGCCCTTCATGGAGGTTCTTCTGCTCCATGAGCTTATCCGGCGTAAGGTCATCCGGACTGTTGTTTTCGCCGGGGACGGGGTGTTCGGTTTGTTTATCCAAGTTTCCTTGTTCGGACGGTTGCTCGAAGGCATGTTCGTCGTCCGCCGGCTCGTCCTGCTCTATGGCTGGGTCTGTATGGCTGCTGTCTCTGTCGAGGCGGGGCTTGGAGCGGCGCTTACATCGCCGCTTTGATTGCTTTTCGAGTGAACGATCCCTCGTTGCATCCCTGTGTTCCTCGTCATCGCTTCCTTTGGGTGTGTCCACCATGTATACATCATGAGATGAGGCGGCTGTCCAGTGCCTTATAGGCGTTGGTTCATGTTCATCTCCTACATCGTCGTCCATACCGTCGATGTCTTCGGAATCGAAGTCGAGCATGTCGTTTAAATTATCGATAGGGGCTATGAAGTGGGTGGTGGGTGGGCTTTGAATTTCTTCATCATCCGCATCCCAACCTTGTTGACCATAGTCCGGCCAGGGCTCTCCTGACAAAGAGAGAGACTTTAGTGAATTCAGAATATCGCCGAAGGGTGAGTGCTGAAAGATGTCCGCGGTGGTGAACTCCATGATCGGTGCCCAATCGGGTTCGATCGGTAGGGGCGCGGAGGGCTCGGAGTCTAGAGAGGAGTCCGGCTCCTTGGAGTCACGGGCTTCACAGAGAATAGGGCTGGTGTTCGGCTCGATCACCGTAGAGATTGCAGCCCCCGAGGCGGTGTCCAACCACCCATCCTCGATTGGCGCAGTTGGCTCCGAATTAAGGGTCGGAGCTGATGCGGGTGCGGCCTCCAGGGCACTGTTCGGCGGCAGAGCTAGATCATGCCCATCGTGGCAGTGCGGCGCGCTCAGCTGCGGCTCGAATCCGTCGAAGATCAAGTCTCCGCGGAGGTCCGCTATGTAGTTTAAACTTGCAAATCTGACCTGACGGCCAGGGGCGTAGCTTTCGATCTGCTCCAGATGGCCAAGAGAATTGGCCCGCAGTGCAAAGCCGCCAAATACGAAGATCTATCCGGGGAGAAAAGTCTCACCCTGGGTCGCATCGTCGTTGATGATCGGAGGCGCCATCGGGCCTAAAACTGACGACACAGAGGAACTCTCAATGAAAGCACCAATGTCGGTGTCAAAACCGGCGGATCTCGGGTAGGGGGTCCCGAACTGTGCGTCTAGGCGGATGGTAACAGGAGGCACGGGACATAATGTTTTACCCAGGTTCGGGCCCTCTTGATGGAGGTAAAACCCTACGTCCTGCTTGATTAATATTGATGATATGGGTAGTACAAGAGTAGATCTACCATGAGATTAAGGGGGCTAAACCCTAGAAGCTAGCCTATGGTATGATTGTTGTTCGTCCTACGGACTAAAACCCTCCGGTTTATATAGACACCGGAGAGGGCTAGGGTTACACAGAGTCGGTTACAATGGTAGGAGATCTACATATCCGTATCGCCAAGCTTGCCTTCCACGCCAAGGAAAGTCCCTTCCGGACACGGGACGAAGTCTTCAATCTTGTATCTTCATAGTCCAGGAGTCCGGCCGAAGGTATAGTCCGGCTATCCGGACACCCCTTAATCCAGGACTCCCTCACCCTCCATCACTCTCATCATCACAGGTTTCCTTCTCTCGACCTCTGGCGGGCTTTCCCTGGTTTCGAAAGGGCTTGCCGGGGTGGTTTGCTTCACCACCTCGGCCCTTACCGCTAGTTAGATTTTAATATTTTTCCTTATCTCGCTTCTCATACTCTGCTCTCTGTTTCTTGACAAGCTGCTCAACTTGATAACACTCTTGAAGGTCGTGGCCGTTGGTCCGATGAATCTTGCAGTACGACTCATCGCCCTTCCCAGCTTTCTCGGCAATAGCGACTTCCTAGCAGTCTGCACATGCGGCAGCTTCCTTACCGGGGCCTCGGCTTTGGCCTTCTTGCTGGTACTAGGCGAACTAGAACGTTCAACAGTCATCACTGCCTTATCTCTATGCTTCTTATTGTGCTTCTTGCTCTTCTTCTGGCTAGTTGATTCATCCTCATCCTCTGAATCAACATTGGTGCAATCTTCCTCTCCGGGCAACTTCCTTCCCTCTTCCATCCAAGCACACTTATCCACCAGTGTGTAAATCTCCTTCACATTCTTGGGTAAACATACGTTCATCTTGGAACGAATACGACGGTTGCGCACATTGGACTGGAAGGCAGCTATTACTGCTACCGGATTGATATTTGGGATATTTCTATGGACTTTTCTGAATCTCTGTAAATACTTACGAAGGGTTTCTCCTTCCTTCTGCTGGAGAAGTGGCAAATCACTAGGCCTACCGGGTTCCTGATGACCGCCAGTGAAAGCGCTAATGAACTCATGGCACAGGTCAACCCATTCCGGTAGGTGCACCAGCCAAGACTTCACATTGGACTTGAGGGCCAAAGGGAAGTAGTTGGCAAGCACCTTCTCATCTCTTCACCCGGCATCTTGAACATCGATGATGTCGATGCTCAGGAAATCTGACGGGTTCAGCCTCCCGTCGTACTTCTCAAGTATCTCTGGCTTGAACATGCGAACTGACGACCAACGTACTTGCCGTAGCTCTCGTGTAAAGGTAGGGCTGCCAACCTTGAAAGGCAGGCACCCGCCAACACCGAGCGCATGCTCGTTGACGTTGAGGCCGTCGTACCCGCTGGTACGGCAGAGGTCATCGCGGCATTGCTCGACGACGCATCTGCCTCCTCTCCGCCTATCATCTGGGGCTCGACGTTGGCCTGGACGTGCTCGAGGGTCAGAAGAAGCCATCGAGACATCATCCGTGTCTTGATTCGGTTGTGCTCGTGCTGGCTATCGTGGTGGGGACTGCACCATGGGGATGGCCCCTTCCGTCCGGTCAGCAGCATGCGCCATTGTTGTTGCTTGGGAAGGTCGTGGCGGGCCATCTTGCCGTGAGCCCCTAGCATTGGCGAAACCGAGCAGGCTTTGGATGGTGGCATGCCACTCGTCCATCTGATCGGCCGCTGGTGGAAACTTCAGAGCTGAGCTCGAGCCATGGCCTCCAAAGCCGTACTTGGCATGGATGTTGAAGAAGTCGATCGTACCGTCGCTCGGCTCCTGACGGTACCTGCGGTGGTAACGCTGCGCCCCTGTTGTCGCTGCGGGGCGACCACCTAGATGTGGTGTGGCGAAGGCGGGAGAGGGCCAATGGCTCCGTCGGGCACAGCGGTTTGGTCGACCTATCTCGGGGGAGGTGCACGCGCTACGGCCGCATCCGTAGTGGGGGAGGCCGGAGGGCGGCGATTCGCCCCGGTCCGAGCGCCGTTGCTGTGGTTGTGCCCGTTGGGCGGGGAGAGGGGCGCAGATAGAGTGACCCCCTCACCCGTACCTTGCGGAGCATGACCGTCGGGGTGTTGTTGATGCTGATCCCCTCCAGCACCTCCTGCTCTAGCATCGGCCGTGGGAGAAGTGGCGACGCCGCCGCCTGCTCTGACCACTTCCCCAGCAGCATCCGCGTCCTCGCGTGCTTCCGTGCCCCCGCAGTGTTGGAGGCCGCAGGCCGCTGAGCCTTCGAGGTGGATGGGTGAGCTGAAGGACGAGGCTTATTCTTGGGAGCCTTGGTTGATGGCGTCGTCAAAGATGAAAATGGTGATGAAGTCGACGCGGTGCGCACGCCTTCAGATTTGCACAAGCGAGCCCCCCTACCTGGCGTGGCAAAGATGTCACGGGAAACCATGACCACCTATGGGATCAGGAGGTCCCTTGCTGGTTCAGCAGGGGGCGACGCGTTGCACAAAGAGCAGACCAGCATGGACATCACGACAGAGATCACGCGGGCAATTTACCCAGTTTCGGGCCGCGGTGAGGCGTAAAACCCTACTCCTACTTTGGTGGATTGATGGTGGAAAAGGTGGTGGTGAGCATAGTACACTTGCCCGGTAGGGGTCGCCTTAGGGCAGCAGCGACCACGTGTATGGGGGTGTGAGTTATCCAACCTTCTAACCCTTTCTACGGTTGTCATGGGCCTCCTTTTATAGATCAAGGTGTTACCACAGTGGCAAAGTAGTCATTATGCACTGATAAGATAACAAATAGTGCTATCATACGTAACTCTGTGGGCTGACGGGGCGCATTAAATGCACCGCTCAACGTCACATCTTTGGTTTCCCGGCAAGGCTTGCTGCGCTATCTTGCCAGCTCTGTGCCTGTTCTCTTGACACGTCGCAGGACGTAGGGTATTACCTCCATCAAGAGGGACCAAACCTGGGTAAAACTTCGTGTCCCCTGTCTCCTGTTACCATCAACCTTAGACACACAGTTCAGGATCCCCTACCCGAGATCCGCCGGTTTTGACACCGACATTGGTGCTTTCATTGAGAATTCCACTATGTCACCGCCAAAAGGTTTGATGGCTCCATCCATCATCTGCAACGATGCTGCCCTAGGGGAGGTTTTTCTCCCCGGCCAGTTTTCGTATTCGGCGGCTTCGCACTGCGGGCCAACTAGCTTGGCCATCTCGAGCAGATCGACAGCTACGCCCCAGGTCACAAGATTAGTTTTGAAAACCTAGATTATGCCACTGACATCCAGGAGACTTCATCTTCCAAGGATTCACGACCCCAACCTCTGCTCTGGCCTTAGATCCGGAGCGCCTCGCCAGTATCGAAAATGGGATTTCTAAACCCACCGGACTATCTGCGGCCAAAAAGCCCAGTACGGGAGAGCCGGAGGAAGTAGTGTCACCGGCATCCATCACCCAGTCGGACTCTTCCCCGGACGCTTGCTCCGAACTCTCAGAGTCAGCATCGTGTGAGCTCGGCCGATGAATTCACTTCCCGCCATACTCCAGGATTCTTTTCTCCCCCAACAAACCTCGCCTTTAAGCGAGGCTTTGGACTTGATGCGATCCCTCGTGATTATGGAGGACCAACATCCGGACTACACCCAGCCCAGACTAGGGGCTGAGAACGGGGAATTTTACGTCCCACCCACCACCCACTTCATTGCCACAGTAGAGGACTTAACTGATATGCTCGATTACGGCTCCGTAGACATCGACGGTATGGACGACGATGCCGTAGAGGAGCAAGCCGAAAACCCGCCATTTACCGGACGCTGGATGGCCACCTCTTCGTATGACGTGTACAAGGTGGATACACCCGAGGAGGGTGACAACGATAATGAGAAAAATCCAGTAGGGGATAAACCTCCCGAGAGACAACCAAAGCGCCGACGGCACCGTTCTAAATCAGGCTGCAGCAAAGACAAAAATACCGGCACGAGAGATAACAACACTCCGGATGATGCCGAAGACTAAGAAAACCCCGCCGAGCAAAACTGTGATCAAGACGATCGGGAGGATGGGCAAGTTAGCCCTGATGAACAGGATCCAAACGAAGACTCGGAGGACAGTAATTACCTTCCACCCTCCGAGGATGAGGTGAGCCTCGGCGACGAAGACTTTATCGTGCCTGAGGAACCTCTCGAGCAGGAGCGCTTTGAGCAACGGCTAATAGCCACTGCAAGGAGCCTGAAAAGGAAGCAGCAGCAGCTTCAAGCTGATCAAGATCTGCTCAACGATAGATGGACTAATGTCCTGGCAGCAGAGGAATATAGCCTCGAGTGCCCAACCAAAAGTTACCTGAAGCGTAAACTGCTACCTCAATTCAATGACGAGGCACTTGAGCCTATACCATCAGCGCGTAATGCGGCTGATCATCCACCACGTGGCTGGGAAAAAACGGCAACTCAAGCCGAACACCGGCCCGTCCTACCTCGCCGTAAAGGCAGAGACAAAACAACTCAGGGATACACGTATGACCTACGGCAGGACCTGAAGAATAATGCAGGTTCGGGCCGAAAACCGCAGATGGAATCCAATCAAACTACGTCACGATCTGGCCCGATATAGAGGTGCCGCATACCCCGTCTACTTCACTGATGAAGTAATGGAACATGAATTCTCAGAAGGGTTCAAACCCGTGAATATCGAATCATATGATGGAACCACAGATCCCGAGGTATGGATTGAAGACTTTATTCTCCATATTCATATGGCCCGCGGCGATGATCTTCATGCCATCAAATACCTCCCCCTAAAACTCAAGGGACAAGCCCGGCACTGGCTGAACAGCCTGCCAGAAAACTCTATCGGCAGTTGGGAAGACCTGGAAGACGCCTTCCGCGACAACTTCCATGGCACATACGTCAGACCTCCAGATGCCGATGACTTAAGTCACATAGTCCAACAGCCCGGAGAGTCAGCAAGGAAATTCTAGACTAGGGTCTTAACTAAAAAGAACCAAATCATCGACTGTCTGGATGCCGAAGCCCTAGCGGCCTTCAAACCCAGCATCCGCGATGAATGGCTCGCCCGACACCTCGGCCAAGAAAAGCCGAAGTCCATGGCGGCCCTAACGGCACTCATGACCCGCTTTTGCGCGGGCAAAGATAGCTGGCTAGCCCGCAGCAATATCATTGCAAGCGAACCTGGCACCTCGGAAGCCAAAAATAGCAACGGCAAGCCCCGACGCAACAGGCACAACTGTCGAAACAATAGTGACAATACTGATGACACGACGGTCAACGCCGGATTCAGTGGCTCCAAGTGCGGTCAGCGGAGGAAGCCATATAAAAGGAATAATCATGGCCCTTCTAGCCTGGACCGCATACTCGATCGTCCATGTCAGATCCATGGCACCCCTGATAAACCAGCCAATCATACCCACCGGAGTTGTTGGGTCTTCAAACAGGCCGGCAAGTTAAATGCCGAAGACAAGGAGAAGGGGTCGCAAAGCGAGAGTGACGACGAGGAGCCCCACCCACCAAACACAGGGGGACAGAAGAAGTATCCCCCTCAGGTCAAAATGGTGAACACGATATATGTTACCTATATCCCTAAGAGGGAGTGCAAGCGCGCGCTCTCGGACGTCTATGCGATAGAGCCAGTCGCCCCAAAATTCAACCCATGGTCGTCATGCCTGATCACCTTTGATCGTAGGGACCATCCGACTAGTATCCGCCATGGTGGTTCAGCCGCACTGGTTATCAGCCCAATAATTGATGGATTCCACCTCGCACGAGTCCTCATGGACGGTGGCAGCAGCCTCAACCTACTCTATCAGGATACAATGCGCAAAATGGGCATCGATCCATCAAGGATCAAGCCCACCAAAACTACCTTTGAAGGAGTTATACCAGGTGTAGAGACCTGTTGCTCGGGCTCAATCACATTGGAGGTCGTCTTCGGATCTCCGGACAACTTCCGAAGCGAAGAGTTAATCTTCAATACCGTCCCCTTCCCCAGTGGCTATCACGCACTGCTCGGACGAACCGCGTTTGCTCGATTTAATGCGGTGCCACACTATGCTTATCTCAAGCTCAAGATGCCCGGACCATGCGGTGTCGTAACACTCAATGGAAACACCGAGCGCTCCCTTCGTACCGAGGAACACACCACGGCCCTGGCAACAGAAGTACAGAGCGGCCTTTTAAGACAGAACTTTAATTCAGCGGCCAAGCTCCCGGACACTGTCATTCGAGTCTGGACTACTCCGCAGCATGACAGTCCAGCTCGTCAGGAGTTAGAATAGCAATTCGACCTCTGTCTCAGCCCCGACCAAGTGGCGGCATACGTACCACGCGTACATAACTATGCACTAAAAATACCATGGGCAGAGACGGAGGCATAACCATACTGTGGTCCACAATACGGCTCGACCTTCCCGGGACACACATAATTTTACTTTTTTTACTGCTTTTAGATTTCTTTTCACAGGCACCGCTCAATGACCTAATAATCGGTCCTTTTGAAGGACGGATATACCAAGGTGGCAAGTAGCACAGACATGTGGGGAAATCTCGAGATGTTCTTCTTAACTCTCATTCCACCTATTTTCAGGACCCGTACGCAGCTCCCCCTTGGTCTTGGCATGTTAAATAGCCACTGTTGCTTATCGCACTATTTGTACAAATATGGTTTGACATACTCATCACAATTATAATGGAAACAGTTTGCGGCCCAACTTATGTGGCACTAACTTACTACTTCATTTTTATTTTTTTCACTATTATTATTTGCATCCGTACACTTTGGTACGTCGTAATTCACCAGGGGCTTCATTGTGCCCCATACTATGGCAAGAAGTTCGAACACTTTTATAGTATAGTTCGGCCCCCGAATTTAGCATTTTATGCATTGGCTCCGAATCATGTCTTTGGTCAATAGTTGGGTTGCCCGGCTCCTGTGCTTACTACCTTACGTTCCGCTCTATCGGCTAGGGTAGTAAAGGGAGAACTATTGTGATTGTGTCCTGATTTATCCAGATGAGCACCTCAGTAGAGAAAGCCGAAAACTGACGGTAATGATGCGGCGTGAGCCGGTCAGCTCTTCGGAGGTTAAAATCTCTTGCGATTTTTCCGCATTATGCGACGGATCGGCCTTCACCTGATCAGGTGTCTACAGCACCCTAGTCCGGACTAACGAATACTAGGGGCTGCGCCTACATTTCTATTGTCAAATTCCTATGGCTAAGTGAGGGTGATAAAGCCACATAGTCCAATTGCCTGGTTCGTTGCGCTAAACACCTCCTTCAAGGACCAATTTCTTGGATCAAGAGTGTTTAGATTCCATCCCGAACACCCCCATACTACCTACATGGGGGCTGAAGCCGACGACTGGCCAACTCTTAGATTTAATATAAATGGCCGCACAGGAGGTAAAATTCCAAAATAAACAGCAAGCATTATATTACACATCAGTCTTGTTTTCATCATAGAGGACGGGATAACATGAAGGTACTTATTCAAAGATAATATCTTTTGAGCACTTGCCCTCTACAATGCGAGATCCCTTAAGGACATCATCAAAATACCGCTCCGGCATGCGGAGCTCGTTGCTAGCGGGAGGTCCCTCGGTCGCGAGCTTGATGGCGTCCATCTTCGCCCACTGTATCTTGACATGGGCGAAGGCCATCCGCACACCTTCGATGCAAACCAACCGCTTGATGACGTCAAGCTAGGGGCAGGCATTGACCAACTACTTCACAAGCCCGAAGTAGCTGCTGGGTATGAGTTCGGCAGGCCATAGCCGGATTATTAAATCCTTCATGGGTAGTTCGGCCACCCTATGCAGTTCGACCAGCTATTTTAGCTGATCGCTAAAGGGCACCGGATGTTCTGGCGCAAGGTATTGCGACCAGAACACCTTCTCCGTCGAGCTCCCCTGTTCGGCTTGGAAGAACTCCGCAGCATCGGCAACACTGTGCGGTAAATCCGCAAACGCTCCAGTAGAACTCCAAATCCGGGTTAGTAAGAGATACCTCTTCTTCACATACTTGCTCTGCATAATGAAGGCCTTACCCGCCGTGATTTTTCTAGCCTCTTGGATCTCCTGGAGGGTGCCTTGGGCTTCGACCTGGGCATCTTGTGCACTTTGGCGGGCCTTAGCGAGTTCGGAATCTTGATCCGCAACGTGGCGCTCCAAGGACTCATATTTCTTCACGGCGTCCTGGAGCTCCTGCTGGACCTCACTGATACGTTTCCAATGTATCTATAATTTATGAAGTATTCATGCTATTATATTATCAACCTTGGATGTTTTATATGCATTTATATGCTATTTTATATGATTTTGGGGACCAACCTATTAACCTAGTGCCCAGTGCCAGTTTCTGTTTTTTCCTTGTTTTGAGTTATACAGAAAAGGAATATCAAATAGAGTCCAATTGACGTGCCAATTTTTGATGATTTTTTATGGACCAAAAGAAGACCCCCAGAGTAAAAGAGTTGGGCCAGGAGAGTCCCGGGGCGTCCATGAGGGCGGGGGCGCGCCCACACCCCCAGGCGCGTGGGCCTACCTCGTGGACGCCTCGGGCACCTCCTTGATGTGAGACCGACGCCAAAAATTCCTATAAATACAGAAACCTCGGAAAATTAACCTAGATCGGGAGTTCCGCCGCCAGAAGCCTCCATAGCCACCGAAAACCAATCTAGGCCCTCTCTGGCACCCTGCCGGAGGGGGCCATCATCACCGGAGGGCATGGAGGAGGATCCAGGAGGGGCCATTATCATCATGAAGGCCAAGGACCAGAGGGGGAACCTCTCCCCATCCAGGGGGAGGCCATGGAGGAGGAAGCACAAGGGGAAGAACCTCTCCTCCTCTCTCTCGGTGGCACCGGAGTGCCATTGAGAGGGGAATCATCGCTGCGGTGATCGTCTTCATCAACATCACCATCATCATCATCACCATCCTCATGTCTTTTACGCGGTCCACTCTCCTGCACCCCGCTATAATCCCTACTTGAACATGGTGCTTTATGCCACATATTATGATCCAATGACGTGTTGCCATCCTATGATGTTTTGAGTATATATCTTTTGTCTTTGGGTTGATTGATGATCTAGATTGGTATGAGTTGTATGTTTTACTTTGATGCTGTCCTATGGTGCCCTCCATGTCGCGCAAGCGTGAGGGGTTCCTGCTGTAGGGTGTTGCAATACGTTCATGATTCGCTTATAATGGGTTGGTGAGTGACTGAAATACAACCCCGTGTAAGGGGGTTGTTGCGTATGGGAATAAAGAGGACTTGATGCTTTAATGCTATGGTTGGGTTTTACCTTAATGATCTTTAGTAGTTGCGGATGCTTGCTAGAGTTCCAATCATAAGTGCATATGATCCAAGTAGAGAAAGTATGTTAGCTTATGCCTCTCCCTCATATGAAACTACAATAGTGATTACTGGTCTTGTTAACGATTGCCTAGGACAATTCCGCACACCGATCCACCATTTCTTCCACACTCGCTATTTATAATATTTAGTAATATATTCTAACTTCATGATAACAGCACCTACTTTTATATTTTAGCTCTCCGATATCATACAAAGTTATCCTCTTCATACCCACAACATAGTTTTATTTCTCGTTGCTAGTTGGAAGCAAACATTCGGTGTATGTAGAGTCATATCAGTGGTAGATAGGGCTTGAGAGAACATTGATATGACCTTTAGCTCCTTGTGGGTTCGACACCCATAATTATCACTTTCACCTTTGGAAATTGCTACGATGATTCCCTACGTGGGGTTGATATTCTCGTGTATGCTTGTTTGCTTTATTCAATAAGTAGATTTTGTTTTTTCCTTTTTGTTTCTGTTTAGTTGTGGGTGAAACATACAAAAAAATTAAAAGAATGAAAATACAAAAAAATTACTTGCCTCTCATGCCTAAAAAGTTTTTCAAAAAGAGAAGTGATTGGAAAGTTATGCATTGAAGAAGTGAGGGTCGACCTTGAGCACGCGTGTTCATGCTCACAGAAATAATGTAGAATTTTTCATGGAAGCTTATCCGTAAATAATTATCCCCTTATATATATCCATTGTATTATAAAAATAATGTGCCAAGCTTTGGTTTTAGAATGATTAGATTGCTTGTTTACTATGTGCAGAACAAAAACAGAAACTTTGGTCGTAGCGCGTGATTTTACATGTTGTACTGGAAAGTCAAATGGGTATGAACTTTTTGCACATTACTTATGTATAAATATTTCAAATTTTCAAATTTATTTCATAATTTTTGGAGTTACAGAAGTTTACCAAACCTCCAGATTACTATAGACTGTCCTGTTTTTGACAGATTCTGTTTTCTATGTGTTGATCGCTTATTTTGATGAATCTATGGGTAGTATCGGGGGGGGGGGGGTATGAACCATGGTGAAGTTGGAATACAGTAGATAAAGTTCTAATATGAAATTGGAATGAGTTTTCAACAGTACCTAAAGGTAGTGATTTGATTTATTATACTAACGGATCTCACAAAGTTTTTGTTAAAGTTTTGTGTGGATGAAGTGTTCGAAGAATGAGGAGTTACCGATGTGAGAATAATAAAGAGAGGCAAGATCTTAAGCTTGGGGATGCCCAAGGCACCCCAAGTAAATATTCTAAGGATACTAAAGCATCTAAGCTTGGGGATGCCTCGGTTGGCATCCCATCTTTCTTCTTCAACAAATATCGGTATACCTCGGTTTTTGTTTTGTTCACATGATTTGTGTCCTTTGTGTTTTTATTTTCTTTAAGAACCATGCTAGTATGAGATGTCCCTTCATCAATTTATAGAATACTTCATGTGTTTCACTTATATCTTCTAAGTATGATCTTATAGCATTGCTCTTTGAGCTTCACTTAAATCTTTTGAGTATGGCTTTATAGAATGCTTCGTGTGCTTCACTTATACATTTTGAGCTTGGACATTAGTTAGTTTATATTAATTGTAGAATGCTCCATGAACTTTACTTATATATTTTGGAGTATTAATAACACTATCATCTAAAGCGGGTTTGGAAGAGTGTCAACTTTAGGAACTAGTGATCCCGCCATTCCGAATGAGGAGAATTTTGCTTATGTGGAGAGTAGTAAAATTTCTATGCTCGTAGATCATGAAAATAATGCTTTATGTGATGGTTATATTGTTGAATTCATTCATGATGCTACTGAAAATTATTATGAGGGAGGAATACATGCTTGTAGGAGTGCAATAATATCAAGTTTTCCTCTCTATGTGCTTAAAGTTTTGAAGTTATACTTGTTTTGCCTTCCTATGCTAGTTGATTCTTGTTCCCATAAATTGCATGCTCACAAAATCCCAAGGCATAGGAAGTGGGTTAGGTTTAAATTTTCTAGTCATATTCTTCATGATGCTCTCTTTATGTTCAAGTCTTATCTTTCATGTGAGCATCATTGAAATCATCATGCCTAGCTAAAAGGCAGTAAAGAAAAGCGCTTGTTGGGAGACAACCCAATATTTAACCTTACTGTTTTTGTGTGTTTACATGATTAAGCTAATGTAGTAATCATGTTTTATAGCTTTTGTTTCAATAAAGTGCCAAGTAAGACCTTTGGGAAGACTTGGGTGAAAGTTAATGTGATCTTGCTGTAAAAAAACAGAAACTTTGCGGTCACGAGATTAGCTGCCATCTTTTACAGAAGAGTAATTTTGTGATGATTCTTTTTGCATAAGATTAATAGCAAATTCCTCACGTCCACCAATTTATTTCATAATTTTTTGAGTAGCAGAAGTATTGTTAGTGTTCAGATCATTACAGACTGTTCTGTTTCTGATAGATTCTGTTTTCATTGCATAGTTTGCTTGTTTTCTAGTTTCTATGACTTATATTCCTCAATATAAATTGTAGAAATGATATGGTACAGTAGGCATTGTGTGATAAAAATTATGATCTTTGTCTTAGACAGTACCAAGGTGAATGGTTTACTCTTTATCATACTAACCTATCTCACGAAGTTCCGTTAAGTTTTGTGTGATTGAAGTTTTCAAGCTTTGGGTGAGATATCGATACGAGGAGAATAAGGAGTGGAAAGACCCTAAGCTTGGGGATTGCCAAGGCACCCCAAGGTAATATCCAAGGAAGACTCAAGTGCCTAAGCTTGGGGATGCCCCGGAAGGCATCCCCTCTTTCGTCTTCAAAACTATCGGAATACCTTAGTCGGAGCTATATTTTTATTCGTCACATGATATGTGTTTTGCTTGGAGCGTATTTTCAATTTTACTTGATGTTTGAATAAAATCATTGGATCTGAAATATTAAATGAAAAAGAATCCTCCCATGGCTAGTTAATTATTTGACTACTCAGTGTCCTTCACTATTATCTTTTGGAGTAGTTTGTCATTTACTCACGTGCTTCACGTATATCCTATGAGTAAATGGTTGAATAATTGAATATCATAAATCTGAATTTATATATGTTTCATATGCTTATACCATGGGGAGTAATGACTTCACATAGAATAAGTATAGGTAGTAAACTTATTGAAAATTAGCAAACGTAGAATTGGTTACTTGAACAATTCATGAAAGAATATTGAAGGAAGAGAGATTTCACATAGAAATATACTATCTTGGACATCTTTTGTAATTGTGAGCCCTCATTAAAATATGACATGCTAAAAGGTTGATGTCGAACAAGGAAGACAACATAATGGGTTATGTTTTCTTATATCCAAAATAAAGTATATTGTCTTGGATCATCCAATATGTTGAGCTTGCTTTCCCCCCTCATGCTAGCCAAATTCTTTGCACCAAGTAGAGATACTACTTGTGCTTCCAAACATTCCTTAAACTAGTTTTGCCATGAGAGTCCAGCATACCTACCTATGGATTGAGTAAGATCCTTCAACTAAGTTGTCATCGGTGCATGCAATACAAATTGCCCTCTAAATATGTATGATCTATTAATGTGGAGAAAATAAGGTTTATACGATCTTGTGATGTGGAAGAAATAAAAGCGACAGACTGCATAATAAAGGTCCATATCACAATTGGCAATATAAAGTGACGTTCTTTTGCATTAGGATTTTGTGCATCGAACCATAAAAGCGCATGACAACCTCTGATTCCCTCTACGAAGGGCCTATCTTTTACTCTTATCTTCTACTCTTATGCAAGAGTCATGGTGATCTTCACCTTTCCTTTTTACATTTTATCCTTTGGCAAGCACATTGCGTGGGAAAGATCCTGATATATATATATATATATAAATATATCCAATTGGATGTAAGTTATCATGAACTATTATTGTTGACAATACCCTTGAGGTAAAAGGTTGGGAAGTGAGTCTATAAGCCCTTATCTTTTCTGTGTCCGATTAAAACTTTGAACCCATAAATATCACGTGAGTGTTAGCAATTGTCAAACATTAAATGATAGTTGAGTATGTGGAGTTTGCAAAATCAAAGCTCTGACATAGTCCGTTCCTGAAAATAAGATGAATTGCAATTGTTTGATGACTGAGAATATAGTTTGTTAGTTTCAAGAAAGTTTATGATCTATACTTTAACATGTGAATAGCTTGTTACTTGATCATGAAAAGCTTTATGAAGATAAGCAACTGTTATGATATGTAATGATGCTAGAAAAAGTGATTGGAACTATCATTGATGAAACTTATGCACTTGCTAGCATTCACACTTCATAAATTATTTCTTTTATCATTCACCTACTCGAGGACGAGCAGGAATTAAGCTTGGGGATGCTGATACGTCTCCAATGTATCTATAATTTATGAAGTATTCATGGTATTATATTATCAACATTGGATGTTTTATATGCATTTATATGCTATTTTATATGATCTTTGGGACTAACCTATTAACCTAGTGCCCAGTGCCAGCTTCTGTTTTTTTCCTTGTGTTGAGTTTTACAGAAAAGGAATATCAAACAGAGTTCAATTGACGTGCCAATTTTTGACATTTTTTATGGACCAAAAGAAGACCCCGGAGTAAAATAGTTGGGCTAGGAGAGTCCCGGGGCGTCCGCGAGGGTGGGGACGCCCCCCCAGGTGCATGGGCCTGCCTCGTGGACGCCTTGGGCACCTCCTTGACGTGAGACCGACGCCAAGAATTCCTATAAGTACAGAAACCTCAGAAAATAAACCTAGATCGGGAGTTCCGGCGCCAAAAGCCTCCGTAGCCACTGAAAACCAATCTAGGCCATCTCTGGCACCCTGCCAGAGGGGACCATCATCACCGGAGGGCGTGGAGGAGGATCCCAGAGGGGCCATTATTGTCATGAAGGCCCAGGACCAGAGGGGGAACCTCTCCCCAACCGGGGAAGGCCATGGAGGAGGAAGCACAAGGGGGAGAACCTCTCCTCCTCTCCCTTGGTGGCACCGGAGTGCGATGGAGAGGGGAATCATCGCCGCGGTGATCGTCTTCATCAACATCATCATCACCATCCTCATCTCTTCTACGCGGTCCACTCTCCCGCACCCCGCTGTAATCCCTACTTGAACATGGTGCTTTATGCCACATATTATGATCCAATGATGTGTTGGCATCCTATGATGTTTTGAGTAGATATCTTTTGTATTTGGGTTGATTGATGATCTAGATTGGTATGAGTTGTATGTTTTACTTTGATGCTATCCTATGGTGCCCTCCGTGTCGCGCAAGCGTGAGGGGTTCCCGCTGTAGGGTGTTGCAATATGTTCATGATTCGCTTATAGTGGGTTGGTGAGTGACTGAAACACAAACCCGAGTAAGGGGGTTGTTGCGTATGGGAATAAAGAGGACTTGATGCTTTAATGCTTTGGTTGGGTTTTACCTTAATGATATTTAGTAGTTGCGGATGCTTGCTAGAGTTCCAATCATAAGTGCATATGATCCAAGTAGAGAAAGTATGTTAGCTTATGCCTCTCCCTGATGTGAAACTACAATAGTGATTACCGGTCTTCTTAACGATTGCCTAGGACAATTCCGCACACCGATCCACCATTTCTTCCACACTCGCTATTTATAATATTTAGTAATATATTCTAACTTCATGATAACAGCACCTACTTTTATATTTTAGCTCTTCGATATCATACAAAGTTATCCTCTTCATACCCACAACATAGTTTTATTTCTCGTTGCTAGTTGGAAGCAAACGTTCGGTGTACGTAGAGTCATATCAGTGGCAGATAGGGCTTGAGAGAATATTGATCTTACCTCTAGCTCCTTGTGGGTTCGACACTCCTTACTTATCACTTCCACCTTTGGAAATTGCTCCGATGATTCCCTGCACTTGGGGATTATCACTCACCGACCCGGCCTCATGCTTTTCACGGGCGACTTGTTCCTTTGCCGCTCTCTCCTCGGCCTCGGCCAGCGCCTTCTTGAGGGCCTCCACCTCGATCACCGCCCAAACATGTATCATGGCATTGTGGTCAGCACAAATCAGTCCTCCTTTCCGGATACACACAAGGTCATTGCATACCTTGCTTGTCTTCTAGCTGCTTTTTTTACACGGCCGAGCTCTTCCTCGGCCCGCTCTAGACTCTGCTTTAGTCCGGAGACCTCAGCAACATGAGAGGTTGCGGCCAGCAACGATGCCTGCTTATTCACGTAAGACATATTTGGTTAGTATCCTGCGAAAATTACTTGATTCTCTGTCTGGCTTTTCTTTCTGAACACCGGACAGAGTCTCGGGGGCTACTATCTATACTATGACTTTTTTTTTATTGGTCGCTTACCTCAAAGCTTGTTATAAGGCTTGTGCAGGCTTCGGTCAGTCCGCTCTTGGCGGACTGAATCCTCTCAACCACCGTACCCATGTGGGTACGGTGTTCCTCAACAATGGAAGCACTTCGCAACGCTTCGAATAGAGTATCCGGTGCCTCTCGATGGATAGAGGTCACTGGTAGAATTGGCACACCTCCTTCCTTTGATGGAGGCAACCTGCCGGATTCCGGAGCCGTATAGGTCTCCGGGACCGTATTCAGCTGGGGGCCGAATAGGGGATGGACCCCATCGCTAGTCTCCATGGGGATATGCTCCCCCATGTGTCCGGCGGCCGAGGTGTTATCCTCTGGTGCCACTGTGATGGCCTCCTATGCCTCACCCTGAGCTGGTAGTGTCCTTCGGGACAACACTTCAGCGTCTTCCACCATCTTGGGAGAGGAGGCTGAGGGAGTCTTGGACTATGGGGTCCTCGGGCATCCGACCTATTAGACATGGGCCGGACTGATGGGCTGTGAAGATACGAAGACTGAAGACTCTACCCGTGTCCGGATGGGACTCTCCTTGGCGTCCAAATATGAAGATTCCTTTCTCTATAACCGACCTTATGTAACCCTAGATCCCTCCAGTGTCTATATAAACCAGAGGGCTAGGTCCGTAGACAGACCCTCATAATCATAGTCAGACAGGCTAGACTTTTAGGGTTTAGCCATTACGATCTCGTGGTTGATCAACTCTTCTAATACTCATATTCATCAAGATCAATCAAGCAGGAAGTAGGGTATTCCCTCCATAGAGAGGGCCCGAACCTGGTAAACATTGTGTCCCTTGTCCCCTGTTACCATCGACCTTAGACGCACAGTTCGAGACCCCCTACCCGAGGACCTCCGGTTTCGACACCGACATTGGTGCTTTCATTGAGAGTTCCACTGTGACATCGAAAGATAGGATCAATGGCTCGCCTTGTTCTTAGGGACAACGTCACCTCCGGAGGAGCACTGGCCCGTGGCCAAACCCTCCGGCTGGGCGGCTACATCATGACCACTCGTTCAACCATTAAGCCGATGATGACTTCTTGGGTCATCGAAAATCCCCTCCATGTTGACTCCAAATACTCCAGGCAGATGGATCCGGTGGATCTGTCGTCTTTAAACGAGCTCCTAGATCGCATTGCCGCCCTGGGGGTCGCCATAGACTATGATCGGATTGGGCTTAAACCCGACCAGAGAGAAATTAAAACTCCGTCGGGCACCCATAAAATAGCAGTAGTAGAGGAGCAAGACGAAAACTCTTCGTCTATATTAAGGACGAACTATGTTCGGATCTACAAGCTTGAAGAGCCAGACACCTACCAGTAGAAAGACATGCCTTGTCCTCTGAACATAGAATCGGGCGACATGCCCAAAAAATCAGTTCGGAAGTTCTTCAAACTCTGGATCCTAAATTGGGTCAGGGTTCGGATTTCAAACCACCCGCCCACCCAGATATAAGCGCCCTCATGGGCATCCGACAGCAGTCTTAGGAAACAGTCTACCACTTCTGGGTCATATTCCTCCTTGTCAAAGTTAAGATTAAAGATTGCCGCGACGGAGACACGATCTCAGCATTCCGCAACAATTGCATGGATGAAGGAATCCTCAACGCCATCAACCGCCGTCGCGTATCACGCTTCACGGACTTGGCAACCATAGTACACAAGTACTACGCAATGGAAAGCGCCTAGAAAACTCAGGCATCTCGCTAGCAACCACCGGTTTCTACTCAACCCCTCATTCAGGCGAAAAGGACGCACCCTCATGGCATGCCCGACCCAATGGTAAAGAAATATAAACCCATTATAGGACACAGAACAATTCTGGAGGGATGGATCGATGGACCATGCAAATTACACGCAACATTGGATACTATATCAACCCATAGCCCTAGAGCAGGTTGGATACTCTAGCAGGTGGCCAAGAGCGGTGAGGATATCCTCACCAAAAACACCCCAGAGCAATATCCACCAGAAGACGACGACCTCAGAGTACTGACGGTCTTCGAGACTTTCGCTTCAAACAATAAGTGCAAAAGGGCACTACGCGACCTTGCCGAAGTCTGCCAAATCGCAGCAACAAACCCTTGGAACGACACAGCCATAACTTTCAATGCCGATGATGAACCAAAATTCAGGACAGTCCGGGCACCGGCTGCCTTGGTCCTCAGTCCGATCGTGGACGGCTTTCAGCTCACCAAGGTTCTCATGGACGGCGGCAGCGGACCAAACCTCATTTACGAAGATACACTCCGTAAAATGGAGATAGATAGGAGCCACATCGACCAAAGTAGCACGACCTTCTGAGGAATTATTTCCAGTCGGGAGGCACGATGCGCGGGAAAAATCACACTCGGCGTGGTATTCGGCACACCAGAGAACTATCGGACCGAAGAATTCACCTTCCAAGTGGCCCCTTTCAATAGTGGATATCATGCCCTATTGGGGCAAGATGCATTTACACGCTTCCAAACTATACCTCACTACGGGTATATGAAGCTCAAGGTGCCTGGGCCCAACGGCATAATCACTCTCGCCAGTGATCCGGACATAGCACTCCATGCCGAAAATAAAACCGCATCCCTGGCCCTTGAGGCATTATCTAAAGCCCTTGCGGCCGAAGAATTAACCGCATTACGCTCCATGGTGGATAGGGACAATGTAATCCTGGACAAACAACCCAAATCCACCTCCTTCAAACCAGCTGAAGAAATAGTCAAATTCCAAGTCCATCCAATGGACCCCAAGAAGACAGCATCTATCGGGACACAACTAGACCCAGCGGTCGACACCGCGCTACAAGAGTTTCTGTGCGAGAACTGGGATATATTCTCCTGGCACCCGTCGGATATGCCAGGAATCCCACGCAGATTGGCCGAACACAACCTTAATATATTGAAGGGATATAAACCGGTCAAGCAAACACTACTGTGCTTTTCCAAACCCAAATGTCAGCTATGGGGGAGGAGCTAGCCAAGCTAATCGAGGCCGGATTCATTAGAGAAATAAAACACCCGGACTGGCTAGCAAACTTGGTGATGGTGCCAAAGAAGGATAAATCCTGGCGCCTGTGCGTCGATTTCAAAGACCTCAATAAGGCCTGCCCTGAGGATCCCTTCCCCTCCCCCACATCAACCAGATCATTGATGCCACCGCAGGACACGACTCACTTGCTTCCTCGACGCATATTCCGGATACCATCAAATCAAAATGAAGGAGTCCGATCAACGGCATTCATTACCCCGTATGGGCCATTTTGCTTCAATACCATGCCCTTTGGGCTAAAAAACGTCGGGGCCACCTATCAACGCTTGATTCAAACATGCCTAGAGAAACAGATCGGCAAGACAGTTGAAGCATACGTGGACGACGTCGTCATTAAAACTAGGCACGTCGATTCACTAATAGACGATTTACGTCTCACATTCGACAACCTCCGTGCATATGACATCAAGCTCAATCCAGAAAAGTGTATTTTCGACGTCCCTGCTGGAAAGCTGCTGGGCTTCATCGTTTCCAATAGAGGAATTGAAGCAAATCCAGCTAAAATCTGAGCTTTGTCACAACTGACTACGCCAACGGACCTTAAACGGGTCCAAAAACTCGCAGGATGCGTGACAGCTTTAAGCCGCTTTATCTCCAGATTGGGAGAAAAGGCATTACCACTGTATCGCCTCCTCCGGCGCACTGATCACTTCGAGTGGAAGGATGCGGCAACAGCCGGATTGGAAGAAATAAAAGCCCTTCTTGCGAGCAACCCAATCCTGGCTGCGCCGAACGTTGGTGAACCCATGTTATTATACATGTCGGCAGCACACCAGGTGGTGAGCGCCATGCTCGTCTGTGATGCCCCGAGACCGTTGCGCCAGGTGTCTTCCAGTTATTCACTGTTGTTGTCTTGTCATTCGCTTGCATGTTGCATCTTGCCATGTCATCATCTGCATTGCATCATCATGTTTTCAAAACTTGCATCCGTCCGGGTTCCTCCAGTTTCGTTCGTTGTCCATTCTGAGCCAAGACACACTCGCACACGCCCACGGCACGTCCGAAATATTATTTTATAAGTGGGCGGAAAATTTTCTCGGAATGGGTTGGAAGTTGGCGTGCGGTGTTGTTTTGTTGTCAGTAGACCGCATGCCAAATTTCATCACATTCGGAGCCTGTTTGACGCCCCGACGGGTAACTATAGCGGCATTATAGTCGGTCAAACGTCAGACGTTTCCGGTCTCCGAAAACGGTTGCCAGGTTGCTTTCCTCCTCTCTCTTCTCAGTCCAACCAGACACTTGACCTTGTCCGTCTAACCCTCTTTGCACGATGCATCAACCCCTCGCGCGTGTCCGAAACTTCCCCGAACCCGACCCACTCAGTCGTCACCGATGGGTCCGGATCATCCCCAAACATCTATAAAACATCTCTGTTTTCTTTGTTGGACTCTCCTAACCTTTTTATCTCGACCATCTAATTTTGATCGGATGATCGAAACTCCCCTCCCTTTTCTTTTATATAGTCCATTTCTAGTCCCAACCCTAAATTCTAGGCACTTGTCCATTCCCGTCTAGCGCCGCCGCTGCCCTGCTTCTTGACGAGCAGAGGATCGCGCCAGTTTCACTGCCTCCCCGCTGTCCAGATTGAGCGAGAGAAGCTCGTCCAGTCCAGCCGCGCGTTGACTGCGCCACGTCAGCACCAGGTCCAGCCGCACCATGCCCCTGCGAGGCCGCTTCCTCACCGGCCCACCTTTCCACCGACTGGGTTTGGCCCATGGTGGGCAGCCCAGCTCCTCCAGTTTCGGCCTGATGTGAGCGCCCCACCTTATCCTGAGCACTGTGCGCCCTATTGCTATCTTGCGCCCACAGTTTTGGCCCAGATCTGTTCTTTCCCTCTGGACGAATTTAGCTATTATTCCAGTGTTAAACAGATTTGCAGAAAAGCCCCCTAGACTTCATGCATCTAATAACTCATCAACCGTGCATCGGACTAAAATGTTTTATATATGAAAAATGCTGAGAATTTCGTCTAGTTTCATAATATGGTGTTTTCATTCATGTTCAAAATGTTTGAAATATTGTTAGTTTAAATTTTCTCTAATGACATGTTAAAATGCTTTATTTCATAACTAAATAACCGTAGCTCGGTTTTAAATAATCCTTATATGTAAATGGTGTAGAAAAATGCATAGATTAACTTGGTGGCATTACTTTGCATGTTTAACAACTATAAAATATGCTTTAGGGAAGAACAGCACCAAATCTAAAATATGCACATGAGGATTTTTCCGGACTATGTTGCTTGTTGTTCTGGCCTCATTTAAACTTGCCCAGATAGGTTGTTTTATTATACTTCACCTCTTGCCATGTTTAACAAAATTTAATATTGTTGGGTACCTAAACGAGAGAGAATTAAATAAGTCATGTGGTGTTTCGTCAATATGCAACTCGTTGCATATTGAGCTCCACTTAATTTGTAGCGTGGTTTGTTGCACTTTGCCATGCCATGCCTCTTTAAACCGGACATGCATCATACTTGGTTGTGCATCACGCCATGTTTATGTGATGGTTGTTTACCATGTTGCTTGCTTCTTTCCGGGTTGCTTCTCTCGTTAGCTTCGGTTTCGTTCCGGAGTTGTGAGGATCCGTTCGACTACGTCCGTTTGTCTTCTTCATGGACTCGTTCTTCTTCCTTGCGGGATCTCAGGCAAGATGACCATACCCTCGAAATAACTTCTATCTTTGCTTTCTAGTCGTTCGCTCTATCGTTATGTCGCGCTACCTACGACTTGTTATATCATGCCTCCCATATTGCCATGTCAAGTCTTTAACCCACATTTCCTAGCAAACCGTTGTTTGGCTAAGTTACCGCTTTTTCTCAGCCCCTCTTATAGCGTTGCTAGTTGCAGGTGAAGTTGAAGTTTGTTCCATGTCGGAACATGGATAAGTTGGGATATCACAATATATTTTTTAATTAATGCATCTATATACTTGGTAAAGGGTGGAAGGCTCGGTCTTATGCCTGGTGTTTTGTTCCAGCCTTGCCGCGTTAGTTTCCGTCATACTGGTGTTATGTTTCTTGATTTTACGTTCCTTACATGGTTGGGTGTTATGGGAACCCCTTGTCAGTTTGCTTTGAATAAAACTCCTCCAGCAAGGCCCAACCCTTGTTTTACATTTGCCTAACAACCTATTACCCTTCCCTTGGGTCGGCGAATCCGAGGGTCATCCTATTTTAACACCCCGGGCCAGTGCTTCTCTAAGTGTTGGTCCGAACTAGAGCACCGTGCGGGACCATCCCTTGGCAACTTGGGTTATGTTGGTACCTGTACGCTTAGCTTATCCGGTGTGCCCTGAGAACGAGATATGTGCAGCTCCTATCGGGATTTGTCCGCACATCCGGGTGGTCTTGCTGGATCTTATTTTACCAATGTCTTGTAATCGGGATTCCGAGACTGATCGGGTCTTCCCAGGAGAAGGAATATCCTTCGTTGACCATGAGAGCTTGTGATGGGCTAAGTTGGGACACCCCTGCTGGGTATAAACTTTTGAGAGCCGTGCCCGTGGTTATGTGGCAGATGGGAATTTGTTAATATCTGGTTGTAGAGAACTTGACACTTGACTTAATTAAAATGCATCAACCACGTGTGTAGCCGTGATGGTCTCTTCTCGACGGAGTCCAGGAAGAGAACACGGTCTTGTGTTATGCTTGAACGTAAGTAGTTTCAGGATCACTTCTTGATCACTTCTAGATTCTCGACCGTTGCGTTGCTTCTCCTCTTATTTGCGTATGTTAGCCACCATATATGCTTAGTGCTTGCTGCAGCTCCACCTCACTACCTTCCCCTACCCATAAGCTTAAATAGTATTGATCTCGCGGGTGTGAGATTGCTGAGTCCTCGTGACTCACATATACTTCCAAACAGTTGCAGGTGCCGATGTTATCAGTGTAGGTGACGCAACCCAGCTCAAGTGGGAGCTCGATGAAGATCTTGATCCCTGTTTTGTTTCGTTTCCTGTTGATCAGTAGTGGAGCCCAGTTGGGACGATCAGGGATCTAGCATTTGGGGTTGTCTTCTTTTATTTTGGTTCCATAGTCGGACCTTGATTGTATTATGGATGATGTATGTTTAACTTGTTATTTGTGTGAAGTGGCGATTGTAAGCCAACTCTTTATCCCATTCTTATTCAGTACATGGGATTGTGTGAAGATTACCCCATTTGCGATTAAACCACCATGCAGTTATGTCTCTAAGTCGTGCCTCGACACGTGGGAGATATAGCCGCATCGTGGGTGTTACAAGTTGGTAATCAGAGCCATCCTCGACTTAGGAGCCCCCTGCTTGATCGAATCGCTGACGTTGTTGAGTCTAGAACAAAATGTTTTGAGTCTTAGGATTATATATATCAGAGAGTAGGATTCTTTTTACTCCTCAGCCCCTTCGTCACTCTGGTGAGGCCTCCTGACGTAGAAGTTTTGACTTTTCTCACCTCAAATTTCACGAATTTTTTTTAGGATCACGCAGGTATCTTGGAATCGTTCCGATATTCTTGTGAAAGGAACATTGTTCTTGGTGCCTCCTGACATTTAGGGGTTGTGGCAGTGTCCCGGGGAGTTGAGCTCCGAGGTGTTGTTGTCACAATTTTATCGTTGAAGTTCTGGAATACCCAAGTTTCACTGACATCAAAAATCTCTTTTATGCAGTTGTTGGTGAGATAACCTCGATGCCACCCAGTACTGGGGCGGGAGTTCGGGAGTATTGCCATAACTTGTATAACAGATGCTTTTCGAATGTTGAGGTACACGATTTCCGATGGTTTCTTGGTTACGTCTTGAAGGATGGATACAGCTGGATGTAGGAATTGTTAGTTTGGGTGAGATATTATGCTTCCCCTGTATACCCAACACCTGAATGCATAACCAGAAAGTTTCGGGAGTTTATAAGTGGGAATTCAAGTATCTCGTAGGATTTCTTTCCAACAGACACATGATACGATGTGGGGTCTTGTAACATCCCAGATTTTCAATTTGGAATGTTATACATAGATCATCCATGCATATCATGTTCTATTGCTTTTCCGTTCCGTAATCCTCGAAATCCTAAGAAGCTCAAGGACCCTCGGAGAGAGTTGGGGATTTTCCGGTCTTCATATTTGATTCTTTTATCAAATAATGAAAAGAGGATTTGATTTTAGTTATTTCTCTCCGAAAAATGTTTCACATTAAAAATTAAAGAGAGGAGATAATATGACTTCTACAAAATAAATTAAATATTATAGGAAAAATATTAAAATCATTAAATTGATTTTTATTGGATTTTATTCGGATTTTATTTGCATTAAAAAATTGCATGTTTTTCAAAATTGCATTTTAGGGCCAAGAAAATGTTCATCTTGTTCTAAATACTTTATTTAGACGGTGAAAAATTGTTTTGGCATTTTTAGGTTTTTATTTTTTTCTAGGATTTTATTTCGGTCAGCGAAGTTTAAAAAAAAGAAAGAGGTTCCGCGCCGACTAGGCCTAAGGCCCAGCCGCGCCAGGCCGCCACCGCCGCCGCCGCCACTCGGACCGGAGTCCGAGTTGGACTTCGCAGCCGCCGTGCCTTGCCCCCTCCTCCAAGTCGCCGCCTCGCCCCTTTATATACGCCGCCACCCCTGCCCCCAACACCACCACCACCGCCGGCAATCCTGCCGCCCACAGCCGCCGCCGCCTCGCGCAGCCGCCGCCCACTCTCGCCGCCACAGCCGCCGCCGCCTAGCGCCGCCGCCCTCGCGAGCCGCTGCCCCGCCTCGCCAGAGCCCTCTCGCCGGAGGTAGCTGAAGGAAATATGCCCTAGAGGCAATAATAAAGTTATTATTTATTTCCTTATATCATGATAAATGTTTATTATTCATGCTAGAATTGTATTAACCGAAAACATAATACATGTGTGCATACATAGACAAACAGAGTGTCACTAGTATGCCTCTACTTGACTAGCTCGTTAATAAAAGATGGTTATGTTTCCTAACCATGAACAAAGAGTTGTTATTTGATTAACGGGATCACATCATTAGTTTAATGATCTGATTGACATGACCCATTCCATTAGCTTAGCACCCGATCGTTTAGTATGTTGCTATTGCTTTCTTCATGACTTAAACATGTTCCTATGACTATGAGATTATGCAACTCCCGTTTGCCGGAGGAACACTTTGTGTGCTACCAAACGTCACAACGTAACTGGGTGATTATAAAGGTGCTCTACAGGTGTCTCCAAAGGTACATGTTGGGTTGGCGTATTTCGAGATTAGGATTTGTCACTCCGATTGTCGGGGAGGTATCTCTGGGCCCTCTCGGTAATGCACATCACATAAGCCTTGCAAGCATTGCAACTAATGAGTTAGTTGTGAGATGATGTATTACGGAACGAGTAAAGAGACTTGCCGGTGACGAGATTGAACTAGGTATTGAGATACCGACGATCGAATCTCGGGCAAGTAACATACCGATGACAAAGGGAACAACGTATGTCGTTATGCGGTCTGACCAATAAAGATCTTCGTAGAATATGTAGGAACCAATATGAGCATCCAGGTTCCGCTATTGGTTAATTACCAGAGACGTGTCTCGGTCATGTCTACATTGTTCTCGAACCGTAGGGTCCGCACGCTTAACGTTACGATGACAGTTTCATTATGAGTTTATGTATTTTGATGTACCGAAGGTTGTTCACAGTCCCGGATGTGATCACGGACATGACGAGGAGTCTCGAAATGGTTGAGACATAAAGATCGATATATTGGACGACTATATTCGCACACCGGAAGTGTTCCGGGTGATTTCGGAGAAAACCGGAGTGCCGGAGGGGTTACCGGAACCCCCCGGGGAAGTATTGTGCCTTAGTGGGCCTGAGGGGAGAGAGAGGGCAGCAGCCCAGGAGGTGTCGCCCCCCCATGGGGAGTCCAAATTGGACTAGGGAGCGGGGGCGCGGCCCCTCTTTCCCTCTCCCTCTCCCTCTCTTTCCTTCCCCCTCTCTCTTCCTAGTTGGACTAGGAAAGGGGAGTCCTACTCCCACTAGGAGGAGGACTCCCCCCTCCCTTTGGCGCGCCCCATAGGGCCGGCCGGGCTCCCCCCTTGCTCCTTTATATACGGGGGCAGGGGGCACCCTAGGACACACAAGTTGATCTTCGTGACCGTTCCTTAGCCATGTGCGGTGCCCCCCTCCACGATATTACACCTCGGTCATATTGCAGCGGTGCTTAGGCGAAGCCCTGCGACGGTTGAACATCAAGGTCGTCACCACGCCGTCGTGCTGACGGACCTCCTCCCCGAAGCTTTGCTGGATCGGAGCCCGGGGAGCGTCATCGAGCTGAACGTGTGCCAAGAACTCGGAGGTGCCAGAGTAACGGTGCTTGGATCGGTTGGACCAGGAAGATGTACGACTACTTCCTCTACGTTGCGTCAACGCTTCCGCTTCAGTCTACGAGGGTACGTAGACAACACTCTCCCCTCTCATTGCTATGCATCACCATGATCTTGCGTGTGCGTAGGAATTTTTTTTGAAATTAGTACGTTCCCCAACAGTGGCATCCGAGCCTAGGTTTTATGGTTTGATGTTATATGCACGAGTAGAACACAAGTGAGTTGTGGGCGATATAAGTCATACTGCTTACCAGCATGTCATACTTTGGTTCAGCGGTATTGTTGGATGAAGCGGCCCGGACAGACATTACGCGTACGCTTACGCTTACGCGAGACTGGTTCTACCGCTGTGCTTTGCGCACAGGTGGCTGGCGGGTGTCAGTTTCTCCAACTTTAGTTGAACCGAGTGTGGCTACGCCTGGTCCTTGCGAAGGTTAAAACATCACCAACTTGACAAACTATCATTGTGGTTTTGATGCGTAGGTAAGATTGGTTCTTGCTTAAGCCCGTAGCATCCACGTAAAACTTGCAACAACAAAGTAGAGGACGTCTAACTTGTTTTTGCAGGGCATGTTGTGATGTGATATGGTCAAGATATGATGCTAAATTTTATTGTATGAGATGATCATGTTTTGTAACCGAGTTATCGGCAACTGGCAGGAGCCATATGGTTGTCGCTTTATTGTATGCAATGCAATCGCGCTGTAATGCTTTACTTTATCACTAAGTGGTAGCGATAGTCGTGGAAGCATAAGATTGGCGAGACGACAACGATGCTACGATAGAGATCAAGGTGTTGCGCCGATGACGATGGTGATCATGACGGTGCTTCGGGTATGGAGATCACAAGCACAAGATGATGATGGCCATATCATATCACTTATATTGATTGCATGTGATGTTTATCTTTTATGCATCTTATCTTGCTTTGATTGACGGTAGCATTATAAGACGATCTCTCACTAAATTTCAAGATAAAATTGTTCTCCCTGAGTATGCACCGTTGCCAAAGTTTGTCATACCCAGACACCACGTGATGATCGGGTGTGATAAGCTCTACGTCCATCTACAATGGGTGCAGGCCAGTTTTGCACACGCAGAATACTCAGGTTAAACTTGACGAGCCTAGCATATGCAGATATGGCCTCGGAACACTGAGACCGAAAGGTCGAGCGTGAATCATATAGTAGATATGATCAACATATTGATGTTCACCATTGAAAACTACACTGTTTCACGTGATGATCGGTTATGGTTTAGTTGATTTGGATCACGTGATCACTTAGAAGATTAGAGGGATGTTTTTCTAAGTGGGAGTTCTTAAGTAATATGATTAATTGAACTTAAATTTATCATGAACTTAGTACCTGATAGTATCTTGCTTGTTCATGTTGATTGTAGATAGATGGCCCGTGCTGTTGTTCCGTTGAATTTTAATGCGTTCCTTGAGAAAGCAAAGTTGAAAGATGATGGTAGCAATTACACGGACTGGGTCCGTAACTTGAGGATTATCCTCATTGCTGCACAGAAGAGTTACGTCCTGGAAGCACCGCTAAGTGCCAAGCCTGCAGCAGGAGCAACACCAGATGTTATGAACGTCTGGCAGAGCAAAGCTGATGACTACTCGATAGTTCAGTGTGCCATGCTTTACGGCTTAGAACCGGGTCTTCAATGACGTTTTGAACGTCATGGAGCATATGAGATGTTTCAGGAGTTGAAGTTAATATTTTAAGCAAATGCCCGGATTGAGAGATATGAAGTCTCGAATAAGTTCTATAGCTGCAAGATGGAGGAGAATAGTTCTGTCAGTGAACATATACTCAAAATGTCTGGGTATTATAATCACTTGACTCAACTGGGAGTTAATCTTCCTGTTGATAATGTCATTGACAGAGTTCTTCAATCACTGCCACCAAGCTACAAGAGCTTCGTGATGAACTATAACATGCAAGGGATGGATAAGACGATTCCCGAGCTCTTCTCAATGCTAAAGGCTGCGGAGGTAGAAATCAAGAAGGAGCATCAAGTGTTGATGGTCAATAAGACCGTCAGTTTCAAGAAAAAGGGCAAAGGGAAGAAGAAGGGGAACTTCAAGAAGAACAGCAAACAAGTTGCTGCTCAGGAGAAGAAACCCAAATCTGGACCTAAGCCTGAAACTGAGTGCTTCTACTGCAAGCAGACTGGACACTAGAAGCGGAATTGTCCCAAGTATTTGGCGGATAAGAAGGATGGCAAGGTGAACAAAGGTATATGTGATATACATGTTATTGATGTGTACCTTACTAGAGCTCGCAGTAGCACCTGGGTATTTGATACTGGTTCTGTTGCTAATATTTGTAACTCGAAACAGGGACTACGGATTAAGCGAACACTAGCAAAGGACGAGGTGACGATGCGCGTGGGAAATGGTTCCAAAGTCGATGTGATCGCGGTCGGCACGCTACCTCTACATCTACCTTCGGGATTAATTTTAGACCTAAATAATTGTTATTTGGTGCCAGCGTTGAGCATGAACATTGTATCTGGATCTTGTTTGATGCGAGACGGTTATTCATTTAAATCAGAGAATAATGGTTGTTCTATTTATATGAGTAATATCTTTTATGGTCATGCACCCTTGAAGAGTGGTCTATTTTTTATGAATCTCGATAGTAGTGATACACATATTCATAATGTTGAAGCCAAAAGATGCAGAGTTTATAATGATAGTGCAACTTATTTGTGGCACTGCCGTTTAGGTCATATCGGTGTAAAGCGCATGAAGAAACTCCATACTGATGGACTTTTGTAAGCACTTGATTATGAATCACTTGGTACTTGCGAACCGTGCCTCATGGGCAAGATGACTAAAACACCGTTCTCCGGTACTATGGAGAGAGCAACAAATTTGTTGGAAATTATACATACAGATGTATGTGGTCCAATGAATGTTGAGGCTCGTGGCGGATATCGTTATTTTCTCACCTTCACAGATGATTTAAGCAGATATGGGTATATCTACTTAATGAAGCATAAGTCTGAAACATTTGAAAAGTTCAAAGAATTTCAGAGTGAAGTTGAAAAGCATCGTAACAAGAAAATAAAGTTTCTACGATCTGATCGTGGAGGAGAATATTTGAGTTACGAGTTTGGTCTACATTTGAAACAATGCGGAATAGTTTCGCAGCTCACGCCACCTGGAACACCACAACGTAATGGTGTGTCCGAACGTCGTAATCGTACTTTACTTGATATGGTGCGATCTATGATGTATCTTACAGATTTACCGCTATCGTTTTGGGGTTATGCTTTAGAGACGGCCGCATTCACGTTAAATAGGGCACCATCAAAATCCGTTGAGACGACGCCTTATGAACTATGGTTTGGCAAGAAACCAAAGTTGTCGTTTTCTTAAAGTATGGGGCTGTGATGCTTATGTGAAAAAGCTTCAACCTGATAAGCTCGAACCCAAATCGGAGAAATGTGACTTCATAGGATACCCAAAGGAGACTGTTGGGTACACCTTCTATCACAGATCCGAAGGCAAGACATTCGTTGCTAAGAATGGATCCTTTCTAGAGAAGGAGTTTCTTTCGAAAGAAGTGAGTGGGAGGAAAGTAGAACTTGATGAGGTAACTGTACCTGCTCCCTTATTGGAAAGTAGTACATCACAGAAACCGGTTTCTGTGACACCTAAACCAATTAGTGAGGAAGTTAATGATGATGATCATAGAACTTCAGATCAAGTTACTACCGAACCTCGTAGATCAAACAGAGCAAGATCTGCACCAGAGTGGTACGGTAATCCTGTTCTAGAAGTCATGCTACTAGATCATGATGAACCTACAAACTATGAAGAAGTGATGGTGAGCCCAGATTCCGCGAAATGGCTTGAAGCCATGAAATCTGAGATGGGATCCATGTATGAGAACAAAGTGTGGACTTTGGTTGACTTGCCCGATGATCGGCAAGCAATTGAGAATAAATGGATCTTCAAGAAGAAGTCTGACGCTGACGGTAATGTTACTGTCTACAAAGCTCGACTTGTTGCAAAAGGTTTTCGACAAGTTCAAGGGATTGACTACGATGAGACCTTCTCACCCATAGCGATGCTTAAGTCTGTCCGAATCATGTTAGCAATTGCTGCATTTTATGATTATGAAATTTGGCAAATGGATGTCAAAACTACATTCCTGAATGGATTTCTGGAAGAAGAGTTGTATATGATGCAACCAGAAGGTTTTGTCGATCCAAAGGGAGCTAACAAAGTGTGCAAGCTCCAGCGATCCACTTATGGACTGGTGCAAGCCTCTCGGAGTTGGAATAAGCGCTTTGATAGTGTGATCAAAGCATTTGGTTTTATATAGACTTTTGGAGAAGCCTGTATTTACAAGAAAGTGAGTAGGAGCTCTGTAGCATTTCTGATATTATATGTGGATGACATATTACTAATTGGAAATGATATAGAATTTCTGGATAGCATAAAGGGATACTTGAATAAGAGTTTTTCAATGAAAGACCTCGGTGAAGCTGCTTACATATTAGGCATTAAGATCTATAGAGATAGATCAAGACGCTTAATTGGACTTTCACAAAGCACATACCTTGACAAAGTTTTGAAGAAGTTCAAAATGGATCAAGCAAAGAAAGGGTTCTTGCCTGTATTACAAGGTGTGAAGTTGAGTAAGACTCAATGCCCGACCACTATAGAAGATAGAGAAAATGAAAGATGTTCCCTATGCTTCAGCCATAGGCTCTATCATGTATGCAATGCTGTGTACCAGACCTGATGTGTGCCTTGCTATAAGTCTAGCAGGGAGGTACCAAAGTAATCCAGGAGTGGATCACTGGACAGCGGTCAAGAACATCCTGAAATACCTGAAAAGGACTAAGGATATGTTTCTCATTTATGGAGGTGACAAAGAGCTCATCGTAAATGGTTACATTGATGCAAGCTTTGACACTGATCCAGACGATTCTAAATCGCAAACCGGATACGTGTTTACATTAAACGGTGGAGCAGTCAGTTGGTGCAGTTCTAAACAAAGCGTCGTGGCGGGATCTACGTGTGAAGCGGAATACATAGCTGCTTCGGAAGCAGCAAATGAAGGAGTCTGGATGAAGGAGTTCATATCCGATCTAGGTGTCATACCTAGTGCATCGGGTCCAATGAAAATCTTTTGTGACAATACTGGTGCAATTGCCTTGGCAAAGGAATCCAGATTTCACAAGAGAACCAAGCACATCAAGAGACGCTTCAATTCCATCCGGGATCTAGTCCAGGTGGGAGACATAGAGATTTGCAAGATACATACGGATCTGAATGTAGCAGACCCGTTGACTAAGCCTCTTCCACGAGCAAAACATGATCAGCACCAAGGCTCCATGGGTGTTAGAATCATTACTGTGTAATCTAGATTATTGACTCTAGTGCAAGTGGGAGAGTAAAGGAAATATGCCCTAGAGGTAATAATAAAGTTATTATTTATTTCCTTATATCATGATAAATGTTTATTATTCATGCTAGAATTGTATTAACCGGAAACATAATACATGTGTGAATACATAGACAAACAGATTGTCACTAGTATGCCTCTACTTGACTAGCTCGTTAATCAAAGAAGGTTATGTTTCCTAACCATGAACAAAGAGTTGTTATTTGATTAACGGGATCACATCATTAGTTGAATGATCTGATTGACATGACCCATTCCATTAGCTTAGCACCCGATCGTTTAGTATGTTGCTATTGCTTTCTTCATGACTTATACATGTTCCTATGACTATGAGATTATGCAACTCCCGTTTGCCGAGGAACACTTTGTGTGCTACCAAACGTCACAACATAACTGGGTGATTATAAAGGTGCTCTACAGGTGTCTCCAAAGGTACATGTTGGGTTGGCGTATTTCGAGATTAGGATTTGTCACTCCGATTGTCGGGGAGGTATCTCTGGGCCCTCTCGGTAATGCACATCACATAAGCCTTGCAAGCATTGCAACTAATGAGTTAGTTGTGAGACGATGTATAACGGAATGAGTAAAGAGAGTTGCCGGTGACGAGATTGAACTAGGTATTGAGATACCGACGATCGAATCTCGGGCAAGTAACATACCGATGACAAAGGGAACAACGTATGTTGTTATGCGGTCTGACCAATAAAGATCTTCGTAGAATATGTAGGAACCAATATGAGCATCCAGGTTCCGCTATTGGTTAATTACCAGAGACGTGTCTCGGTCATGTCTACATTGTTCTCAAACCGTAGGGTCCGCACGCTTAACGTTACGATGACAGTTTCACTATGAGTTTATGTATTTTGATGTACCGAAGGTTGTTCGGAGTCCCGGATGTGATCACGGACATGACGAGGAGTCTCGAATGGTCGAGACATAAAGATCGATATATTGGACGACTATATTCGGACACCGGAAGTGTTCCGGGTGATTTCGGAGAAAACCGGAGTGCCGGAGGGGTTACCGGAACCCCCCGGGGAAGTATTGGGCCTTAGTGGGCCTGAGGGGAGAGAGGGCAGCAGCCCAGGAGGTGGCGCCCCCCCCCCATGGGGAGTCCGAATTGGACTAGGGAGGGGGGGCGCGGCCCCTCTTTCCCTCTCCCTCTCTATCTCTTTCCTTCCCCCTCTCTCTTCCTAGTTGGACTAGGAAAGGGGAGTCCTACTCCCACTAGGAGGAGGACTCCCCCCCTCCCTTTGGCGCGCCCCATAGGGCCGGTCGGCCTCCCCCCTTGCTCCTTTATATACGCGGGCAGGGGGGCACCCTAGGACACACAAGTTGATCTTCGTGATCGTTCCTTAGCCGTGTGCGGTGCCCCCCTCCACGATATTACACCTCGGTCATATTGTAGCGGTGCTTAGGCAAAGCCCTGCGACGGTTGAACATCAAGATCGTCACCACGCCGTCGTGCTGACGGAACTCCTCCCCGAAGCTTTTCTGGATCGGAGCCCGGGGAGCGTCATCGAGCTGAACGCGTGCCAAGAACTCGGAGGTGCCGGAGTAACGGTGCTTGGATCGGTTGGACCGGGAAGACGTACGACTACTTCCTCTACGTTGCGTCAACGCTTCCGCTTCAGTCTACGAGGGTACGTAGACAACACTCTCCCCTCTTGTTGCTATGCATCACCATGATCTTGCGTGTGCGTAGGAATTTTTTTTGAAATTACTACGTTCCCCAACAGTAGCCACCGCGCCCCGCCACCGGTTTTTTTATAAAAACCGTTCGGTTTTTTCAGAAACCCTAGATCCGTTTTTTTGGATTCGCCGGTTTTTCTCGGTTCTTCCAGTTAGTGGACATTCGTCCGTACGTTCATTTTAACGAACGGTTTTCGCCCGTTAGTTACAGCCAACGAACGCTTGTTCGTTAGTCTGTTCGTGAGTTTTCTTTTATCGGATTTATTCCGCGATTTTTCTGATCGTGATTTCTGATCCGATCTTAGTTTCTGTTTATCTTTTCGCTCGTTTAACGGAATCAGGAGATTCAAGCGCCTGGAGTTTCGTCTCGAAACCCTCTTTCCATTTAACCAACTCAAACAAGTTTTGCTACTGTAAAATTTGACCTAGTTTCATATTACTAAACGAAGCTTCTTTCTTTCGCCGTTTGAGTTTCGTTGCTCCGTTTGTTTTGATTCTTTTTGCGAACCGGAGTTCTTAATTTGAACTTTCTGGTCAACCTCTCTTATTTGAGTTTTGCTTGTGCATCGTTGCTTGTTACTTATGTATGTTATTGTTTTCTTGCGATAGAATTCTCGGAGTGCGAAGCGTGTTACTACGAGTCTCTAGGATTCGCGGATCGTCAGCAAGGCAAGTAACACTTTGATCATATCCCATTATTACCCAGTTTTTATGCATTAGTTCCAATCCTCAAACGTTGCATGATTAGGATGTCATTAACTTGTGGGTTGGGAAGTAGTTGCTGAGGTAGAACCTATTGCCCTGTTACATTCAAACCCTTGGGAGTTACTTCTACGTAGTTGAGTAAGTTATGGGCTCATGCTAGAAACTTCCATGTGCAGCCACAAGCTATTATGGGCTCTAGCATAGTTGAGTAAGTTACGTGAAGCTCTTGAAGAGGTAGATCAGCAAGTAGTGGGTTTTGTAGGTTTGGTATGGTCTACCCAGAGTAGAGAGTTAACGTTTCTGAAAGACTGTGTCTCGGTCATCCGTTTCTCAAACACCATGTAGTGCGAGAAATCCAATGGAGGCGATCGAGTCTTGTGGGGAAAAGTGTGCAATCCTCTGCAGAGTGTACAATCTAATCATGGTTAGCCGTGTCCCCGGTTATGGACAATTCTTGAGTATCTAGTACTTGGGTTATCACATGTATCTCACCATGCTTAATTAAAACTGTTGGGATGTTAATCACTTTAATTGGGATTGAGTTGGGGTTACCTTCTCAATGACGTTTCAACCACCATGATAGGAAAATTAAAATCTATTCCGTTGTTGTAGGGAAAAATTGGCTTTTCGCAAAACTACAACCATACAGCTTTCCACCAGCCATATATGCATGTAGTGATAGCATTATTCTGTTTCTGCTCTACTGTGTTATATTGCCAGCATATTCCATGTGCTGACCCGTTTTCGGGCTGCAATGTATTATGTTGCAGACTTTTCAGACGAGGAGTAAGGTTCGTTAGGTCGTTGCCGTGCAGCTCAGCTATGCCGTTGGAGTTGATGGACTCACCTTATCTTCCAAGCCTTCCGCTATTATCGCATTAGATGGACTTAAGCCATATTATTGTAATAAGTTCTCTTTGGAGACATTCGATGTAATAGAGTGTGATTGCTACTCTGTTATAAATCCTTCGAGTACTATGTGTGTCAGCATTACCGATCCAGGGATGACACTGAAGCACAGAGACTTGACCATATGAGGTCGGGTCGCTACAAGATGGTATCAGAGCACACACTGAGTGTAGGATACGACCCCTAAGATAAACCCTAGGTCACACTTCTCGTCTCATTTTTGACTCCTCTCCATTTTATACTATTTAGGATGACGGAGATGAAGAACAAGTTTGCACAACCGGATGAAGACACAACTTTTGGACGCCACTTGAAGGAAGTCACTAGGTACTTGAACATTGGAATACCAAGATTCACTGGGACGTACAACGCCACTTTACCTGAAGAGGAGTGCTGGATGATTCAAGTACAAGTTCCAGGAAGGACGTTCTCGCCAACTTCTAAACCCGTAGAATTTTCCTACGATGCTCCAACCTGGAGTTTAGGAAAGAGTATGGCAGCTCACATCACCATGGGACGCATTGCAGAAGTTTACAACAGGCAGCTTAAGGACACTATTTACCAAATATGTGGGCGCCGAGATGAGCAATGGGAAGTAATCAACATTAAGAAGGATAGATCCATTGCAGCTTTCATCCATGAGTTAAACCATCACATTCAACGTCAGGAGAACCAGATGTGTGCGGACATGATGGACTTGAAGAAGGCGAAGACTAGGATCATCGATCTGGAGGAAGAACTCAAGTTTACCTGCGATGGATATGAGGAGGAAATCAAGACCCTACTGTAGAAGAATGACGACTTAGTTAAGAAGATTGGAGTATTCATGGGAGGACCAGCACCAATAGAAGAAGAAGAACCCAAGGAAATACGCCCCGAGGACTACATCATCATCGACGACACCGACTCCGACCCTAGTGTGGAGCAGGCATCATGGAGTCTTCCACCGATCAAAATTTCTAGATGACTACCATATATTAGTAGTATTTCCCCCATGTATATAGTAGTAGTGAGCACTTTTGCGATAGTTCTAGACCGTTTGTATGCCCTTGCTTGATTGATTGAGTGAAATGATTGTGTTTGTCTCATGTGCATATGGGTAGTGTTTTCTCATTAGACCTTTTCTATTCTAAATCTCTCCCATCTAAACCCCTCAGATGCCTCCGAGACGTGACACCGGTTTTGCCTTCCCGCCGGAGCTCACCCAGTTGATCCAGCAACAGAATGCCTTGATGCAATTGCTAGTTCAGAACCAGGGCAACAACAACAACAACCCACCGCCAGTGGACAACCTAGCCCGTTTTCTAAGGTTACAGCCGCTGGTGTTTTCCAGTAGCACCGAGCCTATAGTTGCGGATGATTGGCTACGCCGAATTGGAAGGGAGTTGAACACTGCAGGTTGCACAGATGCTGAGAAGGTGCGCTTTGCCGCACATCAATTGGATGGACCAGCAGCCTCATGGTGGGAGAATTACACACCCACTTTTCCTATAGCAAATGTCACTTGGGACCAGTTTCAGCAAGCTTTCCGCATAGCCCATGTCTCCACTGGAGTTATGCAAATGAAGAAGCGGGAGTTCCGCAACTTACGCCAGGGGAACCGTACTGTGGCTCAGTACGTGCATGAGTTTAGCAAGTTATCTCGCTACGCCCCTGATGATGTGGCCACAGATGTCGCGAAGCAGGAGAAGTTTCTGGAAGGGCTGAATGATGAGATGAGCATGCAGTTGATGGTAACAACCTTCAACAACTATCAGGCGTTGGTAGATAAGGCTCTTATGATTCAAGGGAAACAGCAGCAGATTGAGAGCCGCGAGAGAAAGTATGGACAAGGAAAGTATAACTCAGGAGCTCAGCAAAAGCCTCGCCTAACCCCGAACACGGGAGGACTTGTTCACAACAATGGAGGTCACAACCACACTGGAGGAGGATCACATAACCACAGTGGTGCTAAGAATGGGAATGGGAACGGAGCTAACAACAATCAGAACCGCTCCAACCCGTCCACTCCCGCCAAAAGAGACTTAAGTCAGGTTACTTGTTTTAAGTGCGGGAAGACAGGGCACTATGCCAATGATTGCCCTGAAGGAAGGAATGGAAACAGAAATGGAAGCACTGGGAAGAAGCCCAATCCATTCAACAAAGGACAATTGAACCACGTTAACGTGGAGGAGGTTGAAGAGCAGCCGGACGCGGTAATAGGTAAGTTTTTGGTTAAGTCATTTACCGCTCTTATTCTTTTCGATACTGGTGCATCGCATTCATACATATCAAGGGGATTCGTGGATAAGTTTAAACTACCAACCCAAACCCTTAGGACCCCTCTTTTAGTGAGTTCACCTGGAGGAGAGTATATGGCTAGCCGATGGTGTGACCAGATACCCTTAAACATTGGTACACATGTTTTTCCGTCCGACCTAATTATCTTGGAGTCACAAGGATTGGGTGTGATATTGGGTATGGACTGGATGTCAAAGTTTGGAGGAAGCATTGACTGTGCTAGTAAGTCGATTTATCTCACCACCCCAGAAGGAAGAAGGATTAAGTATGTATCTAGGCATGTGCCTAGGAGGAGTCAAGTGAATGCCCTTACAGGAGTTGTTTAGGAGGAAATGCTTGTAGTGAAGGATTACCTGGATGTTTTCCTAGAGGAGTTACCAGGCATGCCACCGGACAGAGATATTGAGTTTTTCATAGAGCTGTTACCAGGACCAGGACCAATATCCAAGAGACCCTATCAGATGCCCGCAAATGATCTGGAAGAAATTAAGAAACAGATCAAGGAGTTATTGGAGAAAGGATATATCCGAAGAAGTTCATCACCTTGGGGAGCGCCAATAATTTTGGTTGAGAAGAAGGATAAATCCCTGAGGATGGTTGTTGATTATCGAGCATTGAATGAAGTGACGATTAAGAACAAGTACCCATTGCCGATGATCAACGATCTGTTTGATCAGTTGCAAGGAGTAAAGTGTTTTCGAAGATCGATTTGCGATCGGGGTATCATTAGTTGAAGATACGAGAGAAGGACATACCAAAGATGTCGTTCACAACGCGATATGGATTATACGAGTACACGGTCATGTCATTTGGACTGACTAACGTCCTTGCCTATTTCATGAGTACTTGGACAAGTTTGTTGTGGTGTTTATTGATGATATCATGGTATACTCGAAGAATGAGGAGGAGCACAAAGAGCATTTGCGTTTAGTTCTCGAGAAGCTCAGGGAACACCAGTTGTATGCTAAGTTTAGCAAATGCGAGTTTTCGCTGAAGGAAGTCGGATTCCTTGGACATGTTATATCAGGAGAAGGTATAGCAGTATACCCCAACAAGGTTCAGTCAGTCACTGAATGGTTGGCACCCACCTCAGTTAGCGAGATCCGCAGTTTTCTTGGACTCGCATGATAATACCGGAGATTCATTGAGAATTTTTCCAAGATTGCAAAACCAATGACTGAACTGTTGAAGAAGGATACCAAGTTTAAATGGACAGAAGATTGTGAAGCAAGTTTCCAGGAGTTGAAGAAACGTTTGACTACATCCCCAGTGCTAGTACTGCCAGATATACATAAGGAGTTCCAAGTGTATTGCGACGCCTCTCGTGTCGGGTGGTAGGTGTGACATATGCCAACAGGTGGCTTATCATTGTGGGAGCCGGTAAAACATCCCTGGTGCCTGGAAACGGGATGAGGCGAAGACATGCATGCCGGCGAATCTTACCCAGCTTCCGGGCTCTCCGTGGAGATAACACCCGTACTGCTGCTCTGCGGGGTCTCCGCATGATCAGTAGATGGACAAGTAGCTACACAATGCTCCTTGAGCTGTTTGGTGGGAGGAGGAAGAAGGGCACGGCTGGCTTGCTTCTTCTCCTTGGGTGGTGTCTAAAACTAGCTGGGGATCGAACCCTTTGCATGGGTGCCCCGGGGGGTTTATATAGGCCAACCCCTCGGGGGTACAATGGTAATCCGACTGGGCGCCGGGCCGAGCCGTCTGTGACTACGCTCGCCGGCTTCTGCGTCGGCTGCTAGGGCCCGCCGACTGGTGGGTCCCGCCGGCTGCCGGCCCCTTGGTCGACAGGCAGGCCCCACCGTCCAGGACCTTGTCGGCGGCTGGTTACTCTTGCTCTATCTTGGTGACGTGGGCTTCGTCGAGGTAGGCGTGGCTAAAGTGCCGCCGCCCGGCGGGAGGTTGCTGTAGCCTCACCGCGTCTTGTCTCCTTAATGGGGCATCTCCTTCGAGGGAGGCGGCAAGCCGGCTGCGTGGAGTCGGCTCTGTCTTGGGCCGACTGGGGAGGCGTGGCCGCCTTTGGGTGTCTCTCTGCCCAAAGGGGCCCATCGCCCGTGGGCCGTACTGGTAGCCCATCATGGATGACATCAGGGTCAACATGGCAACAGTGCTGTGCCGGACGGGTCATGGTCACCCGTATGGCGCACTGTGCCGGTCGTGCTCCGGGATTCGGGGGTGGCAGGCTTCACTGTAGCCGTGCCCCGTCACATCGCTGTTAGGTGGATGCAAACTTTGAGGGTACGGTCTCGACCGCTTTGTGGGAGCCGGCTTCTCGAAGCCGGCCCTCCCGTGGCTTTCTTTGCGAGGGCTAAAGTCGGGCCGCCTTCCGATAGCCGGCCTGGGTGACGGCCAACAAGGGGTAGGCGGCCCCTACGTCTTGGATTCTTGAGAGCCGGACGGGCTCGTAATTTTTTCAGAAGGGCCAGGGGAAGCCGGCTAGGCTACCCATGGCTATTATCTCCGACAGTAGTCCCCGAAGCTGATCGAGCTTCGAAGCGGACAGAGGGACGAGAAGCTTGGTCAGCTTCCTACCCTAAGGAGCCGGCTTTGCTAGTGTATGCCGATTTCGGAGAGCTCTGTGTCTTACAGGTGGGAACGTTGTCGACTCGCGCGCTGACCGCGGGCCCTCCCGCGGGCCACGTGGCACCGAAACCCTGCCAGTGCACGCGCGCGACGAGACGCCGCCGCAGGCCCGGGCCCGCCACTCCTAAGCCTCGGCCCGAGCGCTGATCTTCTGTGGCCCATGCGGACCGCTCGCCTTCCCACGGCTACTTTATTACGCCATTACGGCGCAATAATCGTGGGACGTGTGGGAGTGGGCGCAGTCGATCCCCATGTTCCCCCACGCCACGCCTCCTCGGCTCCGCCACACGAGCCTATAAGTAGGGGGAGGAGGGGGAGAGACAGAGGTTCGCACGCTCTCCCTCACTCCGCCCCTCCTCGTCTTCCTTCTTCTTCTTGCTGCCGCCGCAGCCTCCCATTGCAGCGCCGCTGCGCCGCCACATCGTCTTGCTCCCATGGCTCTGTCAAGCTCATGGGACGGCTCCAACGTCCATGAGGACCACGTTGAGTTCCTCCGCTGGAACCGGCGCCTGCCCGACGCCAACTTTGTGCGGGTCCGCCTGGCGCCGGAGAGGGAGATTTCACCGGCACCGGAGGAGGGCAAGCGGGTTGTCTTCCGCTCGCACTTCCTGCGCGGCTTCGGCCTTCCGGCGAGCGGCTTCCTCCGTTCCTTCCTCGAATTCTACAACCTTCAGCCGCATCACCTCAGGCCCAACGCGGTGATGCTGCTGTCGGCCTTCGGCTCTCTCTGCGAAGGTTTCTTGGGGGTGCTCCCGACGCTTGAGCTCTGGGGGGGAATTCTTCCAGAGCAAACTCGGCACCGTCGTCGCGGGCGTGCCCGCCCCCTGCGGGGCCTACATCGCCACGAGGAGGTCGGGCGAGAACAACCCGTTCACGCCCATCCCGCTGATCCAGTCGGTGAAGATCTGGCAGAAGTCGTACTTCTATGTGAAGAACGTCGCCCAGCAAGGCGACCACGTCAACCTGCCGGCTTACGTAGCCGGCCCGCCGGCTAGGAGGCAACCCTCATGGAGCTTCCGGTCCAGGTCACTGTCTCAGGCCGGGAACGCAGCCGTCTCCCGGCTTCGGGTGATGATCCAGTCGGCCCCACATGATGTGTCAGATGAGCGGCCGCTTCGACCCAAGCCGGCTAAGCACCAGGGAGATGCCTCATTCGGAGGTGTCGTACATGGTGAATTATATCTCCAACTGCAAGCTCGTCGAGGACTGGCGATACGGCAAGGCGCCATATTCTCGCGCCAAACCTCCGCCCATGGTAAGTTTTTCCTCTCTTTTTTGTTGGTAGCCGGCCTCATGATAGCCGGCTTCTGACTAGTCGGCACTCCCTTAGCAGAACCCTCTCCTTCCGCCGACGACCGGGGCCGCAGGGATAGAGCGCCAGTACGTCCCCGACCGCACGGTGGACGATGCTGACGACCCGGACTTGGGAGCGGCCGCCATGGAAGACGCCGTCGTGGGGGACAACGACGAGCCCGGAGGCACGGGGCTCACTGCCGGCTTCGAGGACTGGCCGGATGATGCCGAGGTCGAAGTCGCCCCGCGTCGCCAGCCGGCGCCTGATCATCAAGGCACGGGCTCGTCCGCCGCGCCGGCTGTCAGCGGCGGCGCCCAGAAGCGCCGGGCCGCGTCGATCCTCTTCGGCAGCCGGCCGAAGAAGTCCAAGGCTTCCACCGCGGCAACCAAGCGAGATGAGGTGGCCGCAAAGGCGGCCCGCTTCCGCAAGGCGGTGAAGCAGCCACAGGCGGTCTCAGTGTAAGTCATCGAATGCTTGGACGCATGCTTTTCATTGTTCTCTTCGATTGAACACTCTTCCTAACCTTTCCTTGCTCGCCGGACAGGGCGCCGCTTTCCCTTGAGCGGAGTTCGGGCGGCTCCGTAGTCGGGCCAACTGGTGGGTCTTCAGGCTCCCTCCGAGTGGACCCCCGCGCCGACCTCAGGGAGGCCATGGAGCGGAACGCCCGTGAGGCGCGGGAGGAGCGGGAGGCGGCGGAACAAGCGGCCGCCCAGGCGGCCAAGGAGCAGGCCGACGCGGCAGCCAAGGCCCAGGCAGAGGCGGCGGCCGCGGAGACAGAGACGGAGGGTTCGCATAATCAGCCTCCGCTGCTCGCCATTCCCCTCCGTGACGTGGCCCCTGACACCCCATTGCCCCTGGTGGAGGAAATGGGCCAAGACCCGCCGCTGATGGAGAGGAGGGAGGACTCCGTGGTCTTCGTGGAGAGGGCGCCACCGGCAGCGCCAACCGGAGCGGGCCAAGGCGGCCAATCGGCAGCGGCGCCAGAGGAGCCGGCCGGGGGCGAGCCAGAGGTCGGAGCCGGCCTCGAGGTGCAGCCGGTAACGCGCCGGCGGGCAGGGGGAGGCACCGCTGCGCCAGAGCCGCACCGAGTTGCGGGTGCCGGCCGGACGGCGGAGGCCCTGGAGGCAGCCAGCACCGCCACGTCCGAGTGGACTCCCAGCGGGGGGACGGGCGAGCTGAACGTGGCGGCCCAAGAGGTCTGGATCCGGCTTCAAGCTCAGGCCGCCTTGCTGCAGCAGTACACCCAGGAGTTCCTTTCGACGCGGGCCGCCATTCGGGTGAGTCTTTTATCCTTAGTTGCTTTGTTCTCTTGATTTCTTCCGTGGGGGCGCGTCAGCGCACCCACTGGGTGTAGTCCCCGAGATTCGGGCCGACTGCTGAGCAGTCGGGTCAGATCTTCCTTGACGATTACCTTATTCTCACCTCCTGTCTGATCTTCCAGGAGTATCATAACTCCCGTGCTGCCGCCTTCAACTCCCAGGCTCAGGAGTTGGGTCGGAAAACCGAAGACCTTGTCAACAGCCGAAGTGAGTACTTGATCTTGTTTATCTCCTGTGGGGGCGCGTCAGCGCACCCACTGGGTGTAGTCCCCGAGATTCGGGCCGACTGCTGAGCAGTCGGGTCGGATCTTCCCTGACGACTTATTCCTTGTTGGTTTTTTCTTTTGTCTTTCGTGCTTGCAGGGGCCAATGCCGACTTGAGGAGGGAGCTCAGCGAGGCGCAGGCTGCCCTTCGCACCAAGGAAACCGAGCATGCCGCCTTGGTTCTGGAGCGTGACCGCCTGGCCAAGAAGCTGGCTGACCAGGAGGAGAGCCACAAGGCGGCCCTGAAGAAAGCGCAGGATAGCGAAGCCGCCCTGAAGGCCGAGTTCGAGACTAAGGCGGCGGGCTGGGCTGAGACCCGGCAAGAACTGGATGAAGGCTTCGGCCGCATCGAGGACTTGGTCGATGGTAAGCCGCCTTCCTCGCTCCTTTCCTGCCCCTGGCCGCCTGCTTTTTGTTCTGACTTGTGCTGCTTTTTGTTCTCTGTGCAGACTACTTTCCCGGATACTCCGTCTTCGCCGCCCAAACCATCGAGGCCCATCGCTAAGCGCGCCGTCAGGCGGGGGCCAACATCGCGCCGGACGCGAATCGGACGCTTGAGGAGCAGCTCTTGGCGGTCCAAGCACGGCTGCAGCCGGCTCATCGTATGCTTCGCCGCCTCCAACGTGCCGGAGCGCAGGTGTTGGCCGCCCTCTGGCCCGGCGAGACGATTCCCCGCACCCCGAGCCAGACTGCCGACTGGCTGGAGGTTGCAGTCGGCCGCTTTGAAGCTTGGAAGGCGTCGGCGTCCCGTCTTGGAGCCGGGCGGGCGTTGGAGTTCGTCCGAGCTTGGTACCCAGGGCTGAACCTGGACCAGCTGCGCACCTGGCGGCTGGAGGCCGACGCAGAGCTAGAGGAGGTGCGGCCGGCTATCGCTCAGCATGCTTCGATGATCGCCGAGTGCACCGACATCAGTGTTTTTGCACCTGAAATCAACGATAACGGCGTTGCCCAGCCGGAGGAGTGGTTTGGGCTGAACCCGGCGGTGGGCGAGGACTCGGCAGAGGAGATCGCCTCCAGCGACGAAGGCGAAGACGACGAAGAAGAGGAAGGTGAAGACGTCGAGCCGGCTGGTGGAACAACCGGCCGGTCTCAGGCTGACCGTGCCTCCAGCAACGAGGCGCGCACAAGCGCGCCCTCTGCGGGAGGCGGTGATCAGGACGAGGTTCGCCAGCCGGCCACTCCTTCAGCCGGCACAGCTGTCTCCACCGACCAGCCCGGCTCGTCGGTCACTCCGCCGGCTTAATCTGTCGTCCTTGTTTTTCCTGCTTGTTGCCTTCTGAACAACTTTATTAAGCTTTCGCAGTTCCACCCATTGGGGGTGTATCCAAACTATCTTGAATGCTGGCCTCTTGGAGATCTTTTATGTAAATATTATTGTGTGCATGTTTGGTTTCCATTCATGTATGCTTTTTATCCTTAGGCTTTTTCCTTTGCCGCCTTCCCTCTTTGGGGAGGCAAGTACTCGAGCTTCCCTGGATTGAAGTGAAGTGAATGGAAGCCGGCCGGCCGGCTATTCTGGTAGTCGGTCGGTGGTAGGAGGCAAACCGGCTTTTTCTGGAAGGGCTGAATGATGAGATGAGCATGCAGTTGATGGTAACAACCTTCAACAACTATCAGGAGTTGGTAGATAAGGCTCTTATGATTGAAGGGAAATAGCAGCAGATTGAGAGCCGCGAGAGAAAGTATGGACAAGGAAAGTATAACTCAGGAGCTCAGCAAAAGCCTCGCCTAACCCCGAACACGGGAGGACTTGTTCACAACCATGGAGGTCACAACCACACTGGAGGAGGATCACATAACCAAAGTGGTGCTAAGAATGGGAATGGGAACGGAGCTAACAACAATCAGAACCGCTCCAACATGTCCACTCCCACCAAAAGAGACTTAAGTCAGGTTATCTGTTTTAAGTGCGGGAAGACAGGGCACTATGCCAATGATTGCCCTGAAGGAAGGAATGGAAACGGAAATGGAAGCACTGGGAAGAAGCCCAATCCATTCAACAAAGGACAAGTGAACCACGTTAACGTGGAGGAGGTTGAAGAGCAGCCGGACGCGGTAATAGGTAAGTTTTTGGTTAAGTCATTTACCGCTCTTATTCTTTTCGATACTGGTGCATCACATTCATACATATCAAGGGGATTCGTGGATAAGTTTAAACTACCAACCCAAACCCTTAGGACCCCTCTTTTAGTGAGTTAACCTGGAGAAGAGTATATGGCTAGCCGATGGTGTGACCAGATACCCTTAAACATTGGTACACATGTTTTTCCGTCCGACCTAATTATCTTGGAGTCACAAGGATTGGGTGTGATATTGGGTATGGACTGGATGTCAAAGTTTGGAGGAAGCATTGACTGTGCTAGTAAGTCGATTTATCTCACCACCCCGGAAGGAAGAAGGATTAAGTATGTATCTAGGCATGTGCCTAGGAGGAGTCAAGTGAATGCCCTTACAGGAGTTGTTTAGGAGGAAATGCCTGTAGTGAAGGATTACCTGGATGTTTTCCCAGAGGAGTTACTAGGCATGCCACCGGACAGAGATATTGAGTTTTTCATAGAGTTGTTACCAGGACCAGGACCAATATCCAAGAGACCCTATCAGATGCCCGCAAATGATCTGGAAGAAATTAAGAAACGGATCAAGGAGTTATTGGAGAAAGGATATATCCGAAGAAGTTCATCACCTTGGGGAGCCCCAGTAATTTTGGTTGAGAAGAAGGATAAATCCCTGAGGATGGTTGTTGATTATCGAGCATTGAATGAAGTGACGATTAAGAACAAGTACCCATTGCCGATGATCAACGATCTGTTTGATCAGTTGCAAGGAGCTAAAGTGTTTTCGAAGATCGATTTGCGATCGGGGTATCATTAGTTGAAGATATGAGAGAAGGACATACCAAAGACGTCGTTCACAATGCGATATGGATTATACGAGTACACGATCATGTCATTTGGACTGACTAACGCCCCTGCCTATTTCATGAGTATTTGGACAAGTTTGTTGTGGTGTTTATTGATGATATCATGGTATACTCGAAGAACGAGGAGGAGCACAAAGAGCATTTGCGTTTAGTTCTCGAGAAGCTCAGGGAACACCAGTTGTATGCTAAGTTTAGCAAATGCGAGTTTTCGCTGAAGGAAGTCGGATTCCTTGGACATGTTATATCAGGAGAAGGTATAGCAGTATACCCCAACAAGGTTCAGTCAGTCACTGAATGGTTGGCACCCACCTCAGTTAGCGAGATCCGCAGTTTTCTTGGACTCGCATGATAATACCGGAGATTCATTGAGAATTTTTCCAAGATTGCAAAACCAATGACTGAACTGTTGAAGAAGGATACCAAGTTTAAATGGACAGAAGATTGTGAAGCAAGTTTCCAGGAGTTGAAGAAACGTTTGACTACACCCCAGTGCTAGTACTGCCAGATATACATAAGGAGTTCCAAGTGCATTGCGACGCCTCTCGTGTCGGGTGGTAGGTGTGACATATGCCAATGGGTGGATTATCATTGTGGGAGCCAGTAAAACATCGCTGGTGCCTGGAAACGGGATGAGGCGAAGACATGCACGCCGGCGAATCTTACCCAGCTTCGGGGCTCTCCGTGGAGATAACACCCCTAATGCTGCTCTGCGGGGTCTCCGCATGATCACTAGATGGACAAGTAGCTACACAATGCTCCTTGAGCTGTTTGGTGGGAGGAGGAAGAAGGGCACGGCTGGCTTGCTTCTTCTCCTTGTGTGGTGTCTAAAACTAGCTGGGGATCGAACCCTTTGCATGGGTGCCCCGGGAGGTTTATATAGGCCTACCCCCCGGGGGTACAATGGTAATCCGACTGGGCGCCGGGCCCAGCCGTCTGTGACTGCGCTCGCCGGCTTCTGCGCCGGCTGCTAGGGCCCGTCGACTGGTGGGTCCCGCCGGCTGCCGGCCCCTTCGTTGACAGGAAGGCCCCACCGTCCAGTACCTTGTCGGCGGCTGGTTACTGTTGCTCTATCTTGGTGACGTGGGCTTCGTCGAGGTAGGCGTGGCTACAGTGCCGCCGCCCGGCGGGCGGTTGCTGTAGCCTCACCGCGTCTTGTCTCCTTAATGGGGCATCTCCTTCGAGGGAGGCGGCAAGCCGGCTGCGGGGAGTCGGCTCTGTCTTGGGCCGACTGGGGGAGGCGTGGCCGCCTTTGTGTGTCTCTCTGCCCAAAGGGGCCCACCGCCTGTGTGCCGTACTGGTAGCCCATCGTGGATGACATCAGGGTAAACATGGCAACAGTGCTGTGCCGGACGGGTCATTGTCACCCGTATGGTGCACTGTGCCGGTCGTGCTCCGGGATTCGGGGGTGGCAGGCTTCACTGTAGCCGTGCCCCGTCACATCACCGTTAGGTGGATGCAAACTTTGAGGGTACGGTCTCGACCGCTTTGTGGGAGCTGGCTTCTTGGAGTCGGCCTTCTCGCGGCCGGCTTCTCGAAGCCGGCCCTCCCGTGGCTTTCTTTGCAAGGGCTAAAGTCGGGCCGCCTTCCGATAGCCGGCCTGGGTGACGGCCAACAAGGGGTAGGCGGCCCCTACGTCTTGGATTCTTAAGAGCCGGACGGGCTTGTAATTTTTTCAGAAGGGCCAGGGGAAGCCGGCTAGGCTACCCATGGCTATTATCTCCGATAGTAGTCCCCGAAGCTGATCGAGCTTCGAAGCGGACAGAGGGACGAGAAGCTTGGTCAGCTTCCTACCCTGAGGAGCCGGCTTTGCTGGTGTATGCCGATTTCGGAGAGCTCTGTGTCTTACAGGTGGGAACGTTGTCGACCCGCGCGCTGACCGCGGGCCCTCCCGCGGGCCACGTGGCACCGAAACCCTGCCAGTGCACACGCGCGATAAGACGCCGCCGCAGATCCGGGCCCGCCACTCCTAAGCCTCGGCCTGAGCGCTGATCTTCTGCGGCACATGCGGACCGCTCGCCTTCCCACGGCGACTTTATTACGCCATTAGGGCGCAATAATCGCGGGACGTGGGGGAGTGGGCGCAGTCGATCCCCATGTTCCCCCACGCCACGCCTCCTCGGCTCCGCCACACAAGCCTATAAGTAGGGGGAGGAGGGGGAGAGACAGAGGTTCGCACGCTCTCCCTCACTCCACCCCTCCTCGTCTTCCTTCTTCTTCTTGCTGCCGCCGCAGCCTCCCATTGCAGCGCCGCTGCGCCGCCACATCGTCTTGCTCCCATGGCTCTGTCAAGCTCGTGGGACGGCTCCAATGTCCATGAGGACCACGTTGAGTTCCTCCGCCGGAAGCGGCGCCTGCCCGACCCCAACTTTGTGCGGGTCCGCCTGGCGCCGGAGAGGGAGATTTCGCCGGCACTGGAGGAGGGCGAGCGGGTTGTCTTCCTCTCGCACTTCCCGCGCGGCTTCGGCCTTCCGGCGAGCGGGTTCCTCCTTTCCTTCCTCGAATTCTACAACCTTCAGCCGCATCACCTCAGGCCCAACGCGGTGATGCTGCTGTCGGCCTTCGTCTCTCTCTGCGAAGGTTTCTTGGGGATGCTCCCCACGCTTGAGCTCTGGGGGGGAATTCTTCCAGAACAAACTCGGCACCGTCGTCGCGGGCGTGCCCGCCCCCTGCGGGGCCTACATCGCCACGAGGAGGTCGGGCGAGAACAACCCGTTCCCACCCATCCCGCTGATCCAGTCGGTGAAGATCTGGCAGAAGTCGTACTTCTATGTGAAGAACGTCGCCCAGTAAGGCGACCACGTCAACCTGCCGGCTTACGTAGCCGGCCCGCCGGCTGGGAGGCAACCCTCATGGAGCTTCCGGTCCAGGTCACTGTCTCAGTCCGGGAACGCAGCCGTCTCCCAGCTTCGGGTGATGATCCAGTCGGAAGGCCTGACCGGATCCGACTTGGTGGCCGCCTTTGTGGAGCGCCGGTTACTTCCTCTCCAAAGCCGGCCCACATGATGTGTCAGATGAGCGGCCGCTTCGACCCAAGCTGGCTAAGCACCAGGGAGATGCCTCATTCGGAGGTGTCGTACATGGTGAATTATATCTCCAACTGCAAGCTCGTCGAGGACTGGCGATACGGCAAGGCGCCATATTCTCGCACCAACCCTCCGCCCGTGGTAAGTTTTTCCTCTCTTTTTTGTTGGTAGCCGGCCTCATGATAGCCGGCTTCTGACTAGTCGGCTCTCCCTTAGCAGAACCCTCTCCTTCCGCCGATGACCGGGCCCGCAGGGATAGAGCGCCAGTACGTCCCCGACCGCACGGTGGACGATGCTGACGATCCGGACTTGGAAGCGGCCGCCATGGAAGACGCCGTCGTGGGGGAAAACGCCGAGCCCGGAGGCACGGGGCTCACTGCCGGCTTCGAGGACTGGCCGGATGATGCCGAGGTCGAAGTCGCCCCGCGTCGCCAGCCGGCGCCTGATCATCAAGGCGCGGGCTCGTCCGCCGCGCCAGCTGTCAACGGCGGCGCCCAGATGCGCAGGGCCGCGTCGATCCTCTTCGGCAGCCGGCCGAAGAAGTCCAAGGCCTCCACCGCGGCGACCAAGCGAGATGAGGCGGCCCGCTTCCGCAAGGCGGTGAAGCAGCCACAGGCGGTCTCAGTGTAAGTCATCGAATGCTTGGACGCATGCTTTTCATTCTCTCTTTGATTGAACACTCTTCCTAACCTTTCCTTGCTCACCGGACAGGGCGCCGCTTTCCCTTGAGCGGAGTCCGGGCGGCTCCGTAGTCGGGCCAACTGGAGGGTCTTCAGGCTCCCGCCGAGTGGACCCCCGCGCCGACCTCACGGAGGCCACGGAGCGGATCGCCCGTGAGGCGCGGGAGGAGCGGGAGGCGGCGGAACAAGCGGCCGCCCAGGCGGCGAAGGAGCAGGCTGACGCGGCAGCCAAGGCCCAGGCAGAGGCGGCGGCCGCGGAGACGGAGACGGAGGGTTCGCATAATCAGCCTCCGCTGCTCGCCATTCCCCTCCGTGCCGTGGCCCCTGACACCCCATTGCCCCTGGCGGAGGAAATGGGCCAAGACCCGCCGCTTATGGAGAGGAGGGAGGACTCCGTGGTCTTCGTGGAGAGGGCGCCACCGGCAGCGCCAACCGGAGCGGGCCAAGGCGGCCAATCGGCAGCGGCGCCAGAGGAGCCGGCCGGGGGCGAGCCGGAGGTCGGAGCCGGCCTCGAGGTGCAGCCGGTAACGTGCCGGCGGGCAGGGGGAGGCACCGCTGCGCCGGAGCCGCACCGAGTTGCGGGCGCCGGCCGGACGACGGAGGCCCTGGAGGCGGCCAGCACCGCCACGTCCGAGTGGACTCCCAGCGGGGGGACGGGTGAGCTGAACATGGCGGCCCAAGAGGTCTGGAGCCGGCTTCAAGCTCAGGCCGCCTTGCTGCAGCAGTACACCCAGGAGTTCCTTTCGACGCGGGCCGCCATCCGGGTGAGTCTTTTATCCTTAGTTGCTTTGTTCTCTTGATTTCTTCCATGGGGGCGCATCAGCGCACCCACTGGGTGTAGTCCCCGAGATTCGGGCCGACTGCTGAGCAGTCGGGTCGGATCTTCCTTGATGATTACCTTATTCTCGCCTCCTGTCTGATCTTCCAGGAGTATCAAAACTCCCGTGCTGCCGCCTTCAACTCCCAGGCTCAGGAGTTGGGTCGGAAAACCGAAGACCTTGTCAACAGCCGAAGTGAGTACTTGATCTTGTTTATCTCCTGTGGGGGCGCGTCAGCGCACCCACTGGGTGTAGTCCCCGAGATTCGGGCCGACTGCTGAGCAGTCGGGTCGGATCTTCCCTGACGACTTTTTCCTCGTTGGTTTTTTCTTTTGTCTTTCGTGCTTGCAAGGGCCAATGCCGACTTGAGGAGGGAGCTCAGCGAGGCGCAGGCCGCCCTTCGCACCAAGGAAACCGAGCACGCCGCCTTGGTCCTGGAGCGTGACCGCCTGGCCAAGAAGCTAGCTGACCAGAAGGAGAGCCACAAGACGGCCCTGAAGAAAGCGCAGGATAGCGAAGCCGCCCTGAAGGCCGAGTTCGAGACTGAGGCGGCGGGCTGGGCTGAGACCCGGCAAGCGCTGGATGAAGGCTTCGGCCGCATCGAGGACTTGGTCGACGGTAAGCCGCCTTCCTCGCTCTTTTCCTGCCCTTGGCCGCCTGCTTTTTGTTCTGACTTGTGCTGCTTTTTGTTCTCTGTGCAGACTACTTTCCCGGCTACTCCGTCCTCGCCGCCCAAACCATCGAGGCCCATCGCGAAGCGCGCCGTCAGGCGGGGGCCAATATCACGCCGGACGCGAATCAGACGCTTGAGGAGCAGCTCTTGGCGGTCCAAGCGCGGCTGCAGCCAGCTCATCGTATGCTTCGCGGCCTCCAACGTGCCGGAGCGCAGGTGTTGGCCGCCCTCTGGCCCAGCGAGACAATTCCCCGCACCCCGAGCCAGACTGCCGACTGGCTGGAGGTTGCAGTCGGCCGCTTTGAAGCTTGGAAGGCGTCGGCGGCCCGGCTTGGAGCCGGGCGGGCGTTGGAGTTCGTCCGAGCTTGGTACCCAGGGCTGAACCTGGACCAGCTGCGCACCTGGCGGCTGGAGGCCGACGCAGAGCTAGAGGAGGTGCGGCCGGCTATCGCTCAGCATGCTTCGACGATCGCCGAGTCCACCGACATCAGCGTTTTTGCACCTGAAATCAACGATGACGGCGTTGCCCAGCCGGAGGAGTGGTTTGGGCTGAACCCGGCGGTGGGCGAGGACTCGGCAGAGGAGATCGCCTCCAGCGATGAAGGCGAAGACAACGAAGAAGAGGAAGGTGAAAACGTCGAGCCGGCTGGTGGAACAACCGGCCGGTCTCAGGCTGACCGTGCCTCCAGCAACGAGGCGCGCACATGTGCGCCCTCTGCGGGAGGCAGTGATCAGGCCGAGGTTCGCCAGCCATCCACTCCTTCAGCCGGCACAGCCGTCTCCACCAACCAGCCCGGCTCGTCGGTCGCTCCGCCGGCTTAATCTGCCGTCCTTGGTTTTCCTGCTTGTTGCTTTCTGAACAACTTTATTAAGCTTTCGCAGTTCCACCCACTGGGGGTGTATCCAAACTATGTTGAATGCTGGCCTCTTGGAGGTCTTTTATGTAAATATTATTGTGTGCATGTTTGGTTTCCATTCACGTATGCTTTTTATCCTTAGGCTTTTTCCTTCGCCGCCTTCCCTCTTTGGGGAGGCAAGTACTCGAGCTTCCCTAGATTGAAGTGAAGTGAATGGAAGCCGGCCGGCCGGCTACTCTGGTAGTCGGTCGGTGGTAGGAGGCAAACCGGCTTTCGTTATATTAGTCCGTTAGTCCCTAGCCATTTTTCGTGTGGGCATCCTTTCCTGCTTTTAACTCTTGCCAGCCAGACAGTTGGTTCTTCGAACTGCGACTTTTGGCAAGAGTTAAGCTTGGGTGTCGGCACACTACTTGTCTGACCGCGGGTAGGACTTCTAATATAACTCCAGTCAGCCAGTCCCCGGGCCGACTAGTCGAACCCGGTGCCGGACGGAACAAGTAAATGAAATGACAAGGTCATAAGCATGATAATCTTCATACATAGATAAAAGATGGTAGTCCCGGAGCTCTCCTCGGGGGGCCTATTGTCTCGTACTTAGTACAAAAGTTAGCGTGATACATACTGCATTTCAACTGTAAAATCTTCGGAGGAGGTTGGCGTTCCATGGTCGTTCCGACTCCTTGCCGGAGTCGTCTCTCTTGTGTGCCTTGGGCTTCTGTGCGTCGATTAGGTAGTAGGAGTCGTTGCCTAAAGCTCTGCTGATGACGAAGGGGCCCTCCCAAGGAGCCGAGAGCTTGTTCTGGCCGGCAGTTCACTGGATCAGTCGGAGCACAAGGTTGCCCTCTTGGAAGGATCTTGGTCTGACCTTCCGACTGTGGTAGCGGCGCAAACCCTGCTGGTAGATGGCAGACCGGCTGAGGGCTAACAGCCGGCCTTCTTCCAGCAGGTCAACGCCGTCTTCTCGTGCTTCCTTGGCCTCCGCCTCCATGTACATGGTTACCCGGGGCGAGTCGAACTCGATGTCGGTTGGGATGATCGCCTCGGCACCGTACACGAGGAAGAAAGGAGTGAAGCCGGTTGACTTGTTTGGAGTAGTGCGCAGACTCTAGAGGACAGCCGGCAGCTCATCGAGCCAACAGCCGGCTCAACGCTCCAGTGGTACGACCAGTCGGGGCTTGATGCTAGAAAGGATGAGGCCGTGGGCTCGCTCGACCTGGCCGTTTGACTGCGGGTGGGCAACGGACGCTAAGTCCAGCCGGATACCTTGCGTTGCGCAGAAACGTGCCAAGGCTCCCTTGGCAAAATTCGTGCCATTGTCGGTGATGATGCTGTGTGGCACGCCGTACCGAGTTGTTATATCTGCGATGAATGTCACGGCAGTCGGCCCATTCAGCTTCTTGATCGGCTTTGCCTCAATCCACTTGGTGAATTTGTCCACGGCGACGAGCAAATGTGTCATGCCGCCGCGCACCGTCTTGAATGGGCCCACCATGTCCAGTCCCCAAACGGCAAAGGGCCAGGTGAGGGGAATGGTCTTGAGTGCCGAAGCCGGCATGTGTTGCTTGGAGCTGAAGAGTTGGCACCCTTTGCAATGTTTAACCAATTCTTTGGCGTCATCCAAAGCAGTCGGCCAAAAGAAACCATGGCGGAAAGCTTTGGCGACGAGTGATCTTGAGGCCGCATGGTGGCCGTATTCTCCTTGGTGGATGTCTCTGAGGATTGCAATGCCCTTCTCTTGCTCGACACATCGTTGGAGGACTCCAGTGACACTGCGCTTGACGAGCTCTCTGTTGACGATTGTGTATGCTTCGGCTCGGCGTTGGACTTGTTTTCCCTCTGTTTTGTTAGCCGGCAGATCTAGGTTTATTAGGAAGTTGAGGATGGGCTGAGCCCATGATGGAGCCGCGACCTCTCCTATTGCGAATGTGGCTACTGCCACCAAGGTGGTCGGGCTGGGTGGTGAAATGCTGGAGTCGGCCGCCGGCTGTTGTGTTGGTGCAGTCCCCGGGCCAACTACCGAAGTCCCCGAGCCGGGTGCAGCAGTCCCCGGATCGGGCGTTACTGCGGAAGTCCCCGAGCCGGCTACCGAAGTCCCCGGGCCGACTGCTGAAGTCCCCGGGTCGCCTGCTTGGTTCTTCGAGCCGGACCCGGCCGCGTCGGGGTTAGGCGGCACAAAGATAGAATCGGACTCTGGAGACGTCTTGATGGACGGCTTGAGGAGGCTTTGTAGAGCGACATCGGTTGGTATTGCTTGCCGGGTGGAGCCTATTCGAGCCAGGGCATCGGCCGGCTCGTTGTCGGCTCGCGGTACGTGGAGGAACTCGCATCCTTCAAAGTATCCACTGATTTGCTGAACAAGGAAGCGGTAGCTTGCCATGTTTGCGTCCTTGGCATCCCAGTCGCTGGATGATTGCTGGACCACCAAGTCCGAGTCGCCATAACATAGGATCCGGCGAATGCCGAGTTCTTTGGCAAGCCGGAGCCCGTGTATGAGCGCCTCGTACTCGGCTACATTGTTGGAAGCGGGAAAGTGAATCTGCAGCGTGTATCTGAGCTTGTCGCCTTTGGGAGAGGTAAGGACGACGCCGGCTCCCAAGCCGGTGCGCATCTTGGACCCGTCGAAGTGCATGCGCCAATGGGTGGAGTCGGGAGCCGGTGGCAGGTACTGGGTCTCGTCCCAGTCGACGAGGAAGTCGGCCAGTGCTTGGGACTTGATGGCGGTGCGGGGCTGGTAGAAGATCGTGTAAGGGGCTAGCTCGATGGCCCATTTCGCCATCCGGCCGGATGCATCCCGGCTGCCTATGATCTCGGCCAGCGGGGCGGTGCATACGATCGTGACGGGATGCTCTTGAAAATAGGGCTTCAGCTTCTTGGCGGTGAAGTACACGCCGTAACACATCTTCTGGTAGTGCGGGTAGTTATGCTTTGAGGCGGACAGTACCTTGCTCAAATAGTACACTGGCCTCTGGACCGGCTGGGCTCGGCCCTCTTCTGGGCATTGGACTACGATGACGGTGCTGACCACCCGGCTGGTTGCGGCAATGTAGAGGAGCATGGGCTCTTTCTCAGTCAGCACCGCTAGGACAGGCGGCGTGGCCAGCATCTTCTTCAGCTCGTGAAAAGCTTGGTCGGCCTGGTCATTCCACTCGAAGTGAGTGGTCTTCTTCATGAGGCGGTAGAGGGGGAGAGCTTTCTCTTCGAGCCGGCTGATGAAGCGGTTCAGGGAGGCCAAGCATCCGGTGAACTTCTGGATGTCTCGAAGCTTGGTGGGAATCGCCATTCTCTTGATGGCCTTGATCTTCACTGGGGTGCATTCGATGCCGCGTTCGGAGATCAGGAAGCTTAGGAGCTGGCCGGCGGGCACTCCGAACACGCATTTCTCGGGGTTGAGCTTGATTTGGAAACGGCGTAGGTTCTCAAATGTTTCTTTGAGGTCTTCCAGCAAGGTGCCGCGCTTCTCCGTCTTCACCACAATGTCGTCTACGTAGACGTGAGCATTTCTGCCAAGTTGCTTGAGGAGGCACTTCTGCATGCAACGCTGAAAAGTGGCACCGGCATTTCTCAAGCCGAATGTCATAGTCAGGTAGCAGAAGGCTCCGAATGGCGTGATGAAGGCGGTCTTCAGGCGGTCAGCTGGATCTAACTTTATCTGGTGGTATCCTGAGTAAGCATCCAAGAAACTCAACAGCTCGCATCCGGCCGTGGAGTCTATCACCTGGTCAATCCTCGGCAGGGCAGAGGGATCTTTAGGGCAGGCCTTGTTGAGGCTTGTTTATTCTATACACATGCGCCACTTTTTGTTCTTCTTCAGCACGAGGACCGGGTTGGCGAGCCACTCTGGAAAGAAAACTTCCATAATGAAGCCGGCTGCCAGAAGCCGGGCTATCTCTTCCCATACAATCCTTCTCTTTTCCTCCGATAGTCGGCGGAGGGGCTGTTTGACTGGTTTTGCGTCTTCTCGGACGTGTAGTTTGTGCTCGACGAATTCCTTCGAAACACCCGGCATGTCCTTGGGGGACCATGCAAAGATGTCCCGATTCTCACGGAGGAAATTGGCGAGCTCGCCTTCCTATTTGCTGTTCAGGCTTGCCCCGATGACGGCAAACCTCTCGGGGTGCTCGGGGTCAAGGGGTATCTTCTTTGTTTCTTTGGCCGGCTGGAAAGATCCTTGGGCATCATACTCCTTGGGATCGGGGGACAGGTTCGGCTGCTTTCCGGCCATGGCCACGACCCGGTCCAACATCTTCTTCTCTTCGGCAATCACAAGGGACTCGGCCAGCCGGCTACTGGCGGCAGCGCACTCGGAGGACTTCTTGTAATCGCCGGCTATGGTGATGACGCCCTTGGAACTCGGTATCTTCATCTTGAGGTATGTATAGTGGGGGACTGCCATGAACCTGGCCAAGGCGGGTCGGCCAAGCAACGCATGGTAGGGGCTCTCCAGGTCCACCACTTCAAACCAGATCGCTTCCCGGCGGAAATGCTCCTTGTCCCCAAAGAGTACGTCAATCTTGATCTTGCCAATGGGGGCGCAGGACAAGCCGGGTACGATGCCGTGAAACACAGTCCGAGTTGGCACAAGCTGCCTCGTCTTGACAGTTAGCTTCTCCAAAGTATCATGGTACAGGATGTTGATGCTGCTTCCGCCGTCTATCAGCACGCGGGAGAAGTGGGCGGTGCGTCTGTCCGTCGTGAGGGTGGCTTCCAGGACTAAAGCGTAGGAGCCGGGAGACGGCATCACCTCTGGGTGGTCGGCCCGGCTCCAGCTGATGGGTTTCTCTGACCAATGCATGTGCCCGGCTGGGTTAGCAGCGACCACACTGACTTCCTGGTGTCCTCGGCGCTTGCTGTGCCGGTCTTCGAGCTGGCTTGTAAAGACGACGTAGGATGCTTGCTCGTCGGGGAACTCGTCCGGCACGGCGCCGACTGCGGGCCGAGCGGCCTGGGGCAGCGGAGCCGGAGGCGGCGGGCCGGCAGGTGGAGGCGGCGTGAGTCCTTCGACCTTGGAGATCCAGGCGAGCCAGTTGCACTTTCGGGTTGTATGGTTGGACGGCTTCGCGCCGCTATGGAACTTGCACGGGGCGTCAAGAGTTTGCTCATAGGAGAAAGCCGGCTGCCAAGCTGGCCGGCCGCCCTTGGTTTTCTTGGGTGCGGGCCGCCCTTCAGGCAGCGCATCTTCGACTGTGGCCACCTGCCGGCTGGCGGGGGGCGGCGCAGGGCCCTTGCGCTTGTGATCGTTCGGGTGTGGGCGTCGGCCGGAATCCCCTGCCGGCGTTTTGGGCGCCGGGTTGAGTACTTTCCCGGATGCGTCTACCCGGAGCTCGGTCTTCATCGAAGAGTCGGCGGTGGCGTATTTGTCCGCTATGTCCAGAAGCTCGTCGAGGGTAGTAGGCTTGTCGCAGAGGAGCTTGTGCTTGAGGAGGGTGCCTTCTCGGCACCCGGTATTGAAGTATTCTATGGCTTGCACCTCGTGCACCCCCTCGCAGGAGTTGCAGAGCTCGGCCCAACGCGTGAGGTAGTCGTGAGTGGACTCGGCTGGGCCTTGCACGCACAAGGAGAGCTGCCTGGGCTTGGGAGCCTTCTTGTAGGTGCTGGTGAAGTTGCGGATGAAAGCTTCAGTGAAATCTAGCCAGCTGTTGATGCTGAAGGGCTTGAGGCTGTTGAGCCAGGTCTGCGCCGTGCCTTGCAGCATGAGGGGCACGTACTTCACAGCAACGCGCCGGTTGCCGTTGGCTATGCTAACCACCATGGAGTAGTCGATTAACCAATCCTCCGGCTTCACGGAGCCGTTGTACTTGGGCGTGTCTCTTGGGAGCGAGAACCCTTTGGGGAAGGGCTCGTCGCGGATGCGGGGGCCGAAACAAGGCGGGCCAACATCGTCTTCTTCTTCCAGCGCAAGGGATCGCGCCAGGCGGTCGATCCGATGGCGGGCGTCGTTCTCACCGACTCCTTCGTGGCGACCTAGTCGGCCGCTGAGAGTCGGATGCGCCACAGGCGGCGGGGTGGGATATCTCTCTCCACGGGGCCGAGGTGGAGGCGGGTTGCCCCGCCATTCCACGGCTCGGGGGTGGCCTTCTACGTCTCGCTCGATGGAGATTCGGGTCCGGCTTCGGCTGGCAGCCGGCTCTTTATCGCGCCGCGCGCTGGTGTTGCTCGTAGTCGGTGTCCGGGACGTCGCGCCGTGATCTCGGCGCGGGGGAGGGCTTCCCGCGCGGGCATCGGCTTCGTGCCGTCGTGCAGCCGCATAAATTAGCTGCTGGATGTGCCGGGTCATGTGGGGGAGTTCTTCGGCCTCCAATCCGTCCAACTCGTTTACGGCCGCCTGGGTGGCACGCAAGTTCTCGAGTGGAGTGGCATAGACCGGGTGGTCGACTCCCAGCGTGTCGGCGACGACAGCGCCGCGTTGCTTGACAACGCCGGCCCGGCTTGGCCCGCCCGGGGTCGGCGTGCCGAAGGCGGCGCGGTCAGCTTCGCGCTGGTAGGCCTCAGTGAGGTGTCTCATGGAAGCCAGCCTCCGGCCCTCCGCGAGGAGAGCGAGGCGGCGTGCCTCCAATGCTTCGTCGTCGGCATCAGACGGGAGCGGGACGGACAAGTCGTGGGCCGCCTCATGCGGGGCGTCGTGGGCGCTCTCGTCACCATCACCTCAGTGGTGACAGTGTCGCAGCCATCGGTCCGGGGAAGCGGGTCATTTTAGATCGTGACGTTGGTGGGGAAGGTGTCGAGCGAGGCCATGTCGGAGTCGACAGGCATCGGGTCATTGGAGCCAACCGACTCCAAATCCGCAGCAGGCTCGCCGGAGACATGGAGCTGGCCGAGGAGGTTGGCGAGGTGGTCGGTGCCCGCATCGGGGGCGAGCTCGTCGGAGATGAGGGTTTCGTCGAGGAGATCGGCGAGGCTGCTCGCCGCGCAGATGCTGGTGACGCCTTGCAGCGCGTCGTGGCAAGCGCCATCGGGCGTGCCGGGCTGGCTACGCTCGCTGGGGAGGAAGAGGGTTCCCGTCCAGAACAAGTCTCCGGACGACGGTGCACCTGGCCCCACGGTGGGCGCCAAATGTCGGGTGGTAGGTGCAACATATGCCAACGGGTGGCTTATGATTGTGGGAGCCAGTAAAACATCGCCGGTGCCTGGAAACGGGATGAGGCGAAGACATGCACGCCGGCGAATCTTACCCAGCTTCGGGGCTCTCCGTGGAGATAACACCCCTACTGCTGCTCTGCGGGGTCCCCGCATGATCACTAGATGGACAAGTAGCTACACAATGCTCCTTGAGCTGTTTGGTGGGAGGAGGAAGAAGGGCACGGCTGGCTTGCTTCTTCTACTTGCGTGGTGTCTAAAACTAGCCGGGGATCGAACCCTTTGCATGGGTGCCCCGGGGGGTTTATATAGGCCTACCCCCCGGGGGTACAATGGTAATCCAACTGGGCGCGGGGCCCAGCCGTCTGTGACTGCGCTCGCCGGCTTCTGCGCCGGCTGCTGGGCCCGCCGACTGGTGGGTCCCGCCGGCTGCCGGCCCCTTGGTCGACAGGCAGGCCCAACCGTCCAGGACCTTGTCGGCGGCTGGTTACTGTTGCTCTATCTTGGTGAAGTGGGCTTCATCGAGGTAGGCGTGGCTACAGTACCGCCCCCTGGCAGGCGGTTGCTGTAGCCTCACCGCGTCTTGTCTCCTTAATGGGGCGTCTCCTTCGAGGGAGGCGGCAAGCCGGCTGCGGGGAGCCGGCTCTGTCTTGGGCCGACTGGGGGAGGCGTGGCCGCCTTCGGGTGTCTCTCTGCCCAAAGGGGCCAACCGCCCGTGGGCCGCACTGGTAGCCCATCGTGGATGACATCAGGGTCAACATGGCAACAGTGCTGCGCCGGACGGGTCATGGTCACCCGTACGGCGCACTGTGCCGGTCGTGCTCCGGGATTCGGGGGAGGCAGGCTTCACTGTAGCCGTGCCCCGTCACATCGCCGTTAGGTGGATGCAAACTTTGAGGGTACGGTCTCGACCGCTTTGTGGGAGCCGGCTTCTTGGAGTCGGCCTTCTCGCGGCCGGCTTCTCGAAGCCGGCCCTCCCGTGGCTTTCTTTGCGAGGGCTAAAGTCGGGCCGCCCTCGGATAGCCGGCCTGGGTGATGGCCAGCAAGGGGTAGGCGGCCCCTACGTCTTGGATTCTTGAGAGCCGGACGGGCTCGTAATTTTTTCAGAAGGGCCAAGGGAAGCCGGCTAGGCTACCCATGGCTATTATCGCCGATATCTCGCTTAGGACTTGGATTTGTGCTTATGCAGGACGGAAGAGTTGTTTCGTATGCCTCACGACAACTAAAACCTCATGAGTTGAATTATGCCATGCATGATTTGGAGCTAGCAGCCGTAGTGCATCCGTTGAAGACTTGGAGACATTACCTTATTGGAAACCATTGTGATGCGTACACGGATCACAAGAGTTTGAAGTACATCTTCACCTAGAAGGAGCTGAACCTTAGGCATAGGAGATGGCTGGAGCTTATAAAGGATTATGACATGAAGCTACACTATCATCTAGGAAAGGCCAATGTCGTAGCAGACGCATTGAGTCGGAAGTGTTATGCTAATACCCTTGAAAGTAAAGTACTGCCGAAGGAATTAGCAAAGGACATCATGGAACTTCGGTTAGAGATTGTACCTAGAAGGTTCATTGCCACAATGGAGGTTCAGTCGACATTGCTGGACAAGATTCAAGAAGCTCAGAAAGATGATAAAGAGATTGCCGAGATAAAGGAGAAGATGGGCAAAGGAAAGGCCAAAGGTTTTTCGTAAGGATGAGCACGGTACCCTATGGTTTGAGGACCGAGTTTATGTGCCCAACAACATGGAGATCAGGAAGTTAATACTTCAAGAGGCCCATGACTCACCATACTTGATACACCCCGGAAACACCAAGATGTATTTGGATTTGAAGGAATGTTTCTGGTGGACTGGTATGAAGAAGGATATTGCCGAGTATGTAGCCGTATGTGATGTATGTCAAAGAGTTAAGGCAGAACATCAGAAGCCAGCAGAACTGTCACAGCCTATGCTGATACCTGAATGGAAGTGGGATAAACTTGGCATGGACCTTATCACCGGATTACCCAGGACTAAAGCAAGATATGATTCCATATGGGTAGTAGTTGATCGTTTGATCAAAGTAGCTCACTTCATCCTAGTGAAAACCACCTATACAAGTGCAAAGTTGGCCAAGATATATATGTCCAGGATCGTATGTCTGGATGGAGTTCCACGGACCATCGTATCGGATCGAGGAACACAGTTTACTTCAAAGTTTTGGCATCAGTTACACCAGTCTTTGGGAATGAGATTGAAGTTCAGTACAGCATTTCACCCGCAGACAGATGGACAGACTGAGAGAGTCAATCAAATTTTGGAGGACATGTTGAGAGCCTGTGCGCTGGATTATGGATCTAGTTGGGATGACAATTTGCCGTATGCAGAGTTCTCATACAATAATAGCTACCAAGCCAGCTTGAAGATGGCACTGTTTGAAGCCCTGTATGGACGCGGGTGCAGAACACCGTTGATGTGGGATGAGGTAGGAGACCGACATTTGTTTGGACCAGACTTGATTAAAGAATCAGAGGAGAAGGTAAAACTGATCCAAGACCGACTGAAGATTGCTCAGTCCAGGGAGAAGAGTTACGCAGACTCAAAACGCAAGGAGGTAACCTACGAAATTGGAGATAGAGCATATCTGGGAGTATCGCCCTTGCGAGGAGTGAAACGTTTTAGAGTTAAAGGAAAGTTAGCCCCGAGATTTGTAGGACCGTTTCGCATTTTGGAACAGATAGGAGAAGTCGCCTACAAGTTGGAGTTACCTGAGGGATTGTCAGGAGTCCATGATGTGTTCCACGTTTCACAGCTGAAGAAGTGTCATGCTGAGATGGCGGAAATTCCATTAAGAGATACAGTACCCTTGGAGGCGATTCAGTTGGACAGTGATTTGACTTACGAGGAGAAGCCAGTTAAGATTCTTGAGTTTGCCAGCAGAGTCACCCGCAGCAAGGTTATCAAGTTTTGTAAAGTTCAGTGGAGCCACCATACCGAGGATGAAGCTACCTGGGAACGAGAGGATGATCTCCGCAAGGACCACCCATACCTATTTTCTAGCCAACCCGAGTCTCGAGGGCGAGATTCATCTTAAGGGGGTAGGTTTGTAACATCCCAAATTCTCAATTTGGAATGTTATACATAGATCATCCATGCATATCATGTTTTATTGCTTTTCCATTCCGTAATCCTTGAAATCCTAAGCAGCTCAAGGACCCTCGGAGAGAGTTGGGGATTTCCCGGTCATCATATTTGATTCTTTTATCAAATAATGAAAAGAGGATTTGATTTTAATTATTTCTCTCCGAAAAATGTTTCACATTAAAAATTAAAGAGAGGAGATAATATGACTTCTCCAAAATAAATGAAATATTGGAGGAAAAATATTAAAATCATTAAACTGATTTTTATTGGATTTTATTCGGATTTTATTTGCATTAGAAAAATTGCATGTTTTTCAAAATTGCATTTTAGGGCCAAGATAATGTTCATCTTGTTCTAAATACTTTCTTTAGACGGTGAAAATTTGTTTTGGCATTGTTAGGTTTTTTCTCTAGGATTTTATTTCGGTCGGCGAAGTTTAAAAAAAAAAGAAAGAGGTTCCGCGCCGACTGGGCCTAAGGCCCAGCCGCGCCAGGCCGCCACCGCCGCCGCCACCACTCGGAACGGAGTCCGAGTTGGACTCCGCAGCCGCCGTGCCTTGCTCCCTCCTCCAAGTCGTCGCCCCCGCCCCTTTATATACGCCGCCACCCCCGCCCCCAACACCACCACCACCGCCCCAACCCTGCCGCCCGCAGCCGCCGCCGCCTCGCGCAACCGCCGCCGCCCGCGCTCGCCGCCGCAGCCGCCGCCACCTAGCGCCACCGCTGCCACCACCTAGCGCCGCCGCCACCAAGCCCCGTCGCCCTCGCGAGCCGCTGCCCCACCTCGCCGGAGCCCTCTCGCCGGAGGTAGCCACCGCGCCCCGCCGCTTGTTTTTTTATAAAAACCGTTCGGTTTTTTTCCAGAAACCCTAGATCCATTTTTTTGGATTCGACAGTTTTTCTCGGTTCTTCCAGTTAGCGGATGTTCGTCCGTACGTTCGTTTTAACGAACGGTTTTCGCCCGTTAGTTACAGCTAACGAACGCTCGTTCGTTAGTCTGTTCATGAGTTTTCTTTTATCGGATTTATTCCGCGATTTTTCTGATCGTGATTTCTGATCCGATCTTAGTTTCTGTTTATCTTTTCGCTCGTTTAACGGAATCAGGCGATTCAAGCGCCTGGAGTTTCATCTAGAAACCCTCTTTCCATTTAACCAACCCAAACAAGTTTTGGTACTGTAAAATTTGACCTAGTTTCAGATTAGTAAACGAAGCTTCTTTCTTTCACCGTTTGAGTTTCGTTGCTCCGTTTGTTTTGATTCTTTTTGCGAACCGGAGTTCTTAATTTAAACTTTCTGGTCAACCTCTCTTATTTGAGTTTTGCTTGTGCATCGTTGCTTGTTACTTATGTATGTTATTGTTTGCTTGCGATAGAATTCCCGGAGTGCGAAGCGTGTTACTACGAGTCTCTAGGATTCGCGGATCGTCAGCAAGGCAATTAACACTTTGATCATATCCCATTATTACCCAGTTTTTATGCATTAGTTCCAATCCTCAAACATTGCATGATTAGGATGTCATTAACTTGTGGGTTGGGAAGTAGTTGCTGAGGTAGAACCTATTGCCCTGTTACATTCAAACCCTTGGGAGTTACTTCTACGTATTGCTTATTGCTATGCTATGCTCGTAGACGTGGTTTGGGTTTGAGTGAAATTCATGTCAGATGTGAGATTGTTAATTAATGGTTCAACCTAAGGTGGCAACTTAATCAAACAACTGGGTGGATTGAGGCACCTGGGGAACCCAGTGTTGTCTGTTTTTTTGGAAATCCCGGGGTACCCGTGTGATCTTCCTATGGACCGCCACCCAGGCTCAAAGGGAACTGAGATGATTCATGCTAGAAACTTCCATGTGCAGCCACAAGCTATTATGGGCTCTAGCATAGTTGAGTAAGTTACGTGAAGCTCTTGAAGAGGTAGATCAGCAGGTAGTGGGTTTTGTAGGTTTGGTATGGTCTACCCGGAGTAGAGAGTTAATGTTTCTGAAAGACTATGTCTTGGTCATCCGTTTCTCAAACACCATGTAGTGCGAGAAATCCAACGGAGGCGATCGAGTCTTGTGGGGAAAAGTGCGCAAACCTCTGCAGAGTGTACAATCTAATCATGGTTAGCCATGTCCCCGTTATGGACAATTCTTGAGTATCTAGTACTTGGGTTATCACATGTATCTCACCATGCTTAATTAAAACTGTTGGGATGTTAATCACTTTAATTGGGATTGAGTTGGGGTTACCTTCTCAATGATGTTTCAACCACCACGATAGTAAAATTAAAATCTATTCCGTTTTGTAGGGAAAAATTGGCTTTTCACAAAACTACAACCATACAGCTTTCCACCAGCCATATATGCATGTAGTGATAGCATTATTCTATTTCTGCTCTACTGTGTTATATTGCTAGCATATTCCATGTGTTGACCCGTTTTCGGGCTGCAACGTATTATGTTGCAGACTTTTCAGACGAGGAGTAAGGTTCGTTAGGTCGTTGCCGTGCAGCTCAGCTATGCCATTGGAGTTGATGGACTCACCTTATCTTCCAAGCCTTCCGCTTTTATCGCATTAGATGGCCTTAAGCCATATTATTGTAATAAGTTCTCTTTGGAGACATTCGATGTAATAGTGTGTGATTGATACTCTGTTATAAATCCTTCGAGTACTGTATGTGTCAGCATTACCGATCCAGGGATGACACTGAAGCACAGAGACTTGACCATCTGAGGTCGGGTCGCTACAGGTCTATCATATGTTTCTTTCCGTCTTATTCTGCAAGCCAAATCCTTTGTTTTGTTTTGGTTTGTGGTATTCGAGTTGCTTCAATGTCAAATGTTGATTCCATACCTTCCCTATGCGGTGTTCTCACATTCCTATGTATATACTAATCCTTCTTGATCATCGAGATGGCCATGTTAATTCTTTTCTACCAGTGTGCTTCTCTTCAAGTGGATCCGATCATTTTCAACATCTGCAAGATCAATTCTAAGTTCTCTCAATGGTGTTTGTTTCATCCCTCCCAAGCTGTCTTTGTTTTCCTGCCCTCCCACCCTTTTTCTTCAAGGACTCAGATTTCTTAGTCAAGTATTCATCTTATTGATGTGAAGTCTCTTCATTCTTTTCCGTCAATGTTCTTATCCACTGATTCTCAGGAAGATACTAACGGAGCCTCAAGTTCATCATTACTCGTTCTCTTTCTCCTCCAGTGGATTCAAGTCAAGCTTTGTCGATCATATCCTTTCCTCGTTTCAAATGTTTTCTCATGCCGGTGCACCTCTTAATCATCCACTTCCCGCTATTCAATTGTTCCGGAGTGCCAAAGATATCTCAAAAGATTGACGTTTCCATTATTGATCCGTTCAAGTTATTTCGAGATTCTTATCTCATTCAATCCATTTATATCAACTGGTGCAATCTCTCTTTTAAATTATTCCAACGGTGTTTTCTCTTGAGTGGGCCCTAAGCCACATGTCTTTTTCCAGGATCTTACCTGACTCTTCTATTTTCCCAGAGTTATTTTCAAATTCTCTCAAAGTTTGACGTAAGAATGAGTTATCATCAGTCAAATGCCTTTCTCCAAGATCTTTCTAATTCTTTTCATAGTTGGCTCAACCTTTCTATTCGTCATCCCAGAGTATCTCAACAATTCATGGTGGTGTTTCTTTTTGACATTCTCAACATTTGAATACCGAAGAAGAGTTTTTCCTCCAAATCTTATCCGTTCTCTCAGAGACGCGTAGCTCAATCTTGCTGCCATCCTCTCATAATTGTTTTCGATTGTGACAATTCTTTCACCCATCCGGAGAAATTCAGGAGTCTTTTCAGTTTGATTGTCTACAGCCCTTCATCTCAGAATTATTCATTCCAGCTTTCAGCTCCCGTTCTCCAAATCTTACCGGTGCATTGTTCAAATATTCTCTAATCAGCTCGTGATCTACTCGTTCTCATGTATCTAAATTCCTCAAGTATCTTCGTTCATTTTCCAATTCTTCCCAGTGATTTGTGCCTTTGCTACTTTCATTTTCAATTCTACCGGTGGTTCGTCCAACATTCCTTTTCCGTTGTTATCGTATCAATTCATTCGTTCTTCCAAATCCTACCAGCGGATCATTGAAGACCTTCCTCAAGTTTACGTTGTATATCTCTTAATCATTTCTATGAGAATAAGTGGTATGCCAAATCCGTTGCTTGTCATCAATTTAAATTGGTGGAGGATACGCATAATGTAATTCTTATTCTTGTTTCATCCAAGTGATTAATTCCTTATTTCGGAGGTTCATCAAAATTCCTGATTTCAGTTGTTCTTCTTTCTTTCCGGAGTTCCAAGATCTCTCAATTATATCATCACGAAGAACGATGTAATCATTGCAAGGCTTCTCCCGGAGTTCTTTTCAACTTCTCTTTCTTTTATCATCCTTATTACCCGAGCTCTTCATGGAGGCTACATGGTGGTTTGTCAAGGATTGTTTTCATTTTTCAAATTGTTCTTCAAGATTTCTCTCGAAGTTGTGATCCGCCAAGCTATACTCTCAAATAAACATGGTGCTCAACACATGTCTTGTTTTGAGGAGTTCAAGCATTCTTCATCTTTCATTCCGAAGTGCAATTCTTTCTATCTTATCTTTTGAGGTGGTGTTATGTCATTTTGACAGTTTCCTTCATGTTTCATGTTTGACAAGTTGTCAGGAATGAGGTATCTTAAATCCATCAATCTCTTCATTGGAGTTATCTCGGGTTATATTTCACCTAAAGATTTTCCTTAGGACTATTGCTAATTATGGTGCTCAGAAATGACTCAAGTTCTTCATTTATCCTCCCAGTGAAATAAGTTTCTCGTCTCCTTGTTCATATCAATCCAATCCATTATTTCCGTTAGTGGCAGAATTTCACCTCATAATTTTGGGATGTTTTCCATAAGCCCACTACAATTTTTTTCGTTTCGTTGTTTGGTTTTTCCAACAACTCCATTATGACCTTCTTGGAAGGGTGCTTTCCAAGATTATTTGTGGCACAAGTTGGCATTTTCTACTCCATTCTTGCATTTCAATGATCTATCTTCTATTCTTTCTTCCAGAGGCATTGTGATGTTGCTCTCTTCGACCCATCATCTTGTTTTGTCAAGATCATGTTCAATTCCTTCCATTTACAGTCGAGTGTTGTCCAAATTATATCATTTATATTCCTTCTCTATCTTGTTTTAACCGGAGTGTGGTGTCTATCATTCCTCTTCTAACTGGACTCTCATCCAAGTGCTTTCATTTTGCCAAGCTCATATTCTTCACCTTCCATTTCCAACCGGAGTTTTGTCGTAATTGATCTTTATCGTTCCTTGTACTTCACGTTTCTTCCGGAGTGCTTGCATGTACTTCTTGTCCATTGCAACCCTCTTCTTATGTCTTTAAACCTACAAGGTTCTAGTAAGGTTCCTTGTTCCTTTTTTTCTAACGGAGTGTTTTCAACTTTGTTCATCTTCATTGTATTCTTTTGTCAAAATGTTTTAACCTCTCAAGGTTCGTGGTTTCACTCGTTTGTCCAAGAAGCAACTTTGTTTCACCTCTTCCTCTTTCATTTTCTCTCCGGTCCATCCTTAGATCTCGGGACGAGATCCTCTTGTAGTGGTGGAGTGTTATGACGCCCCGAGACCGTTGCGCCAGGTGTCTTCTAGTTATCCGTTGTTGTTGTCTTGTCATTCACTTGAGTGTTGCATCTTGCCATGTCATCATCCGCATTGCATCATCATGTTTTCAAAACTTGCATCCGTCCGGGTTCCTCCAGTTCCGTACGTTGTCCGTTCTGAGCCAAGACACACTCACACGCGCCCACGGCACGTCTGAAATATTATTTTATAAGTGGATGAAAAATATTCTCGAAATGGGTTGGAAGTTGGCATGCGGTGTTGTTTTGTTGTCAGTAGACCGCCTGCCGAATTTCATCCCATTCGGAGTCCGTTTGACGCCCCGACGGATAACTATAGCGGCATTATAGTCGGTCAAACGTCGGACGTTTCCGGTCTCCGGAAACGGTTGCCGGGTTGCTTTCCTCCTCTCTCTTCTCAGTACAACCAAACACTTGACCTTGTCCGTCTAACCCTCTTTGCACAATGCATCGACCTCTCGTGCGTGTCCGAAACTTCCCCGAAACCGACCCACTCAGTCGTCACCGATGGGTCCGGATCATCCCCACACATCTATAAAACATCTCTGTTTTCTTTGTTGTACTCTCCTAACCTTTTTATCTCGACCGTCTGATTTTGATCGGATGATCAAAACTCCCCTCCCTTTTCCTTTATATAGTCCATTTCTAGTCCAAACCCTAAATTCTAGGCACTTGTCCATTCCCGTCTAGCACCGCCGCTGCCCTGCTTCCTGACGAGCAGAGGATCGCGCCAGTTTCACTGACTCCCCATTGTCCAGATCGAGAGAGAGAAGCTCGTCCGGTCTAGCCGCGCGTTGACTATGCCACGTCAGCGCCAGGCCCAGCCGCACCATGCCCCTGCGAGGCCGCTTCCTCACTGGCCCACCTCTCCACCGACTGGGTTTGGCCCATGGTGGGTAGCCTAGCTCCTCTAGTTTTGGCCCGATGTGAGTGTTGTCGGTGTCAGAACTGGCTGATCTCAGGTAGGGGGTCCCAAACTGTGCGTCTTGGATCAATGGTAACATGAGATGGGGGACACAATGTTTACCCAGGTTCGGGCCCTCTCTATGGAGGTAAAACCCTACGTCCTGCTTGATTGATATTGATGAATATGCGTGTTACAAGACTGGATCTACCACAAGATCGTAATGGCTAAACCCTAGAAGTCTAGCCTATATGGGTATTGTAATGAGTACATGTGGTCTAAAACCTAAGGGTATGATGAATAATATCATAATAATCTATTGACTAGACTGGCCTCGGCTTATATAACATACCAGAGGCCTAGGATAACAAGAGTCCTAGTCGAGTACGTCGGTGGAGAGGAGTCCTTGTCTTGATCACCAAGTCTTGTGGAATCTTCCTCGTATATGCCTTCGGTTGTCCGAACTGGCCCATGAGTAAACGGCCATGGGGGTCCTCGGCCCAATCCAACTGATCAGGAGACGATGTGGTGAGTACCCCCTAGTCCAAGACACCGTCAGTAGCCCCTTAAACCGGTCTTCAAGTTGGGGACGCTCCTCGGTTCTTCCGATCTATTTTTCATCTTCGGTCATCGGTCTTGAAAATTGGTTCAACAAATCTTCCCTTCTTCTATCTTCAGGATTGCCGAGCTAAATCTGAAGATCTCACACGTCGGGTACCCGAGGAGCCCTTTAAATCTTCGGCCTTTATCAATGCCTCGTTATTTTTATGCCACACCTCGGGTTTGAAGTTGTTCCCGGGCGGCAGTGTCCTCTTGCGTCCGAGCTCCGACGCCGGACTATATTCGAGGTATCTTTTGCAGACGAGCACCAACGCCGGACCGCTTCCGAGCTCCAACACCGGCATATATCCGAGCTCCAACGCCGGACTATGTCCAAGCTCCAACGCTGTACTATATCCGAGGTGTCATAGATCACCTTGATTCAAAAAAGTTCATGGAGTTTAGCCGAGCTTAATGCCGAAAATGCCCTCTACGGAGCCAGCCACTGGCACCCGAGCTTTATGCCGTACTGCTTCTGAGGTGGTGCACCACCCCGACTATGGGCCAATTTTTGTCAATATTTTTTATTGTTGTAATTTATTCTCTGCCGAGATATATAGCCAGTAGCCCTCAAGGTGTGTATCGGTCTAAAACCCGAGACACACCTGAAGGATGACGTAAGACCGCTGATCTCAGTAGCCGCTGAGACTCAGGTTGATTTGCAAAATCGGCCCGAGGATCAACTCCTAGCTCGGCAGAATACTTTGGGACACAAAAAGCGGTGTGCAAAGTCCTCGAGACTTAAGTTGGGTGCGGCTGACCAACCTGAGGATCATAATCTCCTCGAATACTATATTGCACTTAAATTTTGTTCATTGGAATGCCAATGCAGTAGCCCTCGAGACACTGGTCGGGTGGCAACACCAGGTGAGGGGATCGATCTGCCCCTTTAATATTAGTAAATGATAAGCCCGAAGCCCAGTAGCCCCCGAGCCTTAATGCAGGCATGGGTGGCCGAATTAAGGATTGATATCCAAAGTAAAATCATAAATTATGTGTAATGATTCTATGTATCCAAGTACTTTACATCATTAATGCATTGTACAATACTTTGTTGACCGATCATCGGCTTCCACCTCCTCGGCCAGTAGCCGTGGAATGTATGTCCTACTTTATAAAGCCGTTATAAGGGCAAATATTTATGGAAACAAGGCAACCAAGCCATATGGTTTTATAAACAAAGGTACGCGGAGAGATATGTTATATTAATTATCGTAAGAAACATCTTCCAAGCAAAATAGTCCCGCTAACGGTTCCTTTCTTTGGGTCGTCATGCGTATCATGATCATGAAACCTCACTTCGATCAATGTGGGAAGAAAATATTGAGGATTTAGTTCGGGGAAAGTTCCCAAACTCTGTGGTATTAATGATCCAAAATTTCTACTTCCGTCGTTGCCAGCCAATGTGATCCTTTAAGATCGCTAGCTTTCGGCTTCGCCTAGTCTGAGGTACTAACTCAGATGACCCGGTAGTAACAATCACAAAGATGCTCCCTTTACCGCCTAGTCGAACAATTGGGAACATAGCGTTAAGCACAGGAGCCAGGCAACCTAGCTTGGCAAAAATCTTAAGTCAAATTGATGCATATTTATGGCTTTATAACGATAATTACGGAAGGCAGCCCTTGTATATTAAATACAAATGACGATGATATGTTTATTTTGACTCTGTTGCGACTGTTTATTAGTTGAAAGTGGCCCATCGTTGGCTTATACCCTGAGGGAGTCCTGGATTAGGGGGTGTCCAGATAGCCGGACTATACCTTCGGCCGGACTCCTGGACTATGAAGATACAAGATTGAAGACTTCGTCCCGTGTCCGGAAGGGACTTTCCTTGGCGTGGAAGGCAGGCTTGGCGATATGGATATGTAGATCTCCTACCATTGTAACCGACTCTGTGTAACCCTAGCCCTCTCCGGTGTCTATATAAACCGGAGGGTTTTAGTCCATAGGAAAAACAACAATCATACCATAGGCTAGCTTCTAGGGTTTAGCCTCCTTGATCTCGTGGTAGATCTACTCTTGTACTACCCATATCATCAATATTAATCAAGCAGGACGTAGGGTTTTACCTCCACCAAGAGGGCCCGAACCTGGGTAAAACATTGTGTCCCCTGCCTCCTGTTACCATCCGCCTAGACGCACAGTTCGGGACCCCCTACCCGAGATCCGCCGGTTTTGACACTGACATTGGTGCTTTCATTGAGAGTTCCTCTATGCCGTCACTTTTAGGCCCGATGGCTTCTTTGATCATCAACAGTGATGCGATCCAGGGTGAGACCTTTCTCCCCGGATAGATCTTCATATTCGGCGGCGTTGCACTGCGAGCCAATTCGCTTGGTCATCTGGAGCAGATCGAAAGCTACGCCCCTGGCCATCAGGTCAGATTTGGAAGTTGGAACTACACGGCCGACATCCGCGGAGACTTGATCTTCGACGGATTCGAGCCACAGCCGAGCGCGCCGCACTGTCACGATGGGTAGGATCTAGCTCTGCCGCCGAATAGTGCCCTAGAGGCCGCACCTGTGTCCGCTCCGACCCCTAGCTCGGAGCCGATCACACCAATCAAGGATGGGTGGTTAGACACCGCCTCGGGGGCTGCAATCTCTACGGCGATCGAGCCGAACACCAGCCCTAGTCTCTGCGAAGCCCGTGACTCGAAGGAGCCGGACTCCTCTCCAGACTCCAAGCCCTCCGCACCCCTACCGATCGAACCCGATTGGGCACCAATCATGGAGTTCACCGCCGTGGACATCTTTCAGCACTCGCCCTTCGGCGATATTCTGAATTCACTAAAGTCTCTCTCTTTATCAGGAGAGCCCTGGCCGGACTATGGTCAGCAAGGCTGGGATGCGGATGATGAAGAAATTAAAAGCCCACCCACCACCCACCACCCACTTCATAGCCACTGTCGATGATTTAACCGACATGCTCGACTTCGACTCCGAAGACATCAACGGTATGGACGCCGATGCAGGAGACGATCAAGAACCAGCGCCTATAGGGCACTGGAAAGCCACCTAGTCGTATGATATATACATGGTGGACACCCCAAAATAAGGCAATGGTGATGGAACATTGGAGGATGACCCCGCCAAGAAGCAGCCTAAGCGCCGGCGTCAGCGGCGCCGCTCTAAATCCCGCCAAAGCAAAAACGGTGATTCCGGCACGGGAGATAATAACACCCCGTCAGTGCCGAAGACAACCACCTCCAACAAGATTCAGCACAGGAGGATAGAGAAGCCAGCCCTCATGAGAGAGCGGCAGATAGAGAGGTCGAGGAAGATAATTATATGCCTCCCTCCGAAGACGAGGCAAGCCTCGACGACGACGAATATGTCGTGCTGGAGGATCCCATCGAACAAGAGCATTTCAAACGCAGGCTTATGGCCACGGCGAGCAGCCTCAAGAAAAAACGGCAACAACTTAGAGCTGATCAGGATTTGCTAGCCGATAGATGGACTGAAGTCCTTGCGGCCGAAGAGTATGAACTCGAACGCCCCTCCAAGAGCTACCCAAAGCGCAGATTGCTACCCCAATTAGAGGAGGAAGCACCTAAAACTACATCACCAGCGCATGATGCGGCCAACCGGCCACCCCGTGGCCACGACAGAGAGGCCTCTCGGCCCTCCACTCAAGCCGCACCCCAGCGCCGCTCAAAAAATACCAAGGCATGGGAAAATGCGCAAGACCTGCGAGATATATTGGAGGACAAGGCAAGGCAAACAAGATCGATCTACGGATCACGTGGGTGCCCCACGGCACGAGATGGTACTCGTCACGCCGGATACAGTAAATCCGGCCGGGCCGAACACAGTAGACAAAGCTCGTTTGAGCTGCGTCGTGATATAGCCCACTACAGAGGCGCCGCACACCCACTATGCTTCACAGATGAAGTAATGGATTATCAAATCCCCGAGGGTTTCAAACCCATGAACATCGAATCATACGATGGCACAACAGATCCTACGGTATGGATCGAGGACTATCTACTTCATATCCACATGGCCCGCGGTGATGACCTACACGCCATCAAATACCTCCCACTCAAGCTTAAACGGCCAGCTCGACATTGGCTTAACAGCTTGCCAGCAGAATCAATTGGTTGTTGGGAGGACCTGGAAACTGCGTTCCTCGACAATTTCCAGGGCACGTATGTGCGACCACCAGACGCCGATGACCTTGCCACATAATTCAGCAGCCAGAGGAATCGGCCAGACAATTCTGGACACGGTTCCTAACCAAGAAAAATCAAATCGTCGACTGTCCGGACGCAGAGGCCCTAGGAGCCTTCAAGCATAACATCCGCAACGAGTGGCTTGCACGGCACCTAGGACAGGAAAAGCCGAAATCTATGGCAGCCCTCACGACACTTATGACCCACTTTTGCGCGGGAGAAGACAGCTGGCTAGCTCGTAGCAATAACATGACCAATTGCCCTGGTAATTCGGATACCAAGGACAGCAGTGGCAGGTCACGCCGCAACAATAAAAAGACGGCGACAATGCTGAGGATACGACAGTTAATGCCGGATTCAGAGGCTGTAAACCCGGTCAGCAGAAAAAGCCATTCAAAAGAAATACTTCGGGCCCGTCCAGTTTGGACCGAATACTCGATCGCTCATGCCAGATACATGGCACCCCCGAAAAACCAGCCAATCACACCAACCGGGATTGTTGGGTGTTCAAGCAGGCAGGCAAGTTAAATGCCGAAAGCAGAGACAAGGGGCTGCATAGCGATGACGAGGAGGAGCCCCGGCCGCCGAACAACAGTGGACAGAAAGGTTTTCCCCCACAAGTGCGGACGGTGAACATGATATACACAACCCATGTCCCCAAGAGGGAGCGGAAGCATGCGCTAAAGGACGTATACGCGATGGAGCCTGTCGCCCCAAAGTTCAACCCATGGTCTTCCTGCCCGATCACTTTTGATCGAAGGGACCACCCCACTAGCATCCGTCATGGCGGATTCGCCGCATTGGTTCTAGATCCAATTATTGACGGATTTCACCTCACTACAGTCCTTATGGATGGCGGCAGCAGCCTGAACCTGCTTTACCAGGATACAGTGTGGAAAATGGGCATCGATCCCTCGAGGATTAAACCCACTAAAACGACCTTTAAAGGCGTCATACCAGGTGTAGAGGCCAACTATACAGGCTCAGTTACACTTGATGTGGTCTTCGGATCTCTGGACAATTTCCGAAGCGAGGAGTTAATCTTCGACATAGTCCCGTTCCGCGGTGGCTATCACGCACTGCTCGGGCGAACCGCATTTGCTAAGTTCAATGCGGTGCCGCACTGCGCATACCTCAAGCTCAAGATGCCAGGCCCTTGAGGAGTCATCACGGTCAATGGAAACACCGAACGTTCTCTCCGAACGGAGGAGCATACGGCGGCTATCGCAGCGGAAGTACAAAGCAGCCTCTCAAGGCAATTCTCTAGTCCGGCCACTAAACGTCTGGACAGCGTCAAGCGCACCCGGAGTAACCTACAACAAGACCGCCTGGCACGTTCCGAGCAAGCGTAGCAATGCGGCCCCAACCCCAGCCCTTGCGAACTTGCGAAACTAGTGTCGCGCGTACAAAACTACGCTGTGGAAATACCATGGGCACAGGGGGAGGGGCACCATCACGGCACGCCCGAAACGCGGCTTAAACCGCACTAGGGGCTGACGATTTCTAATTTTCTCTTATTTTCAGGACTCCATTCTTCGGAAGGCTTGTCCGGCAGTACAATTGCCGCACAAACGATACAACCAAGGAAGCAGAAAGCTACGCCGCACTATGGAACTCTAAGGTGGTTTCTATAACGAGCAGTATACCTGTTCCAAATACCATGCCGCAGCTCGCCCCTAGAAAGGACATGTTAAATAGTCCCATCTTTTGCTTGTTGCACTATTTGTATCGTTCTGCTTTGATCGCAGCTTTTTTACATAAACAATGCATAGCTTCCGTCTATTATTGCATTACTTTTTTTACGAATATATGTTCATTAATGACATGTTGCACCCTTACACTTTGGTACGGCCAATACGCCAGGGGCTTAAGTACCCCACAATACGGTGTGACAAGTCCGAACACTTTCACAAGTGCGGCACCCTGAACTTACAGCGTTATATGCGTCGGCTCCGAATCATGTCTTGGGTCAATAGTTGGGTTTGCCCGGCTCCAATGTTTTGGTACCTTACGTTCCGTTATATCGGCTAAGGTAGCACTAGGAGAACTACTGCGATTGTGCCCCAGTTGAGCTGGGCTAAGCACCTCAGTAGAGAAAGCTAAAACTGACTGTCATGATGAGGCGAGAGCTGGTCGCTGTTCGAGAGGTTTTCAAGTCCCTAAAGACTTATGCCGCTTAGAGCGAGGAGTCGGCTTTGTCCGGCCTAGGCGTGGATAGCGCCCCGAACTCGGTCTTCCGAACACTAGGGGCTTCGCCGAAATATGAAATTAGAGAATTCTATGGCTAAGTGAGAGTGTTCAAGCATTATAGTCCGATTGCCTTGTTCGTTGTGTTGAGCGCCTCCCTCGAAGGACCCAAGAATGGGAAAAAGAGCGCTCATGTTTATCCCGAACACCCTAGCACTCGTGGCATGGGGGCAGAAGCCGACGACTCGCCATCTCTCAAATTTGATAAACGGCCGCACATAAGGTAATATTTTAAATTCAAAAGCGTTGCTTAGCGCATATGAACAAGTTTTCAGCGTACAGGATCACAAATGCGAGTTTACTCAAAAATTACATATTTGGAGCATTCATCCGCTATAAGGCGGGCACCCTTCAGGACGCCCTCATAATATGCTTCCAGGATGCGATGCTCCTTGCCCGGCGGCGGCCCGTCCTTCACCAGCTTCTCCGCATCCATCTTGCCCCAATGCACCATAGCATGGGCAAGCGCCCTACGGGCACCTTTGATGCAGACGGAGCGCTTGATTACTTCAAGCCGTGGACAGGCATCCACCAGCCGCCTCACCAGCCCGAAGTAGCTCCCAGGCAGAGCCTCTCCATGCCAAAGCCGAACTACGAGGCCCTTTATGGCCTATTCGGCCACCTTGTGGAGCTCGACCATTTGCTTCAGCTGGTCGCTCAAAGGCACCAGGTGTCCGGCCTCAGCATACTGAGACCAGAACACCTTCTCTGTCGAGCTCCCCTCCTCGGATCGGTAGTAGGTGGCGGCATCAGACGTACTGCGGGGCAAATCTATGAATGCTCCTGGAGAGCTCCGGACTCGAGTAAGTAACAAATAATTCACTTTCACGTGCTTGCTTTGCACAATGAATGCCTTACCCGCCGCTATCTTTTTCATCGCTTCAATTTCTTGGAGGGCTTTCTGGGCTTCAGCCTTGGCAGACTTCGCGCTTTTGAGGGCTGCCGCAAGCTCGGACGCTTGCGTGTTTGAGTCAAGCTCCAAACTCTCGTGTTTTTTCACGAGAGCCTGGAGCTCTTTCTGCACCTCCTCCACCTGCGCCTCCTGCTTCCCTCTCTCTGTGCGCTCCACGGCCGCTCTGTTTTCGGCCCCGGACAGCGCTTGCTTAAGGGTTGCCACCTCGGTCGTGGCCCCTATAATAGCACGTTGATCCTGTCATTTTTTTCAACCACATCTTCTGTATATACTTGCTCAAGGTATTACTTACCTTCCTTCTCCTCGAGTTGCCTCTTGGCATGGCCGAGCTCGTTCTCGGACCATGCAAGGTTTTGCTTTAGCATATCCACCTCCGCAGTCAGTGCAGCGGAGGCCAGCAGCGAAGCCTGCATACGCATATTGACTTGATTATGTTAGACTCCTTCGAATGTTATTAGATCCTCTATTCGGCTTTTCTTTCCGAACGCCGAACAGAGCATCAGGGGCTACTGTCTATGCGGTAATATTTTTACATATTCTTTACTTACCTCAAAGCCTGTTAGAAGGCTGGCACAGGCTTCAGTCAGTCCGCTCTTGGCGGACTGAACCTTCTGGATCACCGCACTCATAATAGTGCGGTGCTCCTCGTCGATGGAGGCGCCGTTAAGCACCTCCAGCAAATTGTCCGGTGCCTCCGGTTGGACGGAGGTCACCGGCTCGGTAGGCTTGCCCCTCTTGGAAGGAGGCTGCCTACCGGAGTCCGGAACCGTTGAAGGTTCCGGTGCGGTGCCCTTGGGGGTTCTATCCCCTTTACGCCTGGAGTCCGGAAGGTCGCCTTGCGGCGCCTCCAGGACCACCTCCTCCTGGCTTGGAACCTGTTGGGACGCCACCTCGGTGTCGTCCGTAGGGTGGGGGGAGATAGCCATCAGAAGCGAATTCACATCCGACGAATCCAGGGAGCCGCTCAACGATTCGTCGAGCCGACTGCACGGTCATGTTCGGCGTAAGGAGGAGCTGTGCAAGAAAGGAACACTATGAATCGCTCTGGTGTCCGAATACTTACGATTTCGCTAGGGGCTTGGCTCTGAGTGGCCACTCCTCTTCGTCGTCGGCGGCGTTGGTGGAGTAGTCCGGAGGAAGGGTTTTCCCCTTCTTGGACCCTTCAGCCTCCCCAGTTGGACCGGCCTTCCTTTTCTTCCCTTCCCCCACTAGAGGGGGAGAGGTCTCTTCTTCCTCCTCCTCGTCTTCACGGGAGGAGTGCGTCTTGGAGTCGTCGGATGATGAATCCGACACCGCCAGGCGCCGGGCACTCTTTCGAGTCCCTGTGGTCTTCTGCTTGGCCTTCTTCTCCGGCACCACATAGGGTGCCGGAACCAGCAACCTGGCCAAGTGAGCGTCCGCTGGGCCTTCGGGCAAAGGAGCCGGACAGTTGATCTGTCCGAACGTCTCCTGCCAATCCTGCAAAGGTAAGGGAGCTTAGATCCCGCATGGAGTCAAACTATGAAGAACTAATACCCTATAAAAGGTAAAGACAGCTTACCGCACGAGCGTGACGCTGCGTGCTGAATCCGCGATCCTTGGTAGCGGATGCGGGGGCCTCGGCGCCCTTGAAAAGCACCTTCCAGGCATCTTCGTACGTCGTGTCGAAGAGCCTGCTCAGAGTTCGGTGCTGCGCCGGGTCGAACTCCCACAGGTTGATAGCCCGCTGTTGACACGGGAGGATCTGGCGGATGAGCATAACCTGGACTACATTGACAAGTTTGAGCTTCTTGTCCACCAGGGTTTGGACGCATGTTTGGAGTCCGGCCAGCTCTCCTTTTTTTACCCCACGACAGGCCCGTCTCTTTCCAGGAGGTGAGCCGCGTAGGGTGTCCGGATCGGAACTCAGAGGCTGCGACCCATTCAGGGTCGCGCGGCTCGGTGATGTAAAACCACCTCGATTGCCACCCCTTTAGGGTCTCCACGAAGGAGCCCTCAAGCCATAGGACGTTGGGCATCTTGCCCACCATGGCGCCTCCGCACTCCGCCTGTGTGCCGCGCACCACCTTCGGCTTGACATTGAAAGTCTTGAGCCATAGGCCGAAATGGGGGTGGATGCAGAGGAAGGCCTCGCACACGACGATAAACGCCGAGATGTTGAGGACAAAGTTCGGGGCCAGATCGTGGAAATCCAAGCCATAGTAGAACATGAGCCCCCGGACAAATGGGTGGAGAGGGAAGCCCAGTTCATAGAGGAAATGGGGGAGGAACACCACCCTCTCATGGGGCCTAGGGGTGGGGATGAGCTGCGCCTCTTCGGGAAGCCGGTGCGCAATGTCTTCAGACAAGTATCCGTCTTTCCTCAGTTTTTTGATGTTTCCCTCCGTGACGGAGGAGACCATCCACTTGCCTCCCGCTCCGGACATGGCTGGAGAAGGTTGAGGTGAGGTGTGCGGACTTGGGCGCTGGATCTCGAGTGCGCGGAAATGGATAGGCAAAGGAGGAAGAAGGCGTGGATGAAAAGGTGGGTCCTTATCCCCTTATATGGGTGGACGCGACTATGCGCCCCCACCATCCTGGTAAAACTCGCTTATCTCCCAAGCGCCGTAATCAATGACGCGGTTGGGTTACCCACACCGTATTGATGAGAATCCCGGAATAAGGGGACACGATCTCTGCTTTGACAAGACGTGCCAAGTGAATCGTCTCACTAAACGCGCTGAGGTGGGACATTAAAACGATTCGAAAAAAGACTTGTCTGTGGTGTGATGTCACGCTACGGAATATGTCAGCAAATTAGATTTGTGTAAATATTATTCTCTCTATGGCAATATGTGGAAACTTATTTTGCAGAGCCGGACACTACCTTTGTGTTCAAAATCTTCTATGAAGTACTTGGAGGAGGAACCCGCCTTGCAATGCCGAAGACAATCTGCGCACCGGACTCATCGTCATTGAAGCCTGGTTCAGGGGCTACTGAGGGAGTCCTGGATTAGGGGATGTCCGGATAGTCGGACTATACCTTCGGTCGGACTCCTGGACTATGAAGATACAATATTGAAGACTTTGTCCCGTGTCCGAAAGGGACTTTCCTTGGCGTGGAAGGCAAGCTTGGCGATGCGGATATGTAGATCTCCTACCATTGTAACCGACTCTATGTAACCCTAGCCCTCTCCGGTGTCTATATAAACCGGAGGGTTTTAGTCCATAGGAAAAACAAGAATCATACCATAGGCTAGCTTTTAGGGTTTAGCATCCTTGATCTCGTGGTAGATCTACTCTTGTACTACCCATATCATCAATATTAATCAAGCAGGACGTAGGGTTTTACCTCCACCAAGAGGGCCCGAACCTGGGTAAAACATTGTGTCCCCTGCCTCCTGTTACCATCCGCCTAGACGCACAGTTCAGGACCCCCTACCCGAGATCCGCCGGTTTTGACACCGACATACCCCTTTGTAGATACTATGCAGGGTGTCTCCGCAATAACAAGACAACCCTTAGCTGATGTCTCGGTGCCCAAAGGCGGCTGTGTTAGCGGAAATGAGGCAATCAGATATGCGGGCTTTATAACTTTCACTTAGTCATAGGAGCTTTAAACGGGGGAAGCTAGCTATGAGCCCCCGCTTAGTGTTCGGCGACATCCGAGGTCAAGCCGTAAACACTTCGGCCAATGTTATGAACAGTCCGTCATTTAACATAGTCATCGGATCGCTGACCAGTTTACGCTGATTGTGACAGTCAGTTTTCGGCTTTCTCCACTGAGGTGCTTAACCATGCGAGCTGGAAGCACAATCGCAGTGGTTCTCCCTTTGCATACCTATCCGAACAAAGCGGAACGTAGGAGGAAAGCACAGGAGCCGGGAAACCCAACTATTGACCGATGACACAATTCAAAACCGATGCATATTTAGCAATATCCGAGAATGTTTTCGCCGAATCTCTAAAGGTGTCCGGCGTTGCACTGTGAGACTTGTGCTAAAAACACACAAATAGTTTAAAAGTACTATAAGCTTGGAAAACCAAAAAACGTAAGTAAAAACTTGATGCCGAACAAGATCAAGTGTTCGGTGCCAATCCGAAAATTGGAAAAAAGAAAAAATTGTGCTTCTGTCATGCTTTAACATGACACACCCGATCTCAACACTTCAAGCGGGCCAGCCTACGGCTTCAAGCTCCTTATCCCAAAGGCGGAGTACTTCTTCGAGGCCCGTTTAGCGGACTGAACTCGAGCGGGTTTTTAGAGAGAAGACAGGCTATCCGGCTATTGACCATACACTCGAGTCATAAAAGGAGCAGTATAAAAAGACTTTGCAACGACCAAGGAGAAAACACATTTACTATAAAACAACTCATATAAATTTTAAGAGCCCCCAAGTGACTTGGGTAAAAGAATTTTATGTATAATGATTGTATGTACCGATGTACTTATATCATATCTGTGTTCACCCGAACTTTAAACGCGTCTTAACCGACCGTTGGCTTCTCCCTCTTCGGCTAAGGACTGAAAAGTGTCATGTACTCCACCTGTCGAAAGTATCGACGATGTTTCCGATAACCAGGAAATCAGGCAATAAGGCTGTAACAGACAAAGCACGATCAGGGAACTTATGATATATTACTAACGAAGTGTAAGAAGCATCTTCGAAGAAAATAGTACCTCCACCGACACCTTTCTTCGGTTGCTCATTGTTACTATGACACTTGTGCAATAGATTTTTTGTACTCATGAGTTCCATTGTGTGCCGACCATGATTGAAAACAATAAGAGCACTAGCTTTCGGCTTCACCTAGTCTGAGGTACTAACTCGGATGACCCGGTAGTAACAATCAAAGAGGTGCTCCCTTTACCGCCTAGCCGAACAATCGGGAACTTAGGGGTAAGCACAGGAGCCAGGCAACCCAGCTTGCGAAACACTTAAGTCAACATGGTGCATATTGTGGCGTAATACATGAACAAGGAACGAAGCCTGATAACCCACAAGTATAGGGGATCGCAACAACTTTCGAGGGTAGAGTATTCAACCCAAATTTATTGATTCGACACAAGGGGAGCCAAAGAATATTCTCAAGTATTAGCAGCTGAGTTGTCAATTCAACAACACCTGGAAACTTAGTATCTGCACCAGAGTGTTTAGCAGCAAAGTAATACGATAGTGGTGGTAACGGTAACAAAAGACTAATGAAAGAAAAGTAATATTTTTGTTATTATGTAGTGATTGTAACAATAGCAACGGGAAAGTAAATAAGCGTAAACCAGTGTATGGAAAGCTCATAGGCAGCGGACCAGTGATGGATAATTATGCCGGATGTGGTTCATCATGTAATAGTCATAACATAGGGTGACACAGAACTAGCTCCAATTCATCAATGTAATGTAGGCATGTATTCCGAATATAGTCATATGTGCTTATGGAAAAGAACTTGCATGACATCTTTTGTCCTACCCTCCCGTGGCAGCGGGGTCCTAATGGAAACTAAGGGATATTAAGGCCTCCTTTTAATAGAGAACCAGAACAAAGCATTAGCACATAGTGAATACATGAACTCCTCAAACTACGGTCATCACCGGTAAGTATCCCAATTATTGTCACTTCGGGGTTAACGGATCATAACACATAATAGGTGACTATAGACTTGCAAGATAGGATGAAGAACTCTCATATATTGATGAAAACATAATAGGTTCAGATCTGAAATCACGGCCCTCGGGCCCTAGTGACAAGCATTAAGCATAGCAAAGTCATAGCAACATCAATCTCAGAACATAGTGGATACTAGGGATCAAACCCTAACATAACTAACTCGATTACATGGTAAATCTCATCCAACCCATCACCGTCCAGCAAGCCTACGATGGAATTACTCACGCACGGCGGTGAGCATTATGAAATTGGTGATGGAGGATGGTTGATGATGACGACGGCGACGAATCCCCCTCTCCGAAGCCCCGAACGGACTCCAGATTAGCCCTCCCGAGAGGTTTTAGGGCTTGGCGGCGGCTCTGAATCGTAAAACACGATGAAATCTTCTCTCCTATTTTTTCTCCCCGAAAGCAGATATATAGAGTTGGAGTTGGATTCGGGAGGTCTCCAGGGGGCCCACGAGGTAGGGGGGCGTGCCCTAGGGGGAGTTCCCCCCACCCTCGTGGACAGGGTGTGGGCCCCCTGGTCTTCATCTTTGGCGAGGATTTTTTATTATTTATTGCAAGATATTCCGTGGAGTTTTAGGTCATTCCAAGAACTTCTGCTTTCTGCACATAAAACAACATCATGGCAATTCTGCTGAAAACAGCGTCAGTCTGGGTTAGTTCCATTCAAATCATACAAGTTAGAGTCCAAAACAAGGGCAAAAGTGTTTGGAAAAGTAGATACGATGGAGACGTATCAACTCCCCCAAGCTTAAACCCTTGCTTGTCCTCAAGCAATTCAGTTGACAAACTGAAAGAAATAAAGAAAAACTTTTACAAACTCTATTTGCTCTTGTTGTTGTAAATATGTCAAGCTAGCATTCAAGTTTTCAGCAAAGATTATAACTAACCATATTTGCAATAATTCTCAGGTCTGATGATTACCCATATAAATAGCATAATCAACTAGCAAGCCATAATAATATATTTCGGATGACAACACTTTCTCAAAACAATCATAATATGATATAACAAGATGGTATCTCGCTAGCCCTTTCTGAGACCGCAAAACATAAATGCAGAGCACGATTAGAGATCAAGGACTGACTAGACATTGAAATTCATGGTAAAAGAGATCCAATCATAGTCACACCTAATATAAATTAACAGTGATGAATGCAAATGACAGCTGCGCTCTTCAGCTAGTGCTTTTAGTAAGAGAGTGATGACTCAACATAAAAGTAAATAGATAGGCCCTTCGCAGAGGGAAGCAGGGATTCGTAGAGGTGCCAGAGCTCGGTTTTGAAATAGAGGTGAATAATATTTTGAGCGGTGTAATTTCATTGTCAACATAACAACCAAGAGATGGCGTTATCTTCCATGCTACACACATTATAGGCGGTTCCCATACAGAATGGTAAAGTTTATACTCCCCCTCCACTAACAAACATCAATCCATGGCTTGCTCGAAACAACGAGTGCCTCCAACTAACAACAGTCCCAGGAGGAGTTTTGTTTTGCAATTATTTTGATTTAGTTTGCATAAAGCATGGGACTGGGCATCCCGGTGACCAGCTATTTTCTCGTGAGTGAGGAGCGGAGTCCAATCCTCTTGAGAATAACCCGCCTAGCATGGAAGATATAGATAGCCCTAGTTTACACATGAGCTATTCGAGCATACAAAACAGGATGATTATTTGAAGGTTTAGTGTTTGGCACATACAAATTTACTTGGAACGGCGGGTAGATACCGCATATAGGAAGGTATAGTGGACTCATCTAGAATAACTTTGGGGTTTAAGGAATTGGATGCACAAGCAATATTCCCGCTTAGTACAGGTGAAGGCTAGCAAAAGCCTGGGAAGCGACCAACTAGAGAGCGACAACAGCCATGTGCATGCATTAAAATTAATAAACATTGGATGCAAGCATGAGTAGGATATAATCCACCATGAACATAAATATCGTGAAGGCTATGTTGATTTGTTTCAACTACATGCGTGAACATGTGCCAAGTCAAGTCACTTAAATCATTCAAAGGAGGATACCACCCCATCATACCACATCATAACCATCTCAATAGCATGTTGGCACGCACGGTAAACCATTATAACTCATAGCTAATCAAGCATGGCACAAGCAACTATGATCTCTAATTGTCATTGCAAACATGTTTATTCATAACAAGCTGAATTAAGAACGATGAACTCATCATATTTACTCTGTTTGCTCTTGTTGTTGCAAACATGAGCACTGACATCTAGCAATGAGTGTGTGTGAACATAAATGTAATATCGGTGAGAAATACGTACTCCCCCAAGCTTAGGCTTTTGGCCTAAGTTGGTTTATGGCCACGACTGGCCTGGCTGATATCCATAATAATAGTTGGGGTCGTACTGCAATGAGGAAGAAGAAGGCTCCGATTGCCACTGGCTGGCAATCATCTCCGGATCCCACTGATAGTTAGACTGTCGTGAAGGATCAAATTGTGGTTCCGGTTCTGGCTCCTCGGCTGGTGCAGGGTTCCGGTAGGCGTGAATAGCAGTCAACGGGACAAGGTACGTGCCTACAGTCAAATCAAACAAAGAAGGAGCAGGCAAGGTAATAGTCTCAGGATGATGTTTATTAAAGAACAATTGATATTTAAGCTCTCCTGCCCTATTCTTAATAATAAAATCATGTGCCACCATACTTTTATAATCTAGATAAACATGAGGCAGTACTTTTTCTTCCTTCTCGGCATGCCCAATAGGTATGTTAAAATGTGCAGCTAGGCGTGTAGCATAGATGCCTCCAAAGATGGGGCCCTTTGTACGGTTCAGACTTAACCCTTTAGCAATAATACCGCCCATACTAAAAGTGTTATCACTGTATAAACCTTGGAGCGAAATAATAATATCAAGGATACTAAGGTTTCCACAGTTTCCGCAACCAATTAAGCAACGACTAGCAAATAATGCATAGTATCGTAAAACAGGAAAATGTATGCTAGTGATTCGTGCATCGGAAAACTTCCTAGTTTCCCCTATAGTGATAGTATCAATAAATCCCTCCACATCATCACGATGTGGTTCTTCTGTCTTGCCCTCAAAAGGGACTAAACAAATTCGACAAAAATCATATAGTGACATCTCCTTATGCTCATCATATAAATGAAACTCCACCGTAGGTCGTGAGTTCCTAGAATGAAAATGAAAGTTTTGCACAAAGATATTTGTGAGTAAGAGATATTGATCGCATTGGTAGTGGAGGAAAGCGGTGAGGCCTGCATTATGAGCCAATTCATGAAAATCTTCATAAATCCTGACTGCTCTCAAGAAATCCTCGGAAGGCCATTCACACGCCCGAACCTCCGCGGTGCGCGGCAAATTATAGTTAGGCTTCGGTGCCTTTTCCTTTGAGCTTTGGCTCGATGAGCCCCTCAATAATCTCCTCATCATTTTCTGAAAAATTCTATAATTTTTAGTAACTTCAAAATGAAAGTAAACCAAACTCAATAATATTGATAACAACCACTCCTACAAGTGCCTAGTGCCTATATCATGCATCAAAACTACTTTTGACCATATAAATTTGACACGCAAGATCAAGAACAGGGTCACCTAAGCAGCAAAAAATTGCAATGAATAAAGCACTAGAACATAAACTAATGGGACCAATGGAGGAGTCACATACCAAGGAACAATCTCCCCAAGCAGTTTTGTGAGAGGTGCTTTGAGAAAGGAGATTGAAAATGGCAGCAAAACGAGCTTGGACTCGGGTTTGAGCTGGTTATTCGTGTTTGGGGGAGGAAGATGAAGTGTATGGGTGAAAGGATAAGTGGAGGAGGGCCACCGTTTGCCCACGAGGCAGGGGGCGCGCCCTCCACCCTCGTGGCAAGATGGTTGCCCCCCCCCCGGTGTGTTCTCTGTTCCATAAATCCTCAAATATTCTAGAAAAAATCATATATAATTTTCAGGGCATTTGGAGAACTTTTATTTTCGAGGTATTTTTATATTGCACGGATAATCAGATGACGGACAGACAAATATTTGTTTTTACTTTATTTCAACTAAATAACAGAAAGTATAGAGAGGGTACAGAAGGTTGTGCTTCTAGTTTCATCCATCTCATGCTCATCAAAAGGAATCCACTAACAATGTTGATCAAGTCTTGTTAACAAGCTCATTCCGATTAACATGAAACTGGAGAAATTTCGAATAACACTAGGTTACCTCAACGGGGATATGCACATCCCCAATAATAAGTATATCATATTTCTTCTTGACAGTAGGAAGAGGAAATTCAAAACCTCCAAATATAATGATGGAATTTTTCTGATAGAATTGATACTATGAACTTGAGGTCGTTTCCTCGGAAAGTGTACCGTATACTCATTACCATTAACATGAAAAGTGACATTGCCTTTGTTGCAATCAATAATAGCCCCTGCAGTATTAAGAAAAGGTCTTCCAAGAATAATAGACATACTATCGTCCTCAGGAATATCAAGAATAACAAAGTCCGTTAAAATAGTAACGTTTGCAACCACAACAGGCACATCCTCACAAATGCCGACAGGTATAGCAATTGATTTATCAGCCATTTGCAAAGATATTTCAGTAGGTGTCAACTTATTCAAGTCAAGTCTATGATATAAAGAGAGAGGCATAACACTAACACCGGCTCCAAGATCACATAAAGTAGTTTTAACATAGTTTCTTTTAATGGAGCATGGTATAGTAGGTACTCCTGGATCTCCAAGTTTCTTTGGTATTCCACCCTTAAAAGTATAATTAGCAAACATGGTGGAAATTTCAGCTTCTGGTATCTTTCTTTTATTTGTAACAATTTCTTTCATGTACTTAGCATAAGGATTCATTTTGAGTATATCAGTCAATCGCATACGCAAAAAGATAGGTCTAATCATTTCAGCAAAGTGCTCAAAATCCTCATCATCCTTTTTCTTGGATGGTTTGGGAGTAAAAGGCATGGGTTTCTGAACCCAAGGCTTTCTTTCTTTACCATGCTTCCTAGCAACAAAGTATTTCTTATCATAACGTTGATTCTTTGATTGTGGGTTATCAAGATCAACAACAGGTTCAATTTCTACATCATTATCATTACTAGGTTGAGCATCATTATGAACATCATCATTAACATTTTCATTAGGTTCATGTTCATTACCAGGTTGTGTTTCAGCATCAGACATGGATATATCATTTGGATTATCAGGTGGTTCAACCATAGGTTCACTAGAAGTTTGCATAGTTCTATCATTTTTCTTTTTCTTCTTTTTAGAAGAACTAGGTGCATCAATTTTATTTCTCTGATAATCTTGCTCAATTGTCTTTGGGTGACCTTCAGGATACAAAGGTTCCTGATTCATTCTACCAGTTCTAGTAGCCACTTTAACAACATAATCATTTTTCTTACTATTTATCTCATTGAGCAATTCCTTTTGAGCTTTAAGTACTTGTTCTACTTGAGTGGTAACCATAGAAGCATGTTTGCCAATAAGTTTAAGTTCACCTCTAATATTAGCCATATAATCACCCAAGTATTTAATCATATCAGCGTCTTGTTTTAATTGTCTACCAAAATAAGCATTGAAGTCTTCTTGCTTAAACATAAAATTATCAAACTCATCCAAGTATTGACTAGCAATTTCAGCAGGAGGGATTTCAACTCTATCATATCTATAGAGAGAATTTACCTTTACTTCCCGTGTCGGGTTATCGAGGTCTGGAGGTTCTTCAATAAGTAGAGGATTAAGATCATATGTTTCTTCAATAGGCGGTAAATTAAGACCATGTATTTCTTCGATAGGAGGTAAATTCTTAACATCTTCAGCTTTAAAACCTTTTTCTTTCATAGATTTCTTTGCCTCTTGCATATCTTCGGGACTGAGAAATAGAACACCTCTCTTCTTCGGAGTTGGTTTAGGAATAGGATCATTAATTGGAGCAGGAGCTGGCTCAGGAGCTGGCTCAGGACGTGCCCAATTATTTTCATTTGTCAACATATTATTCAATAAGATTCTAGCTTCATCCGGTGTTCTTTCCCTGAAAACAGAACCAGCACAACTATCCAGGTAAACTCTCGAAGCATCGGTTAGTCCATTATAAAAGATATCAAGTATTTCATTTTTCTTAAGAGGATGATGAGGCAAAGCATTAAGTAACTTGAGAAGCCTCCCCCAAGCTTGTGGGAGACTCTCTTCTTTAATTTGCACAAAGTTGTATATTTCCTTTAAAGCAGCTTGTTTCTTATGAGCAAGGAAATATTTAGCAAAGAAGTAATAAATCATATCCTGGGGACTACGCACACAACCAGGATCAAGAGAATTAAAACATATATTAGAATCACCCTTTAATGAGAACGGAAATATTTTAAGGATATAAAAGTAGAGAGATCTCTCATCATTAGTGAACAGGGTGGCTATATCATTTAATTTAGTAAGATGTGCCACAACAGTTTCAGATTCATAGCCATGAAAAGGATCAGATTCAACTGAAGTAATTATATCAGGATCAAGAGAAAATTCATAATCCTTATCAGTAACACAGATAGGTGAAGTAGCAAAAGCAGGGTCAGGTTTCATCCTAGCATTTAGAGATTGCTTATTCCATTTAGTTAATAACCTTTTGAGTTCATATCTATCTTTGCAAGCTAAAATAGCTAAAGAAGCTTCTTGATCAAATAAATAACCCTCAGGAATAACAAGTGATTCTTCACCATCACTTTCATCATCATAATCAGATTCAATATTTTCAATCTCTCTAGCCATAGCAAGTCGTTCCTCGAGAAAATCACCAAGTGGCACAGTAGTATCAAGCATAGAAGTAGTTTCATCATAAGTATCATGTATAGCAGAAGTAGCATCATCAATAACATGTGACATATCAGAACGAATAGCAGAAGCATGTTTAGGTGTCGCAAGCTTACTCATAACAGAAGGTGAATCAAGTGCAGAGCTAGATGGCAGTTCCTTACCTCCCCTCGTAGTTGAGGGATAATTTGGTGTCTTAGCGTCTTTCAAATTCTTCATAGTGTCCAGCAGATATAAATCCCAAGTGAATCAAAGAATAGATCTATGCTCCCCGGCAACGGCGCCAGAAATTAGTCTTGATAACCCACAAGTATAGGGGATCGCAACAGCTTTCGAGGGTAGAGTATTCAACCCAAATTTATTGATTCGACACAAGGGGAGCCAAAGAATATCCTCAAGTATTAGAACCTGAGTTGTCAATTCAACCACACCTGGAAACTTACTATCTGCAGCAGAGTGTTTAGTAGCAAAGTAATACGATAGTGGTGGTAACGGTAACAAAAGAGTAATGAAAGCAAAGTAATATTTTTGGTATTATGTAGTGATTGTAACAATAGCAACGGGAAAGTAAATAAGCATAAACCAGTGTATGGAAAGCTCGTAGGCAGCGGATCAGTGATGGATAATTATGCCGGATGTGGTTCATCATGTAACAGTCATAACATAGGGTGACACAGAACTAGCTCCAATTCATCAATGTAATGTAGGCATGTATTCCGAATATAGTCATACGTGCTGATGGAAAAGAACTTGCATGACATCTTTTGTCCTACCCTCCCGTGGTAGCGGGGTCCTAATGGAAACTAAGGGATATTAAGGCCTCCTTTTAATAGAGAACCAGAACAAAGCATTAGCACATAGTGAATACATGAACTCCTCAAACTACGGTCATCACCGGTAAGTATCCCGATTATTGTCACTTCGGGGTTAACAGATCATAACACATAATAGGTGTCTATAGACTTGCAAGATAGGATCAAGAACTCTCATATATTGATGAAAACATAATAGGTTCAGATCTGAAATCATGGCACTCGGGCCCTAGTGACAAGCATTAAGCATAGCAAAGTCATAGCAACATCAATCTCAAAACATAGTGGATACTAGGGATCAAACCCTAACAAAACTAACTCGATTACATGGTAAATCTCATCCAACCCATCACCGTCCAGCAAGCCTATGATGGAATTACTCACGCACGGCGGTGAGCATCATGAAATTGGTGATGGAGGATGGTTGATGATGACGACGGCGAAGAATCCCCCTCTCCGGAGCCCCGAACGGAGTCTAGATCAGCCCCCTCGAGAGGTTTTAGGGCTTGGCGGCGGCTCCGTATCGTAAAATGCGATGAAATCTTCTCTCCTATTTTTTCTCCCCGAAAGCAGATATATAGAGTTGGAGTTGGAGTCGGGAGGTCTCCAGGGGCCCACGAGGTAGGGGGCGCGCCCTAGGGGGGCCACCCACCCTCGTGGACAGGGTGTGGGCCCTCTGGTCTTCATCTTTGGCGAGGATTTTTTATTATTTATTGTAAGATATTCCGTGGAGTTTCAGGTCATTCCGAGAACTTTTGTTTTCTGCACATAAAACAAAATCATGGCAATTCTGCTGAAAACAGCGTCAGTCCGGGTTAGTTCCATTCAAATCATACAAGTTAGAGTCCAAAACAAGGGCAAAAGTGTTTGGAAAAGTAGATACGACGGAGACGTATCAAAGCCGTATAAGTATAATCATATGCAAGAGGAAAGGCTTCATAAAGGAAGCCCCTAAATAAACGGGGTATTTGAATTTGTGTGTCACAAACAAAGGTTTGACAAGGAATTTTGTCAGAAACAGCTTTTTGCCAAAAAAGTATAATGCTTGGTCCAACTAAACAAAATATAAAACTGAAAGTTTTTGAGCATGAAAGCGACTTAGCTGGTTAATGTGCTCGATGTTGATGACGCATGCCCAGATTGTGGTGGGACGAGATCCCATCCCCCAAGCCGTCCCCGAGATGTCTGAGTAAAGAGCTCGGCTTGATGAAGTGGTGACGCAGCATAGTCGATGGGTGAGGTGAAAACCCCAGTCCGACCGTGGCGACGGAGCAGGCCGGCAGTATGACGCCGAAGCCCCCAGCATGTGTTAATGAAGTGATGATGAAGCCCCCGGTCCAGCCGAGGTGATGCGGTAGGTCATCAAGGTGACGACAGAACTCCCACATCAGCACATTGGTGCGCCAAGGTAATAGCACTGCCCGGACGAAATCATTTACGTGTGCACAAAAAATAGTGCAATCCGGAGATAATAATAATTATAATAATAAAAAAAATCTCTGCATAATTAATAATTTAAGCAAAGTGAATAATAAAAGAAATATAGCCCATGTGCCGAACACTCGATGAGGTAGAGCTCTCTCAGTGCTGCCGAAGTCCTCGAGGTAACCGAACATGTCAGTATGGCGATTCGACCAACAAGGTGATCACGCGAGCCGATTTATGTCAATTGGGAAAATGACCTCGGCTTGCCAAAGTGACCGTGTGACGTAGTCGAAGTTGATCACCTACACACATAAAATAGTGCGGTCCAAAAAGGATAATTGCTTTTCGCAAAAATAATTTATTGGAAGAGATGTAGCCTGGCGCCGAAGTCAATGTCGATGCAGGGTATCGGCGTGACGCCGTGAAGGCGTGGCAAAGCCTGACTTCACAGGCCGGTCTGAGTTCTGGATGCGTCATTCGCCGAACTGTATACGAAAACTAATCGAACCACCACGCGACCGTTCTTAATGCGACCACCATTTGACAGACCTGTGTACAGATGATGAAACAAACCAGAGTAATAATTCCTTGGGAAAAATAAACCCAAGCAAAGAAAAAAAACTAAGATTAATAGCACCTGGTTTATCTGTTGTAGCAATCTAGAGAAAGGTTACTCCCAAAATTGGGACTCGATCCGCACAGCCATTGCCTGATGGGTGATGAAGCGGTGGCATGGCGATGCTGGCAAAGGTGGGCTCGCCGAGGCAAAGCTAGTGGTCCGGCTAATGTGATGAAGCTGGTCGGCTGGTGACGCCGAAGTCTCCAAAGTAAGTTGATGAAGAGATGACGAAGTCCTCGGTCTAGCCGAGGAGACGGAGCAGGTCGGTAAGGAGACGTTGCAGCTGCCATGTCAGCCGAGGTGTTGAAGCAGTTCGGCGTGATGGACGTCGGCTTGAAGAAGTAACAGTGCGGCCATGCCGACGGAGGTTGTAACTTGTGACGCGGTCAATGCCGGCTTGATGAAGTGACCATGCAGCGATGCATGTGTGCCTGCTCCGTGTAGTCCGTGGGGCGGCGATGTTGGTGATGATTTATCCTAGGTGATTCCGAACTCTTGTTCGCTCGCCGAGATGATGATCCGAATAAGTTGAGCTCAGCTCAAAAAGCGATGACGTGTCTAACGCGGGTCGGCAGCCATGGAGCAATATTGCCGGACTGGTTTCACAGCAGCATGCACTACAAAAAAATACACTTCCGTGATGATACGTGTTTGTCACAGTAGGTCACTTTTTTGTACATCCATGATAAATTTATGACAGAATCAAGATAGTCATACATGTGCTGTCGTAGAAGTGTTCCATGACATTACAAAAATTATCTTCACGGAAGTGTCCACTTCCATGACGATAAATCGCGCGTCGCAGAAGTGCTTTCGTCAAGGGTGACCGATACGTGGCATCCACCATAACAGAACGCCGTTAAGCTATCGAGTCAGGTTTTGGATCCAATAACCCGTTAACAGCCCCGACCAATGGGGATTTTCCACGTGTAAAATCATCATTGGCTAGAGGAAACACGTGTCAGCTCGTCAGTGGGTCAGATAGGCGACTATGATATGTCGACACGTGGCATGGCCCAACAGTGGCCCCTTTAGCTTACAAAGCCGGCCCATTTGACTTGGTCAAAAGTTAACGGGCTGGCCCATGAAAAGCCCGTTAACGGTCTATTCGCAAATAGCCCATTTTACGGCCCGTTAACTCACGACCTGTTAGGCCCTAAAGGAAATCGGCCCAACAATGTCATGTGGGCCGTCGAATATAATACCAGCCCATTTCACTTTCGGCCCATGTATGGCCCATGACGTCTTTCGGCCCATATGAGGCCTTCGTATCTTTCGGCCCATTACACGCCCACGGTGACTCTAGCCCATAATGAACAGTAATTTTCTTTATACCCATTAACGGCCTGTGATTTACATGGGCTGTTTCCAGCCTGTGTTAGCTTTCGGCCTATTGACGGCCCATACGTTCTTGGGCTCCTTTTCGGCCCTCGATTACTTTCGGCCCGTTACTGGCCTGTTCCCCTAATGGGCCAAATTCGGTCCATGGCAAGAGTTGGCCCGTTACTGGCCTGTTCCACTAATGGGCCAAATTCGGCCCATGGAAAGAGTCGGCTCGTTACTGGCCTGTTACCCTAATGGGCCAAATTTGGCCCACGGTAAGAGTCGGCCCGTTTCTGGCCTGTTAACCCGTTGCGCCGTTTCTGGCCCGTCCTATATTCTGGCCCATTAACGACCCGTTATGCTGTGACAGAATTAAGCCTTTGCTATCCTACGGCCTGTTAACGGCTTGTTACCATGATGGGCCGATACCAATTACGCCCGATTATGGCCCATGTAGACCCATTTATCCGACGGCCCGAGGCCCACCGATTACAGGCCAATTTATCAACGTCCCGTAGGAGACCCATGGATCCTACAGCCCATATATGGCCCATGGTAGTTGCAGCCACTAGCAAACCAGGGAAAAAGAAGACTAGGAAATAAATAAGGCCAAACTAACGCTAGGTTATTAAGGCGATTGCACAGATTACATCCACTCGGCATCAAAGATCGCCACCAGTGCAAATATAGGGAACACCCTACACTATACAAAAATGGCTTGCTGTTTTCTTCAGGCGGTGGCTGCACATTAAGAATAAATTTTGTATCGCACCAAAACAAATTACAACTATATAACAAAAGGAAGGTTGGCATAAAACTTAACAGTCTAGCAGATAAATGCACCACCAGAAGCTCAGTTCATTTGACCTGACTGTTATGTTTTCATGTTGTATTGTCCGATGGAGCACCATAACCCTCGCCTTCATTTCCCCTAGGCTCCAAAACAACATAGCAAATGTCTGATAGTCTTGTTTCAAAACCATGCATATCTTGACGACATTGAGCAATGTTTCTCCTTGTTTCACAAAGGGTCTCTGTTAGGGAATGGACTTGTGTTTGGAGCACAGAAACAACATTGCTTTGAGCTTGCATATCTTGATCATGAGGCAGTTTGGATAATATTGCCTTAACAACCAACCCAGTATTACGCAGGAACGTGCTTCTGGCACTATTAGTGGACAGGTACTGACCCACTGCAGCAAGAGCTGACATTGCGGTTATAGTTGCCTCGCCACCTTCAGAAGGTGGCGGTTCCACCATTTTTTCCATAGCTCGCTACAAAGTTCAGGTTTTACATTAGTAGTACCAGAATAGTAGATATTAAGGAGGCAGCAAAACCAAAGAAAATAGTTTTGGTATATATACATAACTTATTCTGGTGAACCCATGTAAAATATTAGTTGTATTTTATTGCAAAGTACATAATAAAACTAGGTTCCAAACATATGACCATGTACCATCGCTAATGTATTGTCTATTTCTTCACATTGTATTGACGGCTAAGGATAAAAAGACGAAGTTTATAATATGGTAAGCATAGTATGACGTCATTCATATCACAAAACAACTGAGAACAGACAAACAGGCAATTGTAACGTTGTGTGGGCAAGTCTAGCACGGAACTAGATTATGGGTCAAGATCAAAGGAACATCACTCCTCTCTTTTAAACCTTGTAAGGTGCAATGATATGCTAAGACAATTGTGTATAAAATTGAAAAGAGTAATAGACATTGGCTGCAAACCATGAAGTTCAAGGCAGAAGTCAGAGTAAGTAGTAGTCAAAAGGCATGAGGATTAAGGACTTACAACAGCGGCTTTGACTGGTGTAGTCATGCCCTTCTTCTTGCTGGTGTGACAGTCCTTGAAGATTTCCACGACATTTGGTTTAGGTACTTTTTGGTCCTTGCGGGCTTTCCTCTTTATTTGGAACAAGTCAATATAGATCTGATAATATGGTACATTGAAAAGAGTGAAACAGCAGCTAATTACAAGAGCCTCGCAGTGTCCAATATAGCTACGAGATCCTGTCATCTGTTGGAATTTCACTTTTGTACGGTTGGCCTTGTTCTTTGAACAGTTCACCTACAAGAAGATAGATTTGTGTGGCACATGCGTAAATAGGACTTCAACATGTGATCTGATGACATATATATAATGTACCTGATACTTGGATCGGACCAGTGTTTAACGAGGCCTCTCCAGTCTTCATTAGATATATTTTCCACTGGAGATGTTTGGGCAAGTTCACTGCTAGCCTTGCCTTCAAAGTGAATTTTCCTCAAGTTATACCGATACTGTCGCAGAACATACTTGAAAACATGGGTGCAAGATTGTCTGGTTGCATCATCTTGGCTATCCAACTTGAACCTCATCTGTTGAAAATAATGGGAGTCTCATTATCAGCAACCTAGAAAGTATTGGACAAAGCAAGATGATATTACTAGTTTCCATACATAACCATATTACAGATAAATGGTCGAGGAAGATGTTAAACTGGGTTTCGTCTTTGTCATTCCTGTACTGAATCCATGTTGGGAGGATACGTACATGACACCTAACAACAACCGCTGCCTCTGATACTAACTTGGCTGACTCTGTAGCATCACGTGGCCTTTTTAAACCTGCCTCAAAACGGATCTCCATTCTTCCTCCTCTAGATTTAGTTAACCTATCGAGCATTATCCCTGATGTTTGTTTCCTCTTGCGCCTAGGTGCTAGTCCAACAAGAAACATAGGAAGTGTTAGTGTACATCAAACTGTGAGACTACATATAAAGAAGCATGCAACCATAACTTTACTCTAGCAACTACCTTCTTGCTGTTGAAGCTCACAAGGTTCATCTGATATTGCCAAGTCGTCTTGTGTCAAGAGTGCTTGGGAAGTAGTGTCAGGTGGCAAGGGAGCTTGGGAACGTGCTGCTAGCTCAGTTGACGCACGAGTACATCGTGCAACTGGTAGTACTGTGGTAGGTGTTGCAAGAACTACGGCTGTCTCTGCTTGTTTGGTGGCAGCTATTTGTTTCTGTTTGTCTTTTTTTGCAACTCGTGTAGCATGGGATGCCGTGTTTGTAGATTTTTCTACTGGACTTTGACCTTCTATTGCACCATCAGTACCAGCAGAATCTGCAGGATTCATCCGCTTCTCATTCCCTGCCATTATGTGTTTCTTCCTCTTTGTCTATGCCATGTTAAGTCAAGCCGACAAGAAAAACGAATAACAATTTAGTTCTTCAGAACAAATTGATGCGTGATGCAAACGAACTGAACTTTGATGTTAGACAACCACATGATAGGAGGATGTAATATGTATGAAAAACAGGACGGAAGAGATAACCAGAACTATGATGTGTAAACTAAGAAGAAGACATTTCACCAAATTAGAAGCAATGCAATGGAAGGTAGACACCATATGAAAGATGCTACAAATATCGCTCTGCCAAGTAAACAATGCCTCATCATAAATGGCGTTTAAACAAATGTGAAGCAGTACAAGAAATAAATTATATGCAAGATGCAAACAACATCACGCTACCATGTTGGAGGTCTCTCAACATTAGTGCCATTGCATATTCACAGCATTTCATATTCACAGCTTATGATGTGTAAAGTAAGGAGAAGGCATTTCAACAAATTAGAAGCAATGAAAGCTAGACACCATATGAAAGATGCAACGAATATCACTCTACCAAGTTAAAATTGTCTTGTCATAAGTGCCATTTCAACAAATTAGTAATACAAGCTAGAAAAGAATGTGAGATGTAACCTATATCACACTCCTAAGTCAAACGTGTCTTATGATAAGTGATTGTTGTAGGTTACACAACAGTAGTAATTTGATGTAAGAGCATGGTGTTATAGATAGATATTGTATGTTTTAGAAACAGGAACACGTGTCTTATTCAAGTATAATGTGTAAAGTAAGAATATGGAATTCAACAAAATTAGAAGCAATACAAGCTAGACATCAAACATAACATGCAACCACATATAACAGTGCCAAGTTAGAGGGAGCACCGGTGATGCTGCACTAGGGGAGACGTGCTCATCATAAACACAGCTTTGTTGAGTGTCTATGCATGTGTTGTCTTGGAAATCATCTTGGGGTTGTGGAGGAGTAGAAACTGTAGAGGCCCACCGTTCGGAAGGAGCACCTTTATCCGCTGCCTTGCTAACTTCCTTCCGCTTTATTGATTTTGAATTGTCAAGTAAAACCGACAAGAAAAAGCAATAAAATTCTCTCTTCAGAACTCATTCATGCATGATACTGACAATCACTAGTTTGATGTAAGGCAAACACATGATACCAGGATGGAATATGTACGAAAAACAGGACGGCATGGCATCTTCACAACTGTTTGTGTAAACTAAGCAGAAACCATTCAGCAAATAAGAAGCAATGCAAGCTAGACACCACATGAAAGATGCAACCAATATGACTCTGCCAAGTTAAAAGCGTCCCATCATAAATGGAATTTCAACAAATTAGAAGCAGCGCATGCTATAAATCATATGAAAGATGCAACTAATATCGCACTGCATATACTAAAGGTGTCTCGTCATGTTGATTGATGCGGGATACAAAAAAACAATAGGTTTATGTAAGGACATGCTTAATAGACAGATGTACTATGTACTAAATACAGGAAGGCATGTCACATTAACAGGTATAATGTATAAGCTAAGAAGACTAGCACATGCAGTTTAACCAGATTGGAAGAATTACAATCTAGACACCATATGCAACATGCAACCACATATCACGCTGCCAAGTTAGAGCAAGCACATGCGATGCTAGTCTAGGGGAAATGCTGTAATCAACTACAGAGCTACGTTCACTATCTTCATCTAGCATTTCTGTTTCTTGAGAATCATGTCGGGAGGCTGACGTTGCATTCTTTAAACGAGGAGTAGTCCCCTTGCCTGCCTGCCTCGTCATAAGTGATTGATGAGGGATACACAAGAACATTAGTTTGATGTAAGAACATGGTTAATACACAGATGTACTATTATGTACCAAAAACAGAAAGGCATGTCATATTCAAAGGTATAATGTGTAAGCTAAGCAGATGCAATTTAACCAAATTGGAAGCAATACAAGCTAGACATCCGGCTGGAGTGGTGAGCATGATCATCTAGACCTAAGAGCCTGGTGGGAGGCGGGCTTCTTCACCACCATCGCAGCTTTTTAGTTGGCTTCCAGGTGATGCCTATCTTTGTTGGGCTTGTCACTGGCTCGGCCAGTGCCCTGACTAGTTGTTTGTCTTCTGGTACTCACGGGATGGTGATTCATGTAAAAAATATATCTTTTCATATCTTACCGACTTCGGCCTTTCGAATACAAGCTAGACACCATATGGAACATGCAACCACATATGACACCGCGAAGTTAAAGCAAGCACCTGGGATGGTGGTTCATTGCGAGCGAGGTCATCAACTCTAGAGCTACGTTCCCCGTCTCCATCTGCTGACACTACACCCTTTAAAGCGTTGAAACGTGTCTTGCCTAGCCGCATACCAAACTAGAGCGACTTCTCTCTTTTCTTTTTGGCTTCTCTCATGGCAGCAGAGTCTGAAATACCCTTGCATAAAAACACAACAGTGACAGTAAGGGTGAAGTGTGTGCAGAACTAGTGCACTGTAAAAGTAGCAGATAGCAGGTGGCTGAAAAATAAATGACAGGAGACATATGATAGCTCTAAAACATTGCATGGCAAACAAAATTAGATTCTACTCTGTATGATTTTGTAATATATGAGCACAGGAAATGCAGGTACTTCTCCAGCACACCACCACATGTGGTCATATCTAAGATAACAGTCGACTGAAAATAAATAGGTCAGTCGATTTTTTTAATGAACCGTACGATCTATAAGGAATGGGCAGATGGCCTCCGTCTACCTCCCTCCAGTCACTGTTGACGATCTTTATCGAACCGCCAGTGACCACCGGCCCAGACCCCTGCCTTCGCCGCCCCGCCCTCCCATTGACCGCACACCACCGCCGTGCTTGGCAGCGCCCCTAGGCCATCCCTTTAATCCCGGCCGACCTCCAGATTGGGCGCTAGTAGCTATAGGCCACACACGCCCCTAAGATAAACACCAAGGCGCTGCTTCCCCTGCGTAATAGGCATACTATCGCTTGTTACACCGGGGAATGCTTCCGTTAATTGGGAATCAAGTGGCCAGAAATTCAAATTCAGGGGGCCGACGGACCTCTAGCTAAGGTGAAATAGTATATGAGGAGAATCCTTGTGTATCACGAGTTACTAGGAACATCTAGTATCAAGAAGAAGCGGTCAACTAGTGTCTTCTGTGGGATGAATACCGTGCAAGAAGAGACGTAAGATTTGCACGAATAAGGGAAGAGGAGTACCTTTTTTGGTTGCCGGTGTGGTCACCTCCACAAGTCGCGCCGATTTTCTTCTTTTTACCGGGGAAACGATGTTCTGGAGGGTGCAGGCTTGGACGAACGCATGGCAAAATTGTTGACTAAGTTGCCGTGGCCGTATGTCGGCGGAGGGGAAGCAGATCCGAGGCGGCGAAGGACGGGTAGCAGGAACAGCTCCGGTGCAGTGGAGGGTGGCGAAGTTAGAGCAGCAGCGGTGAGGCGTAGGACGGCGTGGTTGAACTGGCTCGGGTACGGATGGCTCGGCCTCGGCTTCAACTACTAGCCGTGGAGGGCGTTGCGGTTGAGGTTGCGATGGACGATGACGTCGGGGTATTGGCTCCGGCGTGATGGAGGAGGGCGGCGGTTGATGGGTGGGATGGAGTGGCGGACGGAGGATGCCGGGGTTTCGCGGCTGGTGGAGAGGTAGTTTTGGCGCCCACGGAGTACGAATGGGGAATCAGACGGGTGGGGGGAACCATGTTTCGGTCTGGGATGCGCTTGTTTTTGGCTTTTTTGAACATAAGATGGGACACGCTTGTTTGAAATTTGGGGAAAGTACAAACTTTGCCCCCATCATAAATTTCGGACCTACTGCGGGTCAGGGGTAGGATGGTAATCCCAGGTGTCCCAAATAGTGGGCGGGAGCGATTTCGGCCACGCGCATGTGTGCTTAGGCGGCCATTGTGTATGAATGTTTTTCGGATGCGGTTGCGTGGCGTCTAGATGAAGCTACAAACCAACCCCGGTTTAGACCTTTGGACGTCGGGCCGGTAGGTTTCACGGGTCGGAGTTGTTAGAAAAGTAATTTCCTTGTACTACCAAACATTGGTCTCACGCGGTTTCAGGCGAGTAGAGGCACTTTTGGCGCTTCGTTCGAAATTTTGAAACACAAGCATTCACGTTTAGAGTACTCTTGAACTAAGAGGATTGACCTAAATATACAACGTTATATTTGACCTTGTATGTTTGAAAACCTCATTAAATTATCCGCTTCTTTTTGAAATTTTGACACTTGAAAATCCTATAACTACGATTATTTTGGAATGGAGGAGCTAAATTTGAATCTATTTTGTACACGACTACATATGCTATTATGTACAAAATCAGAGCAAAGATTGGTGCCCCCATAATTTAGGTATGGTTTACAAATGCCATGATATCAAATTCAAATAATTGAATGGACTTCATGTTGAATTCGATTTTTTCAAACCACCTTAAGTTGAATTCAAATGTATGCTAGTTCATAGGTAGTAGCTATTTATAATGTCCATTGTGTAACTTTCGTATGTATAATGTGCTTTACACACACAACATGAACTATACTCACGTTTATATTCGATTGCTAAAGCGATGCATTGTCTGGAGTTCAAAATACTAACTATGTGGATCAATTGTGTCGAATAATAACATAGACATGCTCAAATTCGATAGAATCTAGATGTCCGATGGATCAATGACCGCTCCTTACGCGAATTGCAAATATCATGATCCCATCCTAATATTTGGATACAATTTATATCTTTAATCAATGTGTAGAGCAGTCTTTTACATGTAGTTTCACTCTCCATCGGTGGTCTCTCACACATGCTAACACACTCTCTCCCGAGGTGTCTTTCTCGCACACATGCTCTAGATATAACCCTCCCTCCCTCTCGTAACCATTTACAACTGTTTTCATTAACCTTTATCACAAGCACTCTTCCTCTCGCAAACATACACACGCACAATCCTCATCGACCCTTTCTATATACATGGACCTGCCTACGTGTCTCGTGTACGCACATTATCTTTACGCCTGTCTCTCACGCATTGTCTCACACCTCTCTTCCTAATCGACGAGTATGATTCTACCAGAGCATTCTGTAGGATGCCCCTTAAAGTTAGGTTGGATGAATAGTAATATCAGAGATAAAGGGGTTACCTTAGTCCGAGAACCTAGGGTTACAAATCCTAGCCGGCTTTGTCAGTGGACACAGAGTCCTTCACAGTTCTGCTATCTTTGTCTTGTACGAGTAGTCATCCATGGGTCTTCCTAAATGCGTCACGGGCCGACCAATGTGGCGCAGGACGGTACAGAACAAAGGGCCTCACCTCGACCCACCGGACCTCACGCGGTGACACACCCTCTGCCCCCACATCTCATTATCTTCTCACACCCACACTTACCAACACAAACACCACACACACAGAAAATTTCTCCTGGTGCCTCTATTCCCTCCCCCCTTACATATACACACTCAAGGGAATTGAATCTCTTGTCGTGACGTCATATTCGTCTCTCTCTTTCTAGACCACTCTCATTTCTCGTGCTATCTCTCCCACACCCCCCCCATCGGCCCCTCTATCCATGCCTCTCTCGAATACGTAATACACACACATACCTCTCTAGGCCCCGCCAAATGCATCAATTACACATTCACACATGTTACATCATGTTAAATCTTCTAGTCCCTTTCGCCGACATGTGGGACATCAAGCTACCGGGTCCATGTGCCATACAGGAATACAGTGAAGAGCAGCCCGGGTGAAGCACCCCAGTCATGGCACCGGCGTAGTAATGAGCAATGAGGCGTCAAATCACAAAGCTGCACCTTTCCCGCAGTTAAGTTGGAGGGACGAAGCAGCCATCATTTCACTCGTTGCTAAATCCGCTTCTCCCTCATCTTCTTCAACTTAACCACGTGTTGCTTCTGCCGTTGTTCTGCCTCATGTGGGACGCAGATCGGCTTGGTAAAGCACTGACACGTGGGACCTCATGTTAGCAAACCGCCAGGATAACATTCTCCGAAAATAAGAAGCCTAATCCTAGACTTACAAAGGGCTACGTAGCTGCTACGTATACTTTCCATCTAATCTATATATGCCCCCTGATTTTCAGGTGGGGTGGGCCTAACCCTCTCCTTTAATCCAATCAAATAGTCCCACATCACACCAGTTCGTAACTTTACGTGAACCATTACGTGGATGTAGCATTGCTCAAATAAGAAACCCCCCCCCCCCGCCATCTGCGCGGCAAAATCACCTCCTTTTTACTAATCTCGATTCTATAATTTTTTAGATCAATATAATTGAGATTTGTATAGATAGCACACAGGAGCAAAACTAAGTGGTACGGTTAAGGGCATCCACAATGTGTAGCCAAATGTGAAAATAGATTTTGGCATCGTGGGAACCATTGTGGACGGTGTTTCCAAAGCCAAAAAGATGGAACCGAAGCTCCCTGATTGATTGATTGAAGGAATAGAAAAATGCAACGTCTCTCCTCTTTCTCCCATGCTTGGACGCATGTAGTACAGTATAGAGCACAGAGTCTGCTCCCCTTTCCCTTCTATCACAAATTACAAAGCAGTGAGGCGTCAAATCACAAAAGCATGAACGAAGCAACCATCCTTTCACTCTTCGGTGACTCCGCTTCTCCATCGTCTTCTTCGAGAAGCCATCTCACCGCATTAGTTACTCCTAGTAGTCGTACTAGTAAAGGACTTCCTGGATGCAAATAAGGCGGTTGTCTCGGCTTGCAGGTGGCACTTGCGAACGACTTATGGTGGTCTCCCTCAATGGTGTTCTCCGTCGAACGCACTTCGCCAAACCACCAAAAAAATATCGTCGACGTCACCGCAATGGGGAAGGAAATCAAATATAGTTACTACCTCCATTTTTTTGTACGCAAGGCCAGTATATTAAAATTACAATTTGCAAAGGGCCACTAACACTAATCGAGGCAAAATTGATGGGGTTAGCAACCAAGGACATTAATATCCCCTGCATGCATGCGGAAGTGAGAAGAATGGTTTGCATGGCGCTGCATTAATCAAGCGATGAGGAGTGAGATGGTTAGCTCTTTGGTCTTTGGAGAAAAAAATACGCATTAATTGACACGTGAAACGAGGGTTTGTATCGATTAAATCCCGCGAAGGAAAACCCAGCCTTTCTTTTTTAACACTAGTACTCTTAGTACGTACGTACTTATCCTGTTTGGGTCTAGGCCTTGCATTGCCAAACTTCGCCACACATTTTTGCCAAGCTTGCCAAAAGTTTTCAAAATGAGAAGGAGGTCCACTTGCGCATGGCTATCGCGGTCGCACCGCACCCTCACACGGTCGCTCCTGCACGCCGCGGTCGCACCGCACCCTCACACAGTCGCTCCTTCACGCCGCAAACCCAACCAAAGGAACGCACCCTCACTGACACGTGTTGTCGCATGTGCACACACCAAACTCAGCCATCCTATCACTGACACATAATTTTTGTTTCATAGAGTACGTTTATCCAACCGCATGTTGGGGAGTATCCGTACGGCCCGTGCGGTGGTCTCTTGGGGAAGAAGAAGAGGTGAGGAAGAAGGAACGAAGGGTTAGGAGACGTAGGATATTCATCCAACCGCCAGAAATGGTAGACTGACCCAAGTCAGGTGACTTGCATAACAAATATATGCTTTTACACAGCAAAAGATCCATAAAAACAACAACATAAAGAAAAACTATCACTACTCGCGGAAAGAGACGACCTCGTCATCTTTGGCTGCCGGCGCGAACCAGCCGTCGCTGCCGACGTGTGTCTCCGCACCGTGGTTGTCCTCGGCCTCCAGCTACTCGTTCAAGCGGAGCGTGCGGGCGCTCTGCATGGACGAGAGCATAGCCCGGTTCAAGTCGAGGACGTCCGGTTCCGCCTACAGGAGGGCCTCGATGGCAGCGGCATCCGCGCGCTCCGCGTCGAGTCGAGCCTCCGCCGCCTGGTTCAAGTCCAGGACGTCCGGTTCTGCCTGCAGGAGGGCGTCGATGAGAGCGGCATCCGCGCGCTCTACGTCGAGTCGAGCCTCTGCCGCCCGGTTCAAGTCCAGGACGTCCGGTTCCGCCTGCAGGAGGGCCTCGATGGCAGCGGCATCCGTACACTCCGCCTCAAGTTCAGCCTCCGCCGCCCGGTTCACATCCACGACATCCGGTTCCACCTGCAGGAGAGCCTCGATGGCAGCGGCATGCACGTGCTTCGCGTCGAGTTGAGCCTCTGCCTCCCGGTCCTCCTTTAGTATCGCCATGTTGAATAGCTGGTCCGCCTGCACCATGGGGGACTCGGACGCCGGCACGAAGTCGACGTCCATCGTCTCATACCCATCGGGGGCGTTCTATGCCGCGACCTCCGCCATGAACATTGGATCGACTTCCTCCTCCTCGTAGCTTGGCTCCAGAGAACTCGGGGATTGGCCCGCCGCAAAGCGAGCTTGGGAACGGAGGTCTGTGGCACCGACTGCTGCCGCAATTTCTGCACGCCGCTCTGGCGTCAGCATCTTGTAGTAAGTGATCTTGCGGCGCACCATGGCTTTCCGGCGAACTAGGGGACGCTTGATGCAGGCTTGGGGATCGAAAGGTGGGGGAATGGGCTGGAGATTTGGTGTGGTTTTAGGGCAGTGGCTGGCGTAGGCCGAGCAGCGAAGGTTCTGGTGTGAATAGTGGTTCCGGTGATGACCGGTCAATCGGTTTAGACTGTACATCGCTTTTGTCGCGTTCGCGTTGCAGCCCGGCATGCTGGACCCTCCACGTCGTTCACCGAATGGAACGCACTTCGTCTTGCGTTTTCACTCGCTTGTGGGACCGCAGTTGAGAGCAAACCGACGTCCCTCCCCTCCCCCGCCCGCGTCATTTATTATACCACCACTCCCTCTGTTTTATGCGGAGTAAATAAAAACAGAGGGAGTATACTACGGATGAGGATCCCCTGACGTGGCCGAACCCATTGAGTAACTGACATGCGGGGCCTAGCAAGCATGGGGTCCGCCAGTAAGTGATCGAAAGGGAGGGTAAGGCAGGGATACCTACGTCAGAGGATCCACTTCCACTACACTACTTTGACCAAATGTTAGAGTAATAATATATGACATGCAACTTACACAAATGTTAGAGTAATAATATATGACATGCAACTTACACAAAGCATACAGGGTCTAATGCGTTTTTCGAGGCTAACTTTAACCAAATGTTAGAGTAATAATATATGACATGCAACTTACACAAAGCATACGGTCAAATTCGTATGTGAAAGGAGTTTCCAATGATATAATTTTCACATTATACATCTCATGTACTATTAATCTTGTCAATAGTCAAATTGGAAACCATCTCGAGTACAAATCTAGGAGTACGTACGAATCTAACAATATTGATTGGGTGTTGTTGAATGTTGATACCTTTTTGATCAAAGTAGATATACTTTGACTACACATAAAACTTATATGTAAACTAGAAAGGATAGGAGGGAGTATATTGTACGTTCAAAAACGAAACAAACATTGAATACCCATTATATATGATTTGCGGATGCTATGATCACCGGTTCAAAATTTTGAATCCACCTTAGGTATCACGTGCCCCCACTCGTTCCCTCTCGATTTCATCTCGGGGTCCGTAGATCTATTGAAAGAGGACTAGGGTGGGTACATGCGAATGATACTCGGCGGAATGTTCAAATGAGGCATGCGGGAGGATGGACTCGACTGGAGGGCGACATGATCGATGGAGAAGAGGGTTGGAGAGGAATGAGAAATAAGCAAATGCCACATGATTATACTTGAACGGCTCAAATAAACAATAAGTTGTCTCGCTTGGCCTACATAGTGAAAGGCCTAATGCGCAACGCGGAGCACTGACGCTCGAATATGGCTGGGAAAACAGGGAAACAAACATGTGGGGCACACCCGTCAGGACGACGTAGCGCAGACTAGTCCAATGGAGGAGCTGGCCCACGACCTCCTCGCCACCAACAACCGTTCATGTGGGTCGTTGGGGCCAACAACGGGGCGCAGCTCCAGCACCGCCTCTGGACACGGCGATCGCGGTGAGCGACACGCTCATATCGTCGCTAGACACGGTCGATTTCAGTTTGCCGAGGGTGGCGTTAGTGCTGTGGCACGACCAACGGTATGTTTGGTTTGTGCCCAAGGTTTCCCCATCAAAGCATTGGGTAGCCAAAATTTTGGTTGAGGTATTGGTTGCCCATGATTTGGCCAACATTGGAAAGAAAAATGAACTCAAGTTGGCTAGAGTTCATTGGCATGCCAAAAAAAAGGCAACCATCCAAACAAAGACCAATCTTTTGGTCATGACCAAAATTCTGGCAAGGTGCACTTTGGCCACAATCCAAACACACCCTAACACCCGGCTCGTCGAGGATGCACGGGGCGCCGCGACGCGTCCGCGGAGTGGTGTAGCGTGGCCAACTGCATCCTCTGGACCTGAGACCATGCCGGGTCGTCTTGCTTTTTCAATGACATGCGGGGATCGCATGTGAGCAAAGGGCATCTCCAACGTTGCCACGACCGCAGCTGACTACCTTGGCACACAAAAACCCTCGCCCCTCGCGCCGTCGCGCGGTGCGTTCCCAGCCGGCGCTAGCTGCCCGCATTCATGCCGTCCATTCGTATGTCGTCTTTAAGAGGCTCGGTGCCCGTGGAACCAACTCCGGTGACTTAATGACGCACCCGGACGCTTGGCCTCACCGGAATGCGCTACTTAAAGTGGCAACGCCCAGCTAACCTCCACACCATAGCGCATCGTCCTCCTACCCGGAACCACATCCGCCATGACCGCAAGCATGAATGCTCTGCGGGAGAGCTTGTCTTCGGGGAAGGAGCTCGAGGTCGCCGCCCTCGCTCAAGTCGCCGCACAAGCGGTGGCCACGCTGGCGGCCGACGACGGGAGCACCGTTAGCCACGCGTCCTACTTGCCGCCATCCAACGTCTGGCACCACCGAGGTCGGGGACTCCTTCGAGGATGAGTAGGGCATGGGAGGCGGCAGGGCATGGTGTGCCAACTGGCCGGTCCGTCTCCCGTGTTCTACTTTTCCTTGCCGGAGACCGCACCTTCACTTCACGGGTCTTGAACCCCACCCCGTACATGGAGATCACAGATGGAGGACGTCGGTTGCCGTCGTAGAATAGGTTTAGGGTCAGGTTTCTTTTATTTTTTTGTCCTATAAAAGTTCGAAATGTAATGAAAATCTGCCGTGTTTGCATTAATCTCGGCCGGTGTATATGAACTTTCACAATAATATACATATTGTAGGAGTACTAGCAAGATGCCCGTGCGTTGCACGGAAGATCAAGATCTTGTGGGAGAAAAGGATGAACGAGGGAAAGCCTTATCTGCAAATGTGGAGAGGAGTGCGGGTAAATTGTCATAGTTTCCTTCCTATCCGTTAGATATAGATCGGGCGGCCTATATTGCAGGATCGGACGCATCTTTCTACATCTACAGGAACCTACGAAAGGGTTAACGTAAATTGCCTCTCTCTCCTCCCCTGATTTTCATGGTCGTGGGCCCCTCCCTCCCCCCAATCTACAATCAACAGCTCACACGTTTCACATTACGTTAATTACGTAAGTGGGATTACGTAGGTGTAGCATTGCTCGTCCTAAAAAACCCAACTAAGCCAACCTCCCAGCATCTCGCGCGGGAAAAGACCCGGTCGCGCCATTTTAGTTGGGATTACCGGATTACTAGTAGTAGTATCGACGGATCGTGCGAAGCAACAGATTTTTTTTTGAGGGGGCGAAGCACCTAGTTTAAAAGGAAAAAATGCGGTACACTCGCAGCACTCCTATCGCGGTCGCATTGCACCCCACACATGTTCGTTCCTGCACACGGCTCACACAAACGGAACGCGCTTCGGCTTGCCTCTTTACTGACACGTGAGACTGCACTTGGAGAAACCGACCATGCACCAAAATCCCCCCGCCCACCGCGCGAAAATCCTCCCCCCCCACACCCAAAAATTCCCCCCAAATCCGATTCAACCGCCCTTCGACCAACTAGACAATAATATTTCCAAAATCCCCTCCCCCCTGACCCCCTCTGCTCCATTCGCTCCGCCAAAGCCGCCCTCCCCGCCGTGCCAATACATCGGTGCCGCGGTTCGGCGATCCTCTCGCTCCCACAGTACGCTCTTGTAGACTGCCGTCCTCTAGCCGCGCCGCCACCTCTGGCTATGTTCTTGTGGATGTGCACGGCGGTCAGCGCTACCACCGCTGGCGACGTTCGTGTGGAGATGCACGGCGGTCAGCTTCTCCCACGGTACGCGCATTCTAGACAGAGGCCCTGTTCATGTCGGTGTAGCGCTGAATGTTAGCTGATAGACGCTGTTAATCTCACTGTTTGCCGAAGTAGTTTACTGTCAATATACTCTGCTTAAGAAGCTTCCTTGCCCTATTCTGCACTCAATCTGCTTAGCTGAGATGGCATGCCAAGGCTGATTAGTTGCTAAAATATCCTACCATATATTTATTGTGACGTAGATTGCCATGGTCTAGTAGCCAATCTGTTAGCTGAAATAGCTCTACACCGTTTTATACTCAATATTTCTTGCTGCGATGGCCTTCGATAGTTTGATGGCTGTGTGCTCGGCCTCATTGACTGCTGAAACAGCCTGCCATAATTTGGCACTCAAATCTGTTTGCTGAATTAGCTTTACATATATTTCATTACTTAGATCTGCTCGTCCAAATATCTTGCCATAGCTTTAGACATCGACCTAGGTATTTTTTTCTGGACTTCATAAACAAGCATATATGTTTTTCCTGTAATATCTAGTAGAAGAACTAATTTGTATGTCTAACAGATGGACAGGACTTGGATAAATTCTGCTCGAAGATTCTCTGCTGCATATGTCAAGGGGGTTGAGAACTTCATGAACTTTATCAGAGCTGAGTACGGTGGTCCGAAATCAGATGTGCTCTGCCCATGTAGCAGTTGTATGAATTCGGTTACAAGACCCCAGTCAACTGTGCAAAATCATCAACACTTGTATGGGATCTCGGTCACATATACTAGGTGGGTTCATCATGGTGAAGCTGTGAGCGTCAATGTTATTGACTATGTGGAAGCAGCACATCACCATCTTGATCTGCCTGATGCTCAGGTGGAAGAGGAGGAGGAGGTGGTGGCGGCGGAGCCTGTGAGTTTGACCAACATTGAAACAATGCTACGAAATGCTCGTGCATTCCGTGAACTTTCACCTGCAGAAGAAAAATAGTGGGCCCGCATGTTGGAACAATGCAACGTTGCTGTCACCCCAGGAAATAAGCTGTCAGTATTCTCAGCTATGGTCACCTTTCTTCAGTTGAAGACATCTGAGCGGATGATCAACAAATCATTCGATGCGATGTTGGCTGCTTTCCGCGAATCTTTCCCGGATGCGTCTGAGCTGCCACACACCTACAGTAAAATGAAGAATTTCCTTCATGCAGTTGGAATTGGATATGACATGATCCATGTTTGTAAGAATAATTGTGTTCTATTCTGGAAGGATTATGCCAACTTAAGTGAATGCCCGAAATGCAAATCATCAAGATGGAAAGATGGCGATGCTGTGAAGAGGATTCCTCATAATGTTCTGAGACATTTTCCAATTACACCAAGATTGCAGAGGTTGTTTCATGCTGCTGAAACAAGAGAGGATGTATTGTGGCATTCTAGGAACCAGGAGTATAGAGATCAGAATGTAATGAGCCATCATTTGTTCATGGAGCCTCTTGTGGAGGAACTTCAACAGCTATGGAAGGGTGTTCTCACTCAAGACCTATATAGCAGCCCACCAGCTGATTTCTTTCTGCGTGCTATTATATTTGGTGCATCCATGATTATGCGGCTTTGGGCACTATGTCAGGGCGAACGACACATGGTTACAATGCATGTGTTCGCTATGACAAGAATCCGCTGTCATATGCAATACTTAGCAAAATCTGTTACATTGGATACCGCCGTATCCTTGCCAAGGACAAGCCGCATCCTAGAAAATACCGAAGACATGTGTTCAATGCAAAGCATGAAAACCGTGATGCGCCAAAGAGGCTCACCGCCGATGATTTGCAAGTGGAATTAGAGAAGGTCAGGCATATTACACCAGGAAACCATCCTGGTAATGGTAGCGGGAAAAGGAAGCGTGGCAGGGTAGAAGAGAGATTATTGTTTACCCGCAGGTCCACTTTGTGGGACTTGGAGTATTGGAAAGATTTGGATCTGCGGTATAATCTTGATGTGATGCACATCGAGAAAAATATATGTGACAGCATTATCGGCACACTTCTTAATATTGAAGGCAAGACGAAAGATACCTTAAAAATCTAGGATTGATTTGACACACCTGGGTATCAGAAAGGATTTGCAGGTGCAAGATGAAGGTAAACCACGGGATATGGCACCAGTTGTGTACGTCTTGGACAAGGTAAAAAGAAAAGAATTCTGCAAGGTCCTGTCACATGTGAGATTCCCACATGGATTTGCTTCCAACCCTGAAAGGAGAGTCAGTGCAGATGGAAACAAGGTACAAGGGTTGAAAACTCATGAGTGCCACGTCCTACTTCAAAGGGTTTTACCTGTTATCCTTAGAGGATTGGGCCGCCCTGACTTATACAGAGCAGTTGCAGAGTTGGGACAATTCTTCAGGGAACTCTGCAGTAGGAATATCAGGATAGATGCTTTGGAGCGTCTTAGAGACAAGATACCAACTATCCTATGCGACCTTGAGAAGCTATATCCTCCAGCCTTCTTTGATGTGATGGTGCATTTGGCTGTTCATCTACCTGATGAGGCACTACTTAGAGGTCCAGTACAGTATGGCTGGATGTACCCTATTGCCAGGCGGCTAGGCACTTTCAAGGGCTATGTTAGGAACAGAGCTAGACCCGAGGGTTCCATTGCAGAGGCCTACATTGCTACAGAAGCGTTGACATTCTGCTCAAAATACATTGAAACAGCTGATCAGCTTAGCAAAGAGGTGGGTGAAGACAATCCCGAGCTCAATGTTTTCGATTATTCTGTTCGAGTTACAGGGAAGAGTCGACAAGAGGACAAACCTAAAGATTTGGATAAAATGGTTTGGTATGTGTTGAATAACTGTCCTGAGATACTACCTTATATCAAGTAAGTGCAGTACTACAGCTTATACATCATAATCTACTAAACTTGCAGCACATTCTTATATATTTAGGTGTTTGATGCGATCACTATGTTGTGCAGCATCTACAAAGAGGAGTTACTGCCGCAAAATCCAAGAAACATTGACAAACTGGTTATGGCAGGATTTGCAAAATGGTTCAAGAACCATGTAAGATTTTGAAGTGCACTGTCAGTTTTTTTAATATATTGAGTACATAAGATGATCAGCTTGTCTATTTTCTAACCATAGGTTAAGAAGATGCAGGAGGATGGGCAGGCAGTTGATGATGCCCTTTACTCACTAGCAATGGGTCCTGATACTCGGGTAAGACATTATGAATCTTGCGTTGTTGGAGATGTGCGCTACAACACCCTTCTACGAGATGAAGGCAGGAAGACACAAAACAGTGCCATCATGAGCACAGATACGTATGACAAAGAGACAACTAAAATGTATGCTAACATAACAGACATTATTCAGTTGCAGTATATCTCCAGTTTCGAGGATTATCGGTGTGTGGTTCTGTTGTGCTGTCGTTGGTATAACCTGTTTTCCAGGATCGCAAAACCCCAAGCTGATGATTATTTCAAATCCATCAATGTCAAGGCGGCGTACCAGACCAACGAGCCTTTTATTTTGGCAAATCAAGCAACACAGATATTTTTCTTGGAAGACACATTTGCACGTAGCGATGACTGGAGAGTATTGCAAGGGTTTGAGCAGAGGAATTCGTTTAATGAAGTTGCACAACAAGATGATGCTTACACTGCTCCTGATGTACAAGATAACACAGATGTTCCTAATATCTTTGAGAACCATCACGTCAATGACGCTGGCGAAAAGATTGCCTGTCGTGCTGTGGACATACAAGAGTTGATCAAGAAGAAGCCAACGTTCGAGGACGTTGAGGACGAAGAAGAAGAAGACACCATGGGGAATTACGATTCAGACTGATACACATGGCGAAGATGTTGACACTGCTGCTGCGGATGGTGATTACATTGCTTTTGTCGTATTTGCATGTTAGAAGACGTTTTTTATCTACTATGTGAAATTGTGTTTCTATGACAACTGAAACCTGATGAACATGTTGTTTAGTATTTTGCTGTGAGAACATCACTTGTTATGTATGCTGATTTGTGTTTGGTGATTGTATGACAACTAAAACATGATGACATTGTTGTTTAGTTGTACTCATATTTGGCTATGAAACTTGAATTTGATGACATAGTTTGTTGTTGGACTGCAATTTGCTCGACGTCTTCGAATGAGAACAAAGATGACCCGACAGGGCCTATGCTATTTATTTATTTCTATGAGCAAAAGGGGATACCCCCTGATTTCCGTTAATAGAAATCATTAGATGTTCACAACACTACGCCCAGCCTGCTACACAGGTTTAATTCATTACCAGTTTCAGCAAAGTGCTCATGTCATAGCCACTGAATACATCATGAGTGCTACATAGACTGCAAATAAAGAGACAATCATCCTATAGAGCACATCAATTTTGCCCATTATCTTCACAAGCTCTTTCATCTCCTCATTGCTGTCAAGGCCATTCAGCAACTGTTGCTTCGACATGATCAGAGGAACTGCATATTTAACCTTCTGCTCCGCATCTTCCTATTTTGTCGTTCCTTTAGTTACTTGTCCAACACCCCAACCTGTTGGTATTCGGATTCCTCGGCTAACCAAATAATCAGCATAGTTGCATTCCCCCACATCAGCAACTTCCCAGAAATACAAATCACATGAATCATCCCTTTTCCGCACGAATCAAATTGATAGATCATCAACCAAACTATTAAAAAAATCAGCAACTGAAAGAAGCAGAACAACACTTAAACATATTATTACCCCATGATTCGGGCATTTGTAGAAGACTCGGCCAGGGATGCGGATTGTGGTGGAGACGCGATTGATGACTCTGCATGATTTGCAGCAGTGGCACCACACCAACGGCAACGGGTTACGATGAGCAATCGGCTGCGGTGCGCGTGCCGACAAGGGTGTGATGAGACCCACAGGCGATGGTATGGGTTGCGACTTGGCGCATATCTGGTTGTTGCCTGCTGAAGAGCAGGTGGATGAGCAGCCAGCGGACATGGTTGCTGCGGCAGAGCTTCTGATGCTAGGCAGAGTAAGTAGAGAAGAGGAGAAGCGAACGTTGGATATGTCAGTTTCATTACTTGCAGAGTAGCATAGCACCATATATAGTCATAGTCTAGGTTTGGATTCGAACCAGCTACAGGAGCACGTCTTTCTTTTTTCTAAAACTCGGCAACGTCTCATTACTGGTACACTAGCTTGTTCTGTATGCCTTCCCAAGTCTTTGATTTTCTTTCCCTTTTTTGCGAGGAAGGAAGGAGGACAAAATTGAGAGTTCCTGGGACTCGAACGCAAGACCTCTTGGTTGAAGACCAAGGGTGCTAGTCACTTATGTGGCGAACGTTCCCTGTGAGGAGGACGGCAGACGAACGCATTTTCCTCGCAGTTTTCTTCCTATATATAAAAAGTATGCTACTTGGTGTCTGCTTAGTCAAAAAACGATTGTGCCAACCTTGACCATTGGATTGACATTCAACGTCTATCGTGTTTCTTCAGTCTCTTCTTCCTCGAGCCGCCAAAGCCAAACCAGCGCCAGCGGGACCGCCTGCTCCCGCCTCCCACGACTGGCTGTGATCTACCTCGGCTCCTGTTCGTTCTTGTCCGAGGCCTCACCATCGTCCTCCGCCTTGGTTCGCTCGTCGCGGCGCTGCCCTCTGGTGTTGTCAACATGGTCAACAACCGAGAGGAATAAGGAGATGACTCTACATGGTGAGGATGACAGTAAGGACCCAGCAGCGCGCAGTAATTTTGTTTTTTCGGGACGGAGAAGGGTATAAACTGGGTTGTGCGGTACCCGTGGCCCGTCTAGCCTAGGCTTTTGTTTCATATGTTTAGCACATGACCAGCCCAGTTTGTTTTTTTCCTTTCTGAAAATTGCTAGCCAGCTATTTTGTTTTTTGCAGAATAACCAACGTAGGCCTACTTGCTTTTCTACGCCCTGTTGGGCCGGAAATCTTTCAAGACGAGGAGGGACGCATTTTGCCCATAAAATGGGCTATAAGTAATAATAAATGGGCTGTAAAATGAAAAAATACAGCAAACAGACAATTAGTTCCAAAATACTGTTTTCTTTCAGATTTTGATATTTTAAATTTCATTGTTTTTGTGCGGGTAAAATTTCATTGAATTTAAATTAAGGTATATTTAGATTTAAAATTAATTTGAATCTGGCTAGAAATTTCGGGCTGTATGCTGTTTGGGACAGATTTGGAGGCTGAATTGTGGGTCTACTAGGTTGACGTGTACTTTGGCTTTGTCAACTTACTCCATAAACGATTCTAGCAGTAGTGACTGTTGGATGTTAATCCAACGGCCATGATGCTTCTTCAATATCTGATCTTCTTGCTCCAGCCGCCCAAACCAGCTCTGGTGGGACTGCCTGCTCTCGCCTCCTGTGGCCGGCTGTCCTCCCGCACAGGCCGCACCGCCCCACCCTACTTCATTGCTGGCCAGGCCATTCCTCTACTCACCCACACCTCCTGTTATTTTCCGACGACGGCAGCCGGACCAGTAAACCCTCGTACTCCCCACCGCTTGGGCAACCATTGCCGAGTCTTCCCCGACTCCGTGTCGTTCCCTTCCTAGGCTTCGCCGTCGTCCACCGCCAAGGTGCTCTCGGCGCGGCCTAGTCAACTTGGTCAAGGAACGATATCCATCGGCCGTGGACTGTACGTGCAAAATAATGATTCCTCCACCTGACAGCTGGGACCCACCAGAAGCGCCTCTGTATTTCGCGAAAAAACGTTCCCCCCGCTGAAATGTCGGACCCACCAACTATATCTTCGCACAAAAAAATGAATACCCCCTGCTAGCTGGGACCCACCATAGTGGGAGGATGACTTGTGGGCCAACAAAGTTGACGGGAACGGAGGGCTTTGTCAACTTAGTCAATATGAATGATTCTAGCTCCAGTGACCGTACGATGTCCATCCAACGGCCATAGTGCTTCTTCAACCTCTGGTCTTCTTGCTCCAGACGCCCAAAGCAGCGCCAGTCGTGCCGCATGCTCCTGCCTCCCGTGGCCGGCTGTGCTGCCGCGGAGGCCTCACCGCCCCCTACTATTTCCACCGCTGGCCAGGCCCTGCGGCGACGGCAGCTTCACACCGCAGCCGAACCAGTGAACCCTCGTACTCCTCTCGGCGCGGGCTTCCGCTGCCGTGCCTTCCCCGGCTCCGCGTCATCCCCATCCTAGCCCTCGCCGTCATCCACCGCCGTGGTGCTCTCCGCGCGGCGTGGTCAACGTGGTCAAGGAACAACTTCCATCGGAAGAGTACTGTACGTGGAGAGGCTGACAGCTGGGTCCACGGCCACAATCTAGTTTTTTTGCGATTTACCAAGTAAGTCGCTTTGTCAGGCCTGTTGGGCTGCAAATCTTTCAAGACGAGGAGAGCTTTCATTCGGCTAGCCGAGAAAATGGCCCATCAGTAATGAGAAATGGGTTGTACATTTTTAAAGCACATCAAACCGGCAATTGGTTTCAAATATCTTTTTTTTCATTTCAAGATTTTAAATTACATTAATTTTTATGCGTGGAGAATTTGTTGGATTTTATATTGATATACATTTATTTTTAAAATCAGTTTGAATGTGAGTCAAAATTTCGGGATTAAAAACAGTTCGAACTGCGCCGAAATATGCAAAATTTTGTATAATTTTTTAACCGTGGCCACAATTTGGGCTGTAATGCTAACAAAAAGAATATGAGCTCCAAAAAAACCCTTAAGAATTAGCAAATGGGCTGAAAATTATTAGAAATAATGGTAGATGGGTTGTATGCTGTTTTCCACAGATTTGAGGCTTTCCTCCAAAAAAGGTTGACGCACAAGCAGTGACTGTTGCATGTCCATCCAACGGCCGTCGTGCTTCTTCAATCTTTGCTCTTCCTGCTCCAGCCGCTCAAATAAGCGCCGGTGGGACTGCCTGATCCCTCCTCCCAGTGGCCGGCTGTGCTGCCGCGTAGGCCTCACCGCCCCACCGTACTCCCATCGCTTTCCTAGCCATCCCTCTACTCACCCACACCTGCTGTTATTCTCCGGCGACGGCAGACGAACCAGCAAATCCTCATACAGTCGTACTCCCCTCCGCGTGGGAAACAACTGCCGAGTCTTCCCTGCCTCCGTGTCGTTCCCTTCCTAGGCCTCGCCGTCGTCCACCCCCTGGTGCTCTCAGCGCGGCCTGGTCAACGTGGTCAACGACCGACATGCATCTGAAGTGGACTTTACGTGGAGAAGCCGACAGCTGGGTCCATGGCCGCACGCATGGAAATGCCTCCTTATTATGCGCAAAATAATGATTCCTCCACCTGACATCAGGGACCCACCGAAAGGGCCTCTGTATTTCGCGAAAAAAACGTTACCGCCGCTGACAGCTCGGACCCACTAGCTATATCTTCGCACGCAAGGATGTGTCTCCTTATTACGCACAAAAAATGAATACTCCCGCTATTAGCGGGGACCCAGTATAGTGGCAGGCTGACTTGTGGGCCTACTAAGTTGACGGGGACGGAGGGCTTTGTCAACTTAGTCAATATGCATGATTCTAGCTCTAGTGACCGTACGATGTCCATCCAACGGCGGTAGTGCTTCTTCAACCTCTAGTCTTCTTGCTCCAGCCACCAAACCAGCACCGGTCGTGCCTCGTGCTCCTGCCTCCCGTGGTCGGTTGCGATGCGGCGGAGGCCTTACCGCCCCTACTACTCCCACCGCTGGCCAAACCATCCCTCTACTCACCCACACCCCCTGTTACTCTGCGGCGACGTCAGCCTCACACCGCAGCAAACCAGTGCCCTCGTACTCCTCTATGCGTGGGTATCCACTGTCGCGTCTTCCCCGGCTCCACGTCGTCCCCTTCCTAAGCCTCGCCATCGTCCACCGCCCTGGTGCTCTCGGCGCGGCGTGGTCAACATGGTCAACGTGGTCAAGGAACGGCTTCCATCGGACGTGGATTGTGCGTGGAGACGCTGACAGCTGGGTCCACGGCCGCAGCAAGGAAGTGCCTCCTTATTACGTGCAAAATAATTATTCCTCCACCTGACAGCGGGACCCACCGGACGGACCACCGTATTTCGCCCCCCTTACTGTTGGGACCCACCAGCTACATCTTCGCATGTAAGGAAGTGCCTGACAGTCGGGACCCACCTGGTCGAAGCATATGTAGCATTGTCATTCTGGTCGCGAACGTGTACGTACATATATACTGATGGATGTAGAGGCGCACACGTGTCGTAGTAGAGGCAGCCAGGGTGCAAGAAAGAAAATACGGCCACGTATGTGTACATACGGGCGGGGTCTTGAATGCCTACTCGCGCATATGTATGGCCAGGGCTCGTGTACGTGGCTGGGTCGGAACGGAGAAACAGCATCGTCGTTGTGTTCATGGGGAGGTAACGGAATGCGTCATGTTCATGGGGAGGCAACGGAATGCGTCGTGTTCATCGGGGAGGCAACGAAATGCGTCGTGTTCATCGGGAGGGCTTGGACGGAACAGGCGATGGAAATGAGGCCTGGCGTACCGCAGAACGGTGGAAACGGACTGGTGTTCGATCGGCCACGTTCGAAACGGGATCCTGTTCATCGGGAGGGGTGTGGCGTACCTCAAAACGGAGGAAACGGACCTCCTACGATCGAACGGGGTCCTGTTGATCTGGAGGGGTGTGGCGTACCGCAAAACGGAGGAAACGGACTTGTGTTGGAGCGCTACGGTCGAAACAGGGGTCCTGTTCATCGGGAGGGGTGTGGCGTACCGCAAAACGGGACTCCACGGGATACTGTTCATCTCCACCGTCGACCCCCTCTAGCCTCCACGAGCTACTGTTCATCCGCCGTCGACCTCCTCCAGCCTCCACCTGCGACTGTTCATCCACAGGCTCCTGTTCATCCAGCCTCCACCGCGCGCTACTCCACTGGCTACTGTTCAACCAGCCCTCTCCACGGGCTCCTGTTCAACCACCCCTCCATGGGCTACTGTTCATCCTACCCTCCACCGTCTACTGTTCATCCTGCCCTCCACGGGGTGGTGCTGTTCATCCAGCCCCAACTGACTCGATCGATCGGGGTCCTGTTCATCCAGAGGCAACTCCACGGGATCCTATTCATCCACCCCCCCCGGGGACTGTTCATCCAACCCCCCCCCCGCAACGCTCACTGTTCATCCAGAGGCAGCATCGATCGGCTTCAGTTAGCAGTAGTAGCGAAGGAATTGCTCGATCGGGTTCAGTTAACAGCCATCGATCGATCGCTCGGGTTCAGTAACGCGTAGCCTGCAGTGCAATCGCTCGGGTTCAGTAAGAGCCCAACGCCTCGCTCGGGTTCAGTTAGAGCCAATTCATCGCACACGCACGCGTACGTGTACGAGAGAAACGCGCATCGCTCGGCCCCCGACGTCCCACCGTAACCGGGAACTCCCCAAAATTTTCCTCGCCCTCGCTTCTACCATGGTTTTTTCCGTCATGGACGGCCCAAAGAATATCATGCAGCTGCGTCTCCGACCTGCCCAGGAGGAAAAGCCATTTTCTGTCATGATTTTTTGTCATAGAAGTAGGATCCCACCACATCTATGATGATACCGGGTTTTGTCACAATTATCGTCATAGAAGTGTCATATGTATGACAGAAAAAAAATTTCGTTCGGCCCAAAATGTCATGGATGTGTCTTTTTTTTGTAGTGATGATGGTGAAGATTACCTCATAGGAGGCTTAAAATTTTATGGGCACGTGTTTAAAAACAACGCACAATACCCTAGAAGAAAATTCCTTTAAGAAGGTTGTCCAATATCACGTTCATAAAGAAACATGAATTCTGGTCGGATCCGTATTCTCGCAGAAAACAAATCCGAAAAGTGATGCAGTAATCGGAAGGTTCCCGGAGTTTGGACAGTCGGATCGAGCTGAAATTTTAGGGGTGGTAGATATAGGAATTCCACAGCCGATCAACGGTTGGATCTTCGAAAGGACGTCCGAGCTAGGTGCTGGAGACCACGCCATAAACTCATCTAGATTCCCGTCCAGATTTGACAGGGCTCCGGTATATCATAGATTGCTAGAGATTCCTCCATCGGTACTCGATGAAATTTTGCATGGATGTTGTAGACTCAACTCCGCACAATTCGACCAAAGGAATTGTCAAAGCGATGCTTTAGGAGGTGGTGGCAGTGGATACAAGTTCGCTGATCGGAAAAACAGCACGGTCGCCCGAGGGCAATGTTGAAGTTGAGCCCCCGAGCTCCATGGATGATTCCTCCATGATCTTAATAGAGCTCAGAGTTGATGTTGATGAAGGCCCTCGTCCGAACATGATGATTGGAGGTGGGGCACAGTCCTCGGTCAAGCAAAGGTGACCAGTCGAAGCGGCGACGAAGACGCCGATGTCACAGTTGATCTGCTGACGAGCCATCGATCCTTTGCCGACCACACACCGGAACTCTAAATGAAAGCACAAATGTCGGTGTCAAAACTGGCGGATCTCAGGTAGGGGGTCCTAAAGTGTGCGTCCAGGATCGATGGTAATAGGAGACGGGGGACACGATGTTTACCCAGGTTCGGGCCCTCTCTATGGAGGTAAAACCCAACGTCCTGCTTGATTGATATTGATGAATATGGGTGTTACAAGAGTGGATCTATCACAAGATCGTAATGGCTAAACCCTAGAAGTCTAGCCTATGTGGGTATGGTAATGAGTATATGTGGTCTAAAACCTAAGGGTATGATGAATAATATCATAATAATCTATTGACTAGCCTGGCCTCGGCTTATATAACATACCAGAGCCTAGGATAACAAGAGTCCTAGTCGAATACGTGGGTGGAGAGGAGTCCTTGTCTTGATCACAAACTCTTGTGGAATCTTCCTCGTATATGTCTTCGGCTGTCCGAACTGGCCCACGAGTAAACGACCATGGGGGTCCTCAGCCAATCCAACTGATCGGGAGACGATGTGGTGAGTACCCCCTAGTCTAGGACACCGTCAAGCGCCCCACCTTATCCTGACCACTATGCTCCCTGTTGCTATCTTGCGCCCACAGTTTTGGCCCAGATCTGTTTTTTCCCTCTGGACGAATTTAGCTATTATTCCAGTGTTAAACAGATTTGCAGAAAACCCCCCTAGAATTCATGCACCTAATAACTCATCAACCGTGCATCGGATTAAAATGTTTTATATAAGCAAAATGCTTAGAATTTTGTCTAGTTTCATAATATGGTGTTTTCATTCATGTTCAAAATGTTTGAAATGTTGTTTGTTTAAATTTGCTCTAATGACATGTTAAAATGCTTTATTTCATAACTCAATAACCGTAGGTCGATTTTAAATAATCTTTATATGTTTGCATTACTTTGCATATATTAACTTGGTGGCATTACTTTGCATGTTTAACAACTATAAAATATGCTTTAGGGCAGAACAATACTGAGGGAGTCCTGGATTAGGGGGTCTTCGGATAGCCGGAATATATCCTTTGGTCGGACTGTTGGACTATGAAGATACAAGATTGTAGACTTCATCCCGTGTTTGGATGGGACTTTCCTTGGCGTGGAAGGCAAGCTTGGCAATACGGATATGTAGATATCCTCCCTTGTAACCGACTCTATGTAACCCTAACCCCTCCGGTGTCTATATAAACCAGAGGGTTTAGTCCGTAGAAGAACATACAATCATACCATAGGCTAGCTTCTAGGATTTAGCCTCTACGATCTCGTGGTAGATCAACTCTTGTAATACTCATATCATCAATATCAATCAAGCAGGACATAGGGTATTACCTCAATCAAGAGGGCCCGAACCTTGGTAAACATCATGTCCCCTGCCTCCTGTTACCATCCGCCTTAGACGCACAGTTCAGGAGCCCCTACCCGAGATCTGCCGGTTTTGACACCGACATTGGTGCTTTCATTGAGATTTCCACCGTGCCATCACCATAAGGCTCGATGGCCCCTTCGATCATCGGTAACGATGCGGTCCAGGGTGAGGTTTTCCTCCCCAGACAGATCTTCGTATTCGGCGGCTTCGCACTGCGGGCCAATTCGCTTGGCCATTTGGAGTAGATCGAGAGCTACACCCCTGGCCATCAGGTCAGGTTCGTAAACTCAAACTACACTGCCGACATCCGCGGAGACTTGATCTTCGACGGATTCGAGCCCATGTCAGGTGTGCCGCATAATCACGACGAGTATGACGTAACTCTACCATCGGACAGTGTTCGGGAGATCGCATTTGCAACTACTCCGGCCTTCAATCCGAAGCAAATTGCGCCATCCGAGGACGGAGGGATAGACCCCGCCATGGAGGCCGCACTCTCAGTGGCAATGGAGCCGGATGCTGACTTCACCCCATACGAGAGCCGTGTTGCCGAACCACTGGATTCGCCTCTGGCCACAGACTCTGAACCGCCTGCATCCATGCCTATCGAATGCGACTGGGCGCCGATCATGGAGTTCACCACCGCGGATATCTTTCAGCAGTCGCCTTTCGGCGATGTGCAAAATTCATTAAAGTCTATCTCCTTGTCAGGAGAACCTTGGCCGAACTATGTCCGGCTAGAATAGGATGCGGATGATGAAGAAATTCGCTGCCCACCCACCACCCTCTTAGTAGCCTCTGTTGACGATTTAACTGACACGCTTGATCTCGACTCCGCAGACATCGACGGCATGGACGACGATGCAGGAGAGGAATAGGAACTAGTGCCCACAGTGCACTGGACATCCATTTCACCACATGACATATACATATGGTGGAACACCCAAAGAAAACGATGATGAGGAATGGGAGGAGAAAGTGGAGGATGACCCCTCCAAGAAGCAAACAAAGCGTCGGCGTAGGCGCCGCTCCAAATCCCGCCTCGGCAAAAATAGCACAAAGAAAATAATACTCCAGTCGACTCCAGAGGAAACGACAACCTCATTGCCCCAGCGACAGAGCACGATGAAGCTGCAAACGGCGAACACAGTATGGATCCGACGTCCGAACATGGCGATGCCGAGGATAAACCTCATCAAACCCCCTCCGGGGAGGAAAATAGTCCGGACGAAGATGCACACATCATCCCAGAAACGAACTTGGAGAAAGAGAACCTCCGCAGAAGGATTATTGCCACAGTGAGAAGTCTGAAGAAGCAGAAGCAAAGGCTTAAGGCCAAACAAAATACGCTCAACAACAGGTGGAACAAAGTGCTCGACAACGAAGAAAAGTATGGTGGAGGTTGCCACACAAAGATCTATCCAAAGCTCAAACTATTACCCGAATTCGACGATGAGGCCTTAGAGCCCATATAGCCGAAAAATAAAACGGCCAACCGGCTGGATCAACCACCGTGTGACCGCAATAGAGCGGCTAACAAGGTCGCACATAAGTCAACACACGATCTACGTGAGGACATGCGCCAAAAATCCAGTATGACCAGATCCATCTATCGATCTAGGAAGCGCGCTCCGGCACAAAATCAAAATCGAATACTACAACCGTCCGAACGCCATGAAATGTCCAAATACAGGGGTGCCGCACACCCCCTATGTTTCATCGATGAGGTGCTGGACCACGAATTCCCAGAAGGATTCAAACCAGTGAACATAGAAGCGTACGATGGGACCACAGACCCTGGGGTCTGGATTGAGGACTTTATCCTCCACATCCACATGGCTCGTGGAGACGATCTCCATGCCATCAAGTACTTGCCCCTCAAGCTTAAAGGAACAGCTCGGCACTGGCTGAAAAGCCTCCCCGAAAACTCAATTGGAAGTTGGGAGGAGCTCGAGGACGCTTTTCGGGCTAATTTTCAAGGGACCTTTGTCTGACCTCCGGATGCAGATGATTTAAGTCATATAATTCAACAACCCGGAGAGTCAGCCCGAAAGCTTTGGAACAGTTTTGTCACTAAGAAGAACCAAATCATCGACTACATAGATGCCGAAGCCTTAGCAGCTTTCAAGGACAGCGTCCGAGACGAATGGCTCGCCAGACACCTCGGCCAAGAAAAACCGAGAACAATGGCAGCCCTGACAAGCCTCATGACCCGCTTTTGCGCGGGCGAAGATAGCTGGTTAGCCGGCAATAGCACCAGCGACCCAAGCACATCCGATGTCAGGGATGGAATGGAAAACCACGACGTAGTAAAAACAAGCATCGAAATAAAGAACACAGCCCAGATAATACGGCGGTCAACGCTGGATTCAGGGGCTCTCAGCCAGGTCAGCGGAAAAAGCCTTTCAAAGGCATGAGAGATGGACAGTCTAGCCTAACCAAGATCCTCGACAAACTATGTCAGATCCATGGCACCCCCGACAAACCTGCAAATCACACCCACAAAGAATGTTGGGTCTTCAAGCAGGCCGGTAAGCTAAACGCCGAACACAAGGCGGTAGGGGAGACACCAAGTGAAAACGAGGATGAACCTCGCCAGCAAAGCACTAGAGGACAGAAAAAATTCCCACTAGAGGTTAAAATAGTAAACATGATCCATGTGACGAAGAGGAGAAGCAAACATGCACTCTAAGACATACGTGTCATAGAGGCCGTCACCCCTAAGTTCAACCCCTGGTTGGCCTGCCCAATCACTTTTGATCGCGGGGATCACATGACAAGCATCCGGCTTGAAGGATTGGCTGCCTTGGTGTTAGACCCAATAATAAATGGATACCACCTCACACGAGTCCTTATGGACGGCGGCAGTAGTCTAAATCTGATATATCAGGACACAGTCCGCAAAATGGGGATAGACCCGACAAAAATAAGCCACAGTAATACTACCTTCAAGGGAGTAATACCAGGCCTAGAGGCCCACTATACGGGCTCTCTATTACTAGAGGTTGTATTCGGTTCTCCCGACAACTTCCGAAGTGAAAAGTTAACTTTCTACATCGCTCCATTCCGAAGTGGCTACCAAGCACTACTCGGAAGAGCGGCGTTCGCTCGTTTTAATGCAGTACCACATTACGCTTCTCTCAATCTTAAGATGCCCGGTCCACATGGCACCATCACAGTTAGTGGAAATATTGAGCGTTTCATACGCGCGGAAGAATGTGCGGCGGCCTTAACAGCCGAGCACTAGACGGCCTCACCAACCAGAACAAATGACAGTTCGTCAAGACCACGGACATGGTTAGACGAGTCCGACGCATCACTACACATGAGATTGGTTTGATGGTTAAACCCTCATCGACGGTACCAGGGGCTTCCCGCGTGTAATCAGGGCTAGTTCGGCTCAACTTGACTTACCTTGAATTTCAATGGTTTATTGATAATAACCAATTTTCTGGCACGGCAACTTTCACCTAAGTTCTTCTCTTTTACAGATGACAATCGTGCTATACCCGTCCAGGACACGACACAACGGAGACACAGGCGCAGACGTGCAGCAGGGAGCCGCTCAAAGGTTTCTTTTCAGATTAAGACCCTGCGTAAACCTTTTTTATGGTCTCTTGTTGTTTACATCCTCTGGATACTCAATACAACCGAGAAGGATGCTGACGTTATTGGCATGTGGCCATGTCAGGACACTGCACATACCTGGACACTCGGGGTTTATTATTAAGGGCATTGTTTAGCCCGGCATATATTATAGACAGAATACTTTAGGGAGTGTTCGGCGTCGCGAGTTTGACCTTATATGCATCAGCTCTGAATCATGTCTTTGGTCAAATGTTGGGTTTGCCTGGCTCCCGTGTTTTGCTACCATACGTTCCGCTCTATCGGCTAAGGCGGCACCAGAAGAACTACTGCAATTGTGCCCTGGTTCATCCAGTTGAGCACCTCAGTAGAGAAAGCCGAGAACTGACTGTCATGATAAAGCGCGACACTGGTCAACCACTCAATGACTTAGAGGAATCTTCGGGATTCCTCCGCATTAACGAAGGGCCGTTTCCCGGTCATGTACGTACGCGCCCCGTATTCGGACGAGCGCGGAAGTACCAGGGCTATATAGTAGTCCCACCGTCAAACTCCTATGGCTAAGTGAAACTGTTAAAGCAATATAGTCCGATTGCCTCGTTCGCTGCGCTACCACCTCCTTCATGGACCAAGATGTTGGATCAAGTGTGAATACGCATTTTTTGCGAACACCCCCGCATTATATGCGTGGGGGCTGAAGCTAACGACTGCAATCTTTCAGGTTATATACATATATACATAAACAGTCGCACAGGAGGCATCATAATACTTTCAGGCAAAATTATAAACACAACCTTCATAATTTAATAAAATATTGTTTTTACAATAGGAATACATGTCACTAGAACATAATATTCTTCGAGCACTGCGCCTCTATCGAATGAGCGCCTTCAAGGACCTCTTCAAAGTAGTGCTCGGCAGCTACTCGGCCTAGGGACAAACCCTGTGTTGCAATAGTGGTGGCCTCCATCTCTGCCCAGTATGCCTTGACACGGGCAAGTGCCATCCGCGAACCCTCTATCCACGCCGACCTCTTCATAGCGTCGATATGCGGCACAGCACTAAGGAATTGTTGCACTAAACTAAAGTAACTATTCGGCCTTGGCCCTTCCGGCCATAGATGATCCAGAACAGACCTCATGGCAAGTCCAGACAACCTATGGATCTTGGCCCACTTTGCCATTCGCTCATTCAAAAGTAGCAGACGCACTGGAGCATGGAACTTTGACCAGAACAGCTTTTCCACTTCATGATCTTTTTGATCCTTCAAGAACTCGGCCGCATCAGCAGCACTTGCTGCCAAATCCACGTATGCGTCTGCAGAACTCCATAGTTGAAGAGGAGCATACTTCGGATCTCTGAACTTAGTCCACAACAAAAAGGGCTTCCCAGCAGCAATATCTGCAGCTTGACGCAGCTCCTCCTTCATCGCTCTGATTTTGGAGCGGGCTTCCTTGGCTGCTACCAGGGCCTTCTCCAGGTCCGTTGCCTTCGCTCGGCTTTCTTTTTCAAGAAGCTGGTAACGGTCAGCGACATCTTTCAACTCAACGGCCACCTTGGCTATTCTTTCCTTACTCTGGCAATGCGCGGCCTGTTCGGCCCTCACCTCTTCGACCGCCTTTAGAGCGGCTGCATCCCAATTCCTTGCTTGTTCCTTGGCTCGGGTAAGTTATGCCCGAAGGGTCTCCACGGTGGCAGCTCCATCTGCAGTCACAACATATTAAAGATACTGGCATCATGATCCTCTTACTATGTGTTTATCATCGGAGAAATCACTTACCCTGTGCCTCGTCAAGCCGCTTGTTGACAAGCATGATGTCAGCATCTGCCGCATCAAGCTGCCACTTTAGCTCGGCAAACTCATCAGTCTAGCTAGCCACCGGACCTTCAGCCACCTGAACATAAAGGCGGTCTGGTTATTACCTGGGAATATGATCCTCTGTTTGCCGCCGTTTTCAACAGCAACCAGAGTCTCAGGGGCTACTATCTGCATAGGGCACACCTAACATGTGCGGTACTATCAAAGACATACACTATTTCACATACCTCAAAGCCTTTCAGCAGACTCATAGAAGCTTCATGCAACCCGCTTTCGGCGGAAGAAATCCTTTCAATCACCGCGATTAGCGTACGATGCGCTTCTGAGATGGTCGCTTGCTCCAGAAGATCCTTCAGTGCGTCCGACCGCACACTGTACGGTTCCAGACTCTTTTTGTTGCTCTCTTTAGGAGCCGAATACTGAGTTCTTCGGGTGGCCAAAGGATTACCCTCTGGCCTTGGCGGATCAGGAGAAACCCTCCGTGATGACACTTCAGGGTCGCCCGCCTCATGAGGCGGGTTGGCTGGGGGAGGTGTTTCGCTCTCCATCATCTCCGGAAGAAGATCCCCTAAAGACGAACTCTGTCAAGAAGGGCCACGATCCGAACTGCAAGATATATTCTTCGGTTATTATCTTCAGAAGTAATGTAAGATATTTTTACTATTAAGTACCTTTTCACTTACAACTCGGTAGAGGGCTGATCCCCTTGCGGACACTGTGCGGCAAGGATACCCTCCGAGGTAGGACCCTCTGGCGAAGATTTCTTCCCCCGTTTGGAAACCTGTGTTTCCGGGTCTTCAGACGTGGTCCTCTTCCTTCCTTGGGGAGAGGGGATTTCAGATTCTTCTCCCTGGGTGTCCTCCTTCGCGGAGGCGCTAATTCCCCCGGTTCGGATGAATGATGTGTGAGGCCTGCTTTCATCCTCTTTATTCCCCCCTTCATCTTCCCCTGAGGGCGCCTGCCAAGCCGCCGGCTCGAGCATTCTGTCTAGTACTGGATTGGCCAAGCCTTCGGGAAGGGGGGCCGAACACCTGATCATCTTCGCCTTTGTTATCCAATCCTGGTCAAAGAGTGACTTTTCATAATGATGTTATGATAAATAGAAAGACAGCGTGTTCAGCCATGGGATTACTTACTTGGGTATCGGGGCGATTACAGCTCATACCTACATCCTTGGTGGTGTCCGGACACTCTATTTGGGGTCCAAAGAACAATTTTTACATATCTTCGAGCGTCATGCCGAGGAAGTGTTGAATAGTTCACGGTCCATCCGGGTTGAATTCCCACATATGGAGGGGTCGACGTTTGCAAGGCTGGACTCAATGAACTAGCATGACTTGCATTACCTTGACCAGGCTGACATCTCTCTCAAGGAGATCTCGGATGCGACTCTGCAATATCGGCACATCATTTACTAGCCCCCAGTTCAGCCCCTTATTGATCCATGACGTCAGTTGTGGTGGAGGGCCCGAGCGAAAGGCAGGGGCAGCTACCCACTTGGCACTTCGGGGAGCTGTGATATAAAACCACTCCCGTTGCTATAAACTAGACACCTCTGGGAAGGAGCCCTATGGCCACGGAACGTCGGCACTTTTGCTTATTGCGGCACCTCCGCACTCTGCGTGACGCCCCTCGATCATCTTCGGCTTCACATTGAAAGTCTTGAGCCACATGCCGAAGTGTGGGGTAATGCGAAGGAAGGCCTCACACATGATGAACGACGAGATGTGAAGGAGGGAATCTGGGGCCAGATCATGGAAATCCAGTCCATAATAGAACATGAGCCCCCTAACAAAGGGATCCAGAGCGAAGCCTAGCCCTCGGAGGAAGTGAGAGATGAACACAACACTCTCATTGGGTTCGAGAGTGGGGATGACCTGCCCTCGGGCAGGCAGCCTGTGCGAGATTTCAATGGTCAGATACCTGGCCTCTCTCCACTTCTTGATGTCTTCCTCTATGACAGAGAATGGCATCCACCGACCTTGGAGGTTGGATCCGGACATGGTTGACGGTCCAAAGTGCCTGACCTGAGCCTTGGGTGTTGGAACTCGAGGCAGGGGGAGGATTTGATTGAGCACGAGAGGGAAAAAGGACAGGCCTTGGCCTCTTTATAAAGAGGATGAATATCAAGCATCCTCCTCGTGGCCGTTTGGGACTTGTTTAAAATCGAGGAGTCATACTAATAGGCACGATTGCGTTACCCCACGTCCGTATTGATGAGAATCCTGTAATAAGGGGGACACGATCTATGCTTTGACAAGACGTGTCAAGAAAACTGCCTCGCAATATGTGTAGTGCTGGTTGAGAAAAACGGTTCTAATAGAGACCGGACCATGGCATGGTGTCATGCTGTCAAAACGTGTCAGCAGATTAGATTTGTGGAACTTGTTTTGCAGAGCCGGACACTATCCTTGTGTTCAAAATCTTCCATGGAGTATTCGGAGGAGGAACCCGCCTAGCAATGCCGAAGACGAAACTGCGCACCGGACTCACCGTCATTGAAGCCTGGTTCAGGAGCTACTGAGGGAATCCTGGATTAGGGGGTCTCTGGACAACCGGACTATATCCTTTGGCCGGACTGTTGGACTATGAAGATACAAGATTGAAGACTTCGTCCCATGTCCGGATGGGACTTTCCTTGGCGTGGAAGGCAAGCTTGGCAATACGGATATGTAGATCTCCTCCCTTTTAACCGACTCTGTGTAACCCTAGCCACCTCCGGTGTCTATATAAACTGGAGGGTTTAGTCCGTAGGACAACATACAATCATACCATAGGCTAGCTTCTAGGGTTTAGCCTCTACGATCTCGTGGTAGATCAACTCTTGTAATACTCATATCATCAATATCAATCAAGCAGGACGTAGAGTATTACCTCCACCAAGAGGGCCCGAACCTGGGTAAGCATCGTGTCCCCTGCCTCCTGTTACCATCCGCCTTAGACGCACAGTTCGGGACCCCCTACCCGAGATCTGTCGGTTTTGACACCAGCAAGTACCAAATCTAAAATATGCACATGAAGATTTTTCCCGACTATGTTGATTGTTGTTCCGGCCTCATTTAAACTTGCCTAAATAGGTAGTTTCATTATACTTCACCTCTTGCCATGTTTAACAACATTTAATATTGTTGGGTACCTAAACGAGAGAGAACTAAATAAGTCGTGTGGTGTTTCGTCAATATACAACTCGTTGCATATTGAGCTCCACTTAATTTGTAGTGTTGTTTGTTGCACTTTGCCATGCCATGCCTCTTTAAACCTGACATGCATCATACTTGGTTGTGCATCATGCCATGTTTATGTGATGGTTGTTTACCATGTTGCTTGCTTCTTTCCAGGTTGCTTCTCTCGTTAGCTTCGGTTTCGTTTTGGAGTTGTGAGGATCCGTTCGACTACGCCCGTTTGTCTTCTTCATGGACTCGTTCTTCTTCCTTGCGGGATCTCAGGCAAGATGACCATACCCTCGAAATCACTTCTATCTTTGATTGCTAGTTGTTCTCTCTATCGTTATGTCGCGCTACCTACCACTTGTTATATCATGCCTCTCATATTGCCATGTCAAGCCTCTAACCCAGCTTTCCTAGCAAATCGTTGTTTGGCTAAGTTACCGCTTTTGCTCAGCCACTCTTATAGCATTGCTAGTTGTAGGTGAAGTTGAAGTTTCTTCCATGTTGGAACATGGATATGTTGGGATATCACAATATATCTTACTTAATTAATGCATCTATATACTTGGTAAAGGGTGGAAGGCTCGGCCTTATGCCTGGTGTTTTGTTCCACTCTTGCCGCCTTAGTTTCTGTCATACCGGTGTTATGTTCCTTGATTGTGCGTTCCTTACGTGGTTGGGTGTTATTGGAACCCCTTAACAGTTCGCTTTGAATAAAACTCCTCCAGCAAGGCCCAACCTTGGTTTTACATTTGCCTAACAACCTATTACCCTTCCCTTGGGTCGGCCAACCCGAGGTCATCCTATTTTAACCCCCCCCCCTCCCGGGGCCAGTGCTAATCTAAGTGTTGGTCCGAACTAGAGCACCGTGCGGGACCGTCCCTTGGCAACTTGAGTTATGTTGGTACCTGTACGCTTAGCTTATCCGATGTGCCCTAAGAACGAGATATGTTCAGCGCCTATCGGGATTTGTCGGCACATCCGGGCGGTCTTGCTGGTCTTATTTTACCATTGTCAAAATGTCTTGTAACCGGGATTCCGAGACTGATCGGGTCTTCCCGGGAGAAGGAATATCCTTCGTGGACCGTGAGAGCTTGTGATGGGCTAAGTTGGGACACCCCTGTAGGGTATAAACTTTCGAGAGCCGTGCCCGCGGTTATGTGGCAGATGGGAATTTGTTAATATCCGGTTATAGAGAACTTGACACTTGAGTTAATTAAAATGCATCAACCGCGTGTGTAGCCGTGATGGTCTCTTCTCGGCGGAGTCCGGGAAGTGAACATGGTCTTGTGTTATGGTTGAACGTAAGTAGTTTCAGGATCACTTCTTGATCACTTCTAGCTTCTCGACTGAGGGAGTCCTGGATTAGGGGATCTCTGGACAGCCGGACTATATCCTTTGGCCGGACTATTGGACTATGAAGATACAAGATTGATGACTTCGTCCCGTGTCCGGATGGGACTCTCCTTGGCGTGGAAGGAAAGCTTGGCAATACGGATATGTAGATCTCCTTCCTCGTAACCGACTCTGTGTAACCCTAGCCCCCTCCGGTGTCTATATAAACCGAAGGGTTTAGTCGGTAGGACAAGAACAATCAGACCATAGGCAAGCTTCTAGGGTTTAGCCTCTACGATCTCGTGGTAGATCAACTCTTGTAATACTCATATCATCAAGATTAATCAAGCAGGAAGTAGGGTATTACCTCCATCGAGAGGGCCCGAACATGGGTAAACATCGTGCCCCCTGCCTCCTGTTACCACCCGCCTTAGACGCACAGTTCGGGACCCCCTACCCGAGATCCGCCGGTTTTGACACTGACATCGACCATTGCGTTGCTTCTCTTCTCGCTCTTATTTGTGTATGTTAGCCACCATATATTCTTAGTGCTTGCTACAGCTCCACCTCACTACCTTCCCCTACCCATAAGCTTAAATAGTCTTGATCTCGCGGGTGTGAGATTGCTGAGTCCTCGTGACTCACAGATACTTCCAAACAGTTGCAGGTGCCGATGTTATCAATGCAGGTGACGCAACCTAGCTCAAGTGGGAGCTCGATGAAGATCTTGATCGCTGTTTTGTTTCGTTTCCTATTGATTAGTAGTGGAGCCCAGTTGGGGCGATCGGGGATCTAGCATTTGGGGTTGTCTTCTTTTATTTTGGTTCCATAGTCGGACCTTGATTGTATTCTGGATGATGTATGTTTAACTTGTTATTTGTGTGAAGTGGCGATTGTAAGCCAACTCTTTATCCCATTCTTATTCAATACATAGGATTGTGTGAAGATTACCCCATTTGCGATTAAACCACCATGCAGTTATGTCTCTAAGTCGTGCCTCGACACGTGGGAGATATAGCCGCATCGTGGGTGTTACAAGTTGGTAATCAGAGCCATCCTCGACTTTGGAGCCCCCTGCTTGATCGAATCACTAACGTTGTTGAGTCTAGAACAAAATGTTTTGAGTCTTAGGATTATATATATCGGAGAGTAGGATTCTTTTTACTCCTCAGTCCCTTCGTCGCTCTGGTCAGGCCTCCTGACGTAGAAGTTCTGACTTTTCTCACCTCAAATTTGATGAATATTTTTTTAGGATCACGTGGGTATCTTGGAATCGTTATGATATTCTTGTGATGAGAACATTGTTCTTGGTGCCTCCTAACATTTAGGGGTTGTGGCAGTGTCCCGGGGAGTTGAGCTCCGAGGTGTTGTCGTCACAATTTTATCGTTGCAGTTCTGGAATACCTGAGTTTCGCCGACATCGAAAATCTCTTTTATGCAGTTGTTGGTGAGATAACCTGGACGCCACCTAGTACTATGGCGGGAGTTCGGGAGTATTGCCATAACTTGTATAATAGATGCTTTTCGAAGGTTGAGGTACACGATTTCCGAAGGTTTCTTGGTTATGTGCTGAAGGATGGATACAGCTAGATGTAGGAATTGTTAGTTTGGGTGAGATATTATGCTTCCCCTATATCCCCAACACCTGATTGCATAACCAGAAAGTTTCGGGAGTTTATAAGTGGGAATTCAAGTATCTCATAGGATTTCTTTCCAATAGACACATGATACGATATGGGGTCTATCATATGTTTGTTTCTAGCTTATTCTGCAAGCCAAATCCTTTGTTTTGTTTTGGTTTGTGGTATTCGAGTTGCTTTAATGTCAAATGTTGATTCCATACCTTCCCTATGCGGTGTTCTCACATTCCTATGTATATACTAATCCTTCTTGATCATTGAGATGGTCATGTTAATTCTTTTCTACCGGTGTGGTTCTCTTCAAGTGGATCCGGTCAATTTCAACATCTGCAAGATCAATTCTAAGTTCTCTCAACGGTGTTTGTTTCATCCCTCCCAAGTTGTCCTTGTTTTCCCGCCCTCCCACCCTTTTTCTTCAAGGACTCAGATTTCTTAGTCAAGTATCTATCTTATTGATGTGAAGTCTCTTCATTCTTTTCCGTCAACATTCTTATCCAGTGATTCTCAGGAAGATACTAACAGAGCGTCAAGTTCATCATTATTCGTTCTCTTTCTCCTCCGGTGGATTCAAGTCAAGCTTTGTCGATCATATCCTTTCCTCATTTCAAATGTTTTCTCATGCTGGTGCACCTCTTAATCATCCACTTCCCGCTATTCAATTGTTCTGGAGTGCCAAAGATATCTCAGAAGATTCACGTTTCCATTCTTGATACGTTCAAGTTATTTCAAGATTGTTATCTCATTCAAGCCATTTAAATCAACCGGTGCAACCAAAAGATAGCATACGCGGTCTTCATGGCATCCCGGAAGCTACGACACTACTTCCAAGAATGTTCGATCACGGTGGCTTCCGAAGTACCACTCAAGGACATAATAGACAACCGCGATGCTACCGGCCGGATTGCCAAATGGGCCATTGAGCTCCTTCCATTCGACATAACATACACACCACGTCGAACCATTAAATCCCAAGTACTGGCGGACTTCGTCGCCAAATGGACAGAGGTCGAACTCCCTAAAGAGTCCAGCACATATTCCAACTGGGTCATGTATTTTGATGGTTCCAAAACGCTGGCAGGATTAGGAGCGGGCGTCATTTTAACGTCCCCCACTGGAGACGTCATCCAGTACGTACTCCAAATGTTATACACAGACTCCAAAAATGCAGCCGAATACGAGGCCTTATTGCATGGTCTCCGGATGGCTGTCTCCATGGGCATACAATGCCTGGAAGTGCGCGGGGACTCAAACCTTGCAATATCTCAAATAAATGGCGATTTTGATGCCAAAGATCCGAAGATGGCGGCTTATCGTAACGCCGTCCAAAAAATGTCGGCTCGGTTCGAGGGGCTCGAGTTTCATCACGTGGCTCGAGAAAGTAATCAAGAGGTGGACGTCCTTGCTCGCATCGGTGCCAAGCGCGACCCCATCCCACCTAACATCTTTCTAGAAAGGCTTTTTAAGCCGTCCGTGGTGTGGCAAGAGGAGAGCGGAAACACCGGTCCGGATCCGAACAAAACCCCAGATTCCGAACACAACGATATCGTCGGGGGCTCAGCCACCGAAACAACACCGTCGACCCATCTCATCATGGCAGTCATTGCCCCATGGACCGAACCCTTCTTGGCCTACCTTAATAAGAGAGAACTCCCGGATGATCAGAATGAGGCTCGCCGCATTGTCCGGCGTTTGAAGGCCTACAAGGTTCAGTCAGTCACTGAATGGTTGGCACCCACTTCAATTAGCGAGATCCGTAGTTTCCTTGGACTCACAGGATACTACCAGAGGTTCATTGAGAATTTTTCCAAGATTGCGAAGCCAATGACTGAACTATTGAAGAAGGATACTAAGTTTAAATGGACAGAAGATTGCGAGGCAAGTTTACAGGAGTTGAAGAAACGTTTGACTACAGCCCCAGTGCTGACACTGCCAGATATACATAAGGATTTCCAAGTGTATTGCGATGCCTCTCGCTTAGGACTTGGATGTGTGCTTATGCAGGACAGAAGAGTAGTTTCATATGCCTCACGAGAACTAAAACACCATGAGTTGAACTACGCCACGCATGATTTGGAGCTAGCAGCCATAGTGCATGCATTGAAGACTTGGAGACATTACCTTATTGGAAACCATTGTGATGTGTACACGGATCATAAGAGTTTGAAGTACATTTTCACACAGAAGGAGCTGAACCTTAGGCAGAGGAGATGGTTGGAGCTTATAAAGGATTATGACATGAAGCTACACTATCATCCAGGAAAGGCCAATGTCGTAGCAGACGCTTTGAGCCGAAAGAGTTATGCTAATATCCTTGAAAGTAAGGGACTGCCGAAGGAGTTAGCAGAGGATATCATGGAACTTCGATTGGAGATTGTTCCAAGAGGTTTCATTGCAACAATGGAGGTTCAGTCTACATTGGTGGGCAAAATTTGAGAAGCTCAGAAGGATGACAAAGAGATTGCCGAGATAAAAGAGAAGATGAGCAAAGGAAAGGCCAAAGGTTTTAGTGAGGATGAGCACGATACCTTATGGTTTGAGGACCGAGTTTATGTGCCCAATAACCTAGAGATCAGGAAGTTAATACTTTAGGAGGCTCATGATTCACCATACTCGATACACCCCGGAAACACTAAGATGTATTTGGATTTGAAGGAACGTTTCTGGTGGACTGGTATGAAGATGGATATTGCTGAGTATGTAGCCGTATGTGATGTTTGTCAAAGAGTAAAGGCAGAGCATCAGAAGCCAGCATGACTGTTACAGCCTATGCTGATACCGGAATGGAAGTGGGATAAACTTGGCATGGATTTTATCACCGTATTGCCTAGAACCAAAGCAGGATATGATTATATATGGGTAGTACTTGATCGCTTGACCAAAGTGGCTCACTTTATCCTAGTGAAAACCACGTATACAAGCGCGAAGTTGGCCAAGATATATATGTCCAGGATCGTATGTCTGCATGGAGTTCCGAGGACCATCGTATCAGATCGAGGAACACAGTTTACTTCAAAGTTTTGGCATCAGTTACACCAAACTTTGGGAAGAAGGTTGGAGTTCAGTATAGCATTTCACTCGCAGACGGATGGACAGACTGAGAGAGTCAATCAGATTTTGGAGGACATGTTGAGAGCCTGTGCGCTAGATTATGGATCTAGCTGGGATGACAATTTGCCTTACGCAGAGTTTTCATACAACAATAGCTACCAAGCCAGTTTAAAAATGGCACCGTTTGAAGCTCTGTATGGACGCAGATGCAGAACGTCGTTGATGTGGGATCAGGTAGGAGATCGACAGTTGTTTGGACCAGATTTGTTCAAGGAGTCTGAAGAGAAGGTTAAATTGATTCGTGATAGACTGAAGATTGCTCAGTCTAGGCAGAACAGTTACGCAGACTCGAAACGCAAGGAGGTAACCTATGAAATTGGAGACAGAGCATATCTGTGAGTATCACCCTTGCGAGGAGTGAAGCGTTTTGGAGTTAAGGGAAAGTTAGCCCCGAGATTTGTAGGACCGTATCATGTTTTGGAACGGATAGGAGAAGTTACCTACAAGTTAGAATTACCTGAGGGATTGTCAGGAGTTCACGATGTGTTCCACGTTTCACAATTGAAGAAGTGTCATGCTGAGATGGCCGATATGCCGTTGAGAGATACAGTACCCATGGAGGAGATTCAGTTGGACGGTGATTTGAATTATGAAGAGAAGCCAGTTAAGATTCTTGAGTTTGCCAGCCGAGTCACCCGCAGCAAGGTTATCAAGTTTTGCAAAGTTCAGTGGAGCCACCATACCGAGGATGAAGCCACCTGGGAAAGAGAGGGTGATCTACTCAAAGACCACCCGCATCTATTTTCTAGCCAACCCGAATCTCGAGGGCGAGATTCATCTTAAGGGGGGGTAGGTTTGTAACAACCCAAATTTTCAATTTGGTATGTTATACATAGTTCATCCATGCATATCATATTTTTATTGCATTTCCGCTCTGCAATCCTCGAAAATCCTAAGCAACTCAAGGACCCTCGGAGAGAGTTGGGGATTTCCCGGTTTTCATATTTGATTTTTATCAAATAATGAAACGAGGATTTTGATTTTAATTATTTTTCTCTCCGAAAATGTACTTCAAAGATATGAGAGGAGATAATATGACTTCTCCAAAATAATTGAAATATTGGCGGAAAAATATTAAAACCATTTATTTGATTTTATTTGATTTTTTTGGATTTTATTTGCATTAGAAAAATTGCCCGTTTTCAAAATTGCATTTTAGGGCCAAAAAATATTCATCTCGTTCTAAATATTTTATTTAGACGGTGAAAATTTGTTTTGGCATTTTTAGATTTTCATTTTATTTTCTAGGATTTTATTTCTATCGGCGAAATTATTTTTTTTAAAACTCCCGCGTGTGACTGGGCCGAAACCCAGCCAGGCCGCCGGCCCAGCCGCCGCCGCCACCACCTCCCCGCGCACGCGCCACCGCCGACCCGGACTTGGAGTCCGAGCCGGACTCCTCTCCGCCGCCGATGCCTTGCCCCCTCCCCCAAGCAGCCGCCCCCCTCTTTATATGTCGCCGCCCCGCCGCCCCAAACCACCACAACCGCAGCCCCGCCGCCCGCGCCTCGAGCCGCCGCCGCTAGCCGCCGCCCGCGAGGCACCGCCCTGTTGCCCCGCCGCCTCGCCAGAGGTACCGCGCCAGATCCGAGACCGCCGGTTTTTTTTAAACCGTTCATTTTTTTAGAAACCCTAGATCCATTTTTTCGGTTCGCCGGTTATTTTTGTTTTTCTATTTAGCGGACGTTCGTCTTAGCGAACAATTTTCGCCCGTTAGTTACAGTTAACGAACGTTCGTTCGTTAGTCTGTTCGTCAGTTTTCTTTTTATCAGATTTATCCGCGGTTATTTTTGATCGCGATTTCTGATCCGATCTTAGTTTCTGTTTATCTTTTCGCTCGTTAGTCGGAATCAGGCAATTCAAGTGCCTAGATCTTCGTGTCGAGACCCTCTTTCTGTTTAATCAACTTGAACAAGATTTCGTTACTGTAAAATTTGACCTTAGTTCAGATTAGTAAATGGATCTTGTTTCTTTCACTGTTTGAGTTTCGTTGCTCCGTTTGATTTGATTCTTTTTGCAAACCGGAGTTCTCAAGTTGAACTTTCTGGTCAACCCCTTGTATTTGAGTTTTGCTTGTGCATTTTTGCTTGTTGCTTATGTATGTTATTGTTTGTTTGTGATAGAACACCCGGAGTGCGAAGCGTGCTACTACGAATCCCTAGGTTTTGCGGATCGTCGGCAAGGCAAGTAACACATTGATATTACTCTTTTCATACCCAGTTTTTATGCATTAGTTCCAATCATAAAAAATTGCATGATTAGGATGTCATTAAATTGTGGGTTGGGAAGTAGTTTTTGAGGTAGAACCTATTGCCCTGTTACTATCAAACCCTTGGGAGTTACTTCTACGTGCTGCTTATATTGCTATGCTATGCTATGCTCGTAGACGTGGTTCGGGCTTGAGTAAAATCCATGACAGATGTGAGGTTATTAATTAATGGTTCAACTTAAGGTGGCAACTTAAATTAACATCTGGGTGGATTGAGGCACCTGGGGAACCTAGTGTTGTCTGTTTTTTTTTGGAAATCCCGGGGTACCTGTGTGATCTTCCTATGGACCGCCACCCAGGCTCAAAGGGAACTGAGATGATTCATGCTAGAAACTTCCGTGTGCAGCCACAAGCTATTATGGGCTCTAGCATAGTTGAGTAAGTTACATGAAGCTCTTGAAGAGGTAGATCAACAGGTAGTGGGTTTTGTAGGTTTGGTATGGTCTACCCGGAGTAGAGAGTTAATGTTTCTAAAAGACTGTGTCTCGGTCATCCGTTTCTCAAACACCGTGTAGTGCGAGAAACCCAACGGAGGCGATCAAGTCTTGTGGGGAAAAGTGCGCTAACCTCTACAGAGTGTACAATCTAATCATGATTAGCCATGTCCCCGGTTATGGACAATCTTGAGTATCTAGTACTTGGTTATCACATGTATCTCATCACTCTTAATTAATATTGTTGGGTTGTTAATTACTTTAATTGGGATTGAGTTGGGGTTATCTTCTCAATATTTGTTCAACTACCATGATAGTTAAATTAAAATCTATTCCTTTGTTGTAGGAAAAAATTGGCTTTTCGCAAAAACTTTAACCATAGAGCTTTCCACCAGCGAAATATGCATGTAGTGATAGCATTATTCTGTTCTTGCTCTACTATGTTACATTACCAGTATATTCCATGTGCTGACCCATTCTCGGGCTTTAACGTATTATGTTGCATACTTTTCAGACGAGGAGTAAGGTTTGTTAGGTCGTTGCCGTGCAGCTCAGCTATGCCGTGGGAGTTGATGGACTCACTTTATCTTCCAAGCCTTCCGGTGTTATCGCATTAGATGGCCTTAAGACATATTATTGTAATAAGTTCTCTTTTGAGACATTCAATGTAATAAGTGTGTCATTGCTAGTCTGTTATAAATCCTTCGAGTACTGTGTGTGTCAGCATTACCGATCCAGGGATGACACTGAAACACAGAGACTTAACTGTTTGAGGTCAGGTCGCTACAAATATGTAGGAGCCAATATGAGCATCCAGGTTCCGCTATTGGTTATTGACCGGAGACATGTCTCAGTCATGTCTACATAGTTCTCGAACCCGTAGGGTCCGCACGCTTAAAGTTAGATGATGGTTATATTATGAATTTATATGTTTTGATGTACCAAAGGTAGTTCGGAGTCCCGGATGTGATCACGGACATGACGAGGAGTCTCGAAATGGTCGAGACCTAAATATCGATACATTGGACGACTATGTTTGGACACCGGAAAGGTTCTGGAAGGTTTCGAACATTTATCAGAGTACCGGGGTTACCGGACCCCCCCCCGGGGGAACTAATGGGCGCGCCCCTCCCCTTGAGTCCAAATAGGACAAGGAAAGGGGGGGCGGCGCCCCCCTTGCCTTTCCCCTCTCCCACTCCTTCCTCCCCCTCCATGGATTAGGAAAGGGAGGTGCAAACCTACTTGGAGTAGGTTTCCCCCTCCTAGGGCACTCCACCCCCTTGGCCGGCCCTCTTCTCCTCTCCCCTTTATATACAGAGGAAGGGGACACCCCATAGACACAACAACTGATCACTTGATCTCTTAGCCGTGTGCAGTGCCCCCTCCACCATAATCCACCTCTATCATATCGTAGCGGTGCTTAGGCGAAGCCCTGCATCAGTAGAACATCATCATCGTCACCATGTCGTCGTGTTGACGAAACTCTCCCTCAACACTCGGCTGGATCGGAGTTCGAGGGATGTCATCGAGTTGAACGTGTGCAGAACTCGGAGGTGCCGTGCGTTCGGTACTTGATCGGCCGGATCGTGAAGACGTACGACTACATCAACTGCGTTGTGCTAACGCTTCCGCTTTCGGTCTACGAGGGTACGCGGACACACTCTCCCCTCTCATTGCTATGCATCACCATGATCTTGCGTGTGCGTAGGATTTTTTTTGAAATTACTACGTTCCCCAACAGTGGCATCCGAGCCAGGTTTTATGCGTAGATGTCATATGCACGAGTAGAACACAAGTGAGTTGTGGGCGATACAAGTCATACTGCTTACCATCATGTCATACTTTGGTTCGGCGGTATTGTTGGATGAAGCGGCCCGGACCGACATTACGCGTACGCTTACGCGAGACTGGTTCTACCGACATGCTTTGCACACAGGTGGCTGGCGGGTGTGAGTTTATCCAACTTTAGTTGAACCAAGTGTGGCCGCGCCCGGTCCTTGAGAAGGTTAAAACAACACTAACTTGACGAACTATCGTTGTGGTATTGATACATAGGTAAGAACGGTTCTTGCTCAGCCCATAGCTGCCACGTAAAACTTTGCAACAACAAAGTAGAGGACATCTAACTTGTTTTTGCAGGGCATGTTGTGATGTGATATGGTCAAGGCATGATGCTATATTTTATTGTATGAGATGATCATGTTTTGTAACCGAGTTATCGGCAACTTGCAGGAGCCATATGGTTGTCGCTTTATTGTATGCAATGCAATCGCCCAGTAATGCTTTACTTTATCACTAAGCGGTAGCGATAGTCGTAGAAGCATAAGTTGGCGAGACAACAACGATGCTACGATGGAGATCAAGGTGTCGCGCCGGTGACGATGGTGATCATGACGGTGCTTCGGAGATGAAGATCACAAGCACAAGATGATGATGGCCATATCATATCACTTATATTGATTGCATGTGATGCTTATCTTTTATGCATCTTATCTTGCTTTGATTGACGGTAGCATTATAAGATGATCCCTCACTAAATTATCAAGATATAAGTGTTCTCCCTGAGTATGCACCGTTGCGAAAGTTCTTCGTGCTGAGACACCACGTGATGATTGGGTGTGATAGGCTCTACGTTCAAATACAACAAGTGCAAAACAGTTGCACACACGGAATACTCAGGTTAAACTTGACGAGCCTAGCATATAACAGATATGGCCTCAGAACACTGAGACTGAAAGGTCGAGCGTGAATCATATAGTAGATATTATCAACATAGTGATGTTCACCATTGAAACTACTCCATCTCACGTGATGATCGGACATGGTTTAGTTGATTTGGATCACGTGATCACTTAGAGGATTAGAGGGATGTCTATCTAAGTGTGTTCTTAAGTAATACTTGCAAAAGGGCCCGTGCGTTGCAACGGGAGAAAGGAATACCACATTCTCTTAATTTGCAAAAAATGTCTATAATCTGAGTATTTACAGCTACGGCCCAAACAAAAAAGGTCTTTGCCAACAAAAGCACAAGTTCAAGATTCCACATGTCTTTTATTTAAACACGGCTTGCATGTAGATTTAATACGCACAGAAAAAGGGCAAGTGATCTTCAATTTCATCTCCAATCCTAATTTTGCTAAGATGTTCATCCACAATCCGGATCAGTACCGGTATGAAAGAAAGACGGATAATGCACTGTTGATTAAGATTGCATCCTAGATAGTATTTTTTAAATGGTTACCAGGTAAAATAACATCATATTCAGATTCTATATATATTTTTTAATCAACTTCCATAAATAACATGTTAAATTTGAAGTTACGGTTTAGAAGATATGAGTATTTTAAAAAACATTTGATAAGTACTGCGGGTTGAATTTTAAAAATACCAGGGGGTTTCTATAAAATAGTATGACAGACTAAGAATACCTTTTTATTTTATTAGTAGGTAAGCATATATGCCCGTGCATTGCAACGGAAAAAGTAATTGACAAGTCCATAAAAACATATATCAATGGACACAACAACATCCGGATGGTGCCACCTCACGATAGCAGGGATGCACATGCCGAGGTTGAAATACACTCCCTCCTTTGTTTTGATTATGTCACAAAAGTCCCAAAATAATTATTAATGCAAGATTGATGGACTCCAGAAGGATTAATTCTTTAATTATAAGGTCTCCCCCTCATAGCAACAGTCACAAAATCTGGTCTTTCTTACAAACTCACTTAATTTATATTGAATTAACCATGCAAATCAAACAATTTTATTTATTTAGTGCCAGCCAGCCATGCTAGCCCAAATCCATTTAATTCCTTTGCTCCCTCTGTTCCTTGTTCTTGAATTGGCTCCCAATTTCCACGCAATTTATAAATGTATATAAATTGATATATTCTCATGCAAAGAGTCGAGGTGGGACTTTTTAATTAAATAATGAACCTATTTTCAGCACAAGTATGCTAGGTCAGCTGGTTGAGGCCTTTGGGTCATGAGTTGCAATCCCGCAAAGCACAAATATTTTTTGCTACTCCCTAGTCTGCAGAAAAAAGGATGCAGCCCTCGTGAAACTAAACATATTTCTGGTCAAATTACATATATAAATATAAATTATTTGACAAAAACACCAGGGGGGCTTAATACTGGACCGAAGTTTGGCCAAAACACTACGTACTTTATTAGTAGATAAGTATAGATAATGAGTGCAAAAATAGTAAGTTTAATCCCAATTTACAATTAAGTTTAGTGAATCAGACACCCAAGCTCTAGATAAACTTGCATGAATTTCTCTAAGAGCATCTCCAATAGGCGCCGAACGCGCCGTGCGCAAAAAACAGCTTTGCCGCGCGCCCCTCGCCTGGTTTGGCGCGGCGCGCAGCGCTAGCTCCAGCAGCCGCGCTGCAGCAGCGCACAAAAAAAGGAGCACGCGCGCTCATATACAACATTTTCGGAAGCATAGATAGTAAGATAATAAACCATAAATTGCATAGATAAAAAACGATACAAAGGTATTTTACATCAGTGCAACTAGATAGATAGTTCGAAAGCATAGATAGATAGAACCAACTAAATAGAAACTACTACGACATACATAGATAGAAACTACTCCAAGTCGCTACCATCATCACCATCATCATCCTCGTCGGTGTTGTCCGAGGTATCGAGCCATATGTCGTCCCAACGTTCATCGTATGACGTGAAGATCGACCTCCCACCTGCTTCAACAATATCGCACTGCGCATTCGCCAATGCCTTCCACCGACGCCGGTCCGCCCGCTCCACGGGGCGCCTTACTGTCCTCTCCACCCAATAGGCACGCTCGTCGGTGACGTCATCCGGGTGGCGACGGCGCCACTCCGCCATGGCTCGCTCGTCCTCCTCGGTGATAAGGAGGCGGCGGCAGCGCCGAGCGTGGTCGGCACGGTCCATGCCAGTGATGAGACGCGGCGGAGGGGCGACGCGCTGCGCCTGCTCGCGCGTGAAGACGTCCCGGAAGTTCATCTGCGACCGGGGCCTATTCAAGCGCCACGCCGCCGCGTCGTATGCGCGGGCCGCCTCGTACGCACTCTGGAACGACCCGAGGCCGAGCTGGGCGTTGCCGGACTGGATCTCGGCAGAGTACCAGCCGTTGGGGCGCTCGCGGACGCCGCAGTAGCCCGAAGAACCCCGGCGACGTGGCGGCATGGTGGCGCGGTGGTGGCACGGAAAGCGGCAAAGTGGCAAGGTTGCGAGGGGAGGGCGCGTGGCTGTGTCTGTGCACGTGGCGAGCACGGCATTTTATAGGCACGCGCGAAGCGGCGCGCCAAATCTACCACGCCGCGTGCCGCTTTCTCCTGCGCGCAGTAAGTTCCGCCACCGCTGGAGCGCGCAGAACCAGCCGGCGCGCGCTAAAACCAAATTTTACCGCGCGGGCGCGCCTTTTGCCGCACCTGTTGGAGATGCTCTGATCCATATACCTAGTTTCCATCTAAGTCTAGTTTGAATTTACCTTAGCAGCATGAAATCACTCTTTCATGGCAAACTCAGATTTTTCTTTTACACGGCCGTATATTGTCTACACATGCTGATATATGAGCACAAGCACGCAATGTGAAATGTGAATGCACGCACACTGCACTTCTTATGTACTGTGGCTTCAGATGAAACATAGCACGGAGAGTTTCTGCATCGGTGAACTAATATTCTACTCCACCAACCACATTATTGGAGAGGAGAGGTGCACATTTCGGACATTTATCGGAGTACCGGGGTTACGGATCCCCCCCCACCCGGGGAACTAATGGGCCTTGTTGGGCCTTAGTGGAGAGAGAGGGGCCGGCCAGGGCAAGAGGCGCGCCCCCTCCCCTTGAGTCTGAATAGGACAAGGAAAGGGGGGAGGCGCCCCCTTGCCTTTCCCCTCTCCCACTCCTTACTTCCCCCTCCTTCTTGGATTAGGAAAGGGAGGAGCAAACCTACTTGGAGTAGGTTTCCCCCTCCTGGGGCATGCCACCCCCTTGGCCGGCCCTCTCCTCCCCCTCCCCCCTTTATATACGGAGGAAGGGGACACCCCATATACACAACAATTGATCACTTGATCTCTTAGCCGTGTGCGGTGCCCCCTCCACCATAATCCACCTCGATCATACCGTAGCGGTGCTTAGGAGAAGCCCTGCCTTGGTAGAACATCATCATCGTCACCACGCCATCGAGCTGACAAAACTCTCCCTCAACACCTGGCTAGATCTGAGTTCGGGGGACGTCATCGAGTTGAACATGTGCAGAACTCGGAGGTGTCGTGCTTTTGGTACTTGATCGGTCGGATCGTGAAGACGTACGACTACATCAACCGCGTTGTGCTAACGCTTCCGCTTTCGGTCAACGAGGGTACGTGGACACACTCTCCCCTCTCGTTGCTATGCATCACCATGAACTTGCGTGTGCGTAGGAATTTTTTTGAAATTACTACATTCCCCAACAGGATGGCCATAAGGCCTTAGCAACACTTCGCATGGCCTACCGAGCCTACTCGTGCACTTGCGACAGCTCATGTAGCAGATCGCCTGAGAATCCGGACATCTCCTCTTCGGGACGACCGGACAACATTCCTGCAGACAAAACTCTGTCAGTCCCCTCTATCTCCGAATTATTTGGAGGTAAGTTCGACCACATACTAAATATGCCGCCTCGCAGCCTTTTATTCTCCTTTACGGAGTCAGCCAGCTAGGCCCGTACATCTTTCAGTTCCTCGCCCAGTTGGGTATTAGAATCCTGGAGCTTGTTTTTTCCTCCACGACTTGTGTTAGCACACGCTCGCCTGCGGCTAGTAGTTTTTTGGCTTCTCGTGCTCCGCATTGAGCGGCTTTTTGTTGCTCTTGAAGTTGATCTAATGATCCTATTAAGAGGTGAGCAATCGTGTTAGCATTATTGGTATACCATTATGTTTTCTCGATGGAGGGGAACATTACCAGGAGAGGCCTTCTTAGATTTCTCCAGTTCGGCATTGGCAGCAGTTAGCTGGGTCCGGTACTTCTCTAGTTCCTGAGATAACATGTTGTTCTTCTCCTTAAGTACCTGGTTATACAATGATCCTTCAATCAGTTGGATCAACTGCTTCAAGTCTTGGGGGCTACTAGTATATAACTATCAGAATTGTACAATATAAACTTACCCACATATATTTTAGATGCTGATCCGTGGCTGTTACAAGCCCATCCCTTGCAGCTTGGATGTACGCATTGGCCGAGCCGAAGGCATCAAATGCCTCCTTTGAAAAGTCGGGGTCACGGAGAGCGGCCTTTTGACGATGATGATTCATGGCGCTTTCCACTTCAGAGTTCGTAACAGACATATTGTCTGAATCCTCTGTGGAAGGATAGTTCGGAGCCACTCCTGTGTCAGCCACCGTCCTTAGGGCTGGGTCCGAAACCTGACTAGTGGAGGCATGTCCGGCAGGATCCCCGGACATAGTATTCTTGGGGAAAAAGCCTTACCTCTTTGACGAGGGTTCTGCTGTGTTATCATTTGCCTTCCTCTTTGAAGATATGCTTGGCACGGGCGCCGCTCTCCTCAGAGATGCTTCTGGTGCATGTTGTGGCATCGAGCGCCTCCCCTTTGGAACACGAAACAATGTGGTGGGTGAGGCATAGTGAGGAAACTCTTTCAAAGAAGGTGTCTTTTAAATTACTCACATGCGAAGCAGGGAGGAGGCCGGGGTAATCAGCGATGATGGGTACTTCCGTACCATCGTAACTCGTCTGATAGAATACTCCATCCTCGAGCTCCACAAATATGTCCGGATCTTCTTCGAATCCGGGGTCAAGGTCCCGGTTGTGACCCTCTGGATGGGGAGCGCTGCTATGGATCCCCTTGATAGCCTTCCGCCATTCCTGTAGCGAGTGGATAGGTTACTGTCCATCGAAAATGACTCAGGGAGAGGAGTAAAATGGTGGGATTGGAGCTTACCCAGCTAGGAGAATTATACATGGAAAATCCATCTCAACATTGAAGACAAGTGAACTCCTCCCTCTCACCTTTGTACAGTTCGGCCAATATTTTGACCAAAGCGGCGGGGGTTTTCGGACCCTTCCGACCGCAGCATGAGGCGTCATCTTCCCCATTATAGTGCCACATGGGAAGCCCTCTGTATTGGAGTGGCTGGACCCCCGCACTATGGAGACCGCCATTACCTCGATTATTGACAATCCGGACTGGGCGAGCATCTTAATCTTGCCCATCAACTGACTGACTTCTGCGCTATCCTCCTCCTCGAGGCTCTGAGGACGCCAGCTATGGCGTTTCCTCAATCGAGCGCATGAAAATCCGGGGAGGCCCATTCGGACTGGGTCACGAAGAGCGACATCGTCAATATAGAACCATTCAGAAGGCCACTCTTCGGAAGCCTTCTTCGGCGTGTTGGACGGGTATCCGGTCCCGGCAATACGCTACACTTCGGCTCCTCCCACTTCGAATATTGACCCCCCTTGATTACGAGGGACGAGGCAGAACCGTTTTCTCCATAAATCAAAATGGGCCTCGCAGCCTTGGAATAGCTTGCATAGAGCAACATAACCCGTGATGTGTAGGATGGAGGCGGGAGTGAAACTGTGCAGTTCGAGGCCATAACACTCCAGAAGTCCTCGGAGGAAGGGATGGATTGGAAATCCGACGCCTCTTAGCAAAAATGGAACGAAGCATACTCGTTCCCCCTGGACGGATTGGGGATGTTCTCCGCCTGAAACCTGCCATTGAAGGACGTCAGCCCTGCTCCTACGTTGACTAGATCCGCGGCAAGAAGAAAGCCCTATTTTTGCAGCTTCTGCAGCTAATTGTGAGATACGGAGCATCTCTACCAATCACCCTTTTTGGAGCCGTGGGGACGAGAGGAAGCGTTGGGAGCATTAGCCATGTTGGGTGGGTTCCTCTTAGCAAGCTCTGAGGATATTTCCGTGGGGTGTGGAATGGATCCGAGATCTATCCTCTTTAAAGAGGCACCTCTCGTGTATGGTCAGGGTGGTATGTGCAAAAATACCCCGACCTCTTGCATTCACTGGACACGTGGAAGTTGAAGTCAGGAAGGCGTGGAAGCCGAGGGGCACGACATTAAATGGAAAGCCGAATACATCACTTTGAAGGTATCAGAGGAGGAACCTGCCTTGCAATGCCGAAGACTATCTGCATGTCGGACACCTAGTCATTGAATTCTGGTTCGGGGGCTACTGAGGGAGTCTTGGACTAAGGGGTCCTCGGGCGGCTGACCTATTAGACATGGGCCGGACTAATGGGCTGTGAAGATACAAAGACCGAAGACTCTACCCGTGTCCAGATGGGACTCTCCTTGGCGTGGAAGGCAAGCTTGGCGACCAAATATGAAGATTCCTTTCTCTGTAACTGACCTTATGTAACCCTAGATCCCTCCGGTGTCTATATAAATCGGAGGGCTAGGTCCGTAGAGATATCCTCATAATCATAGTCAGACAGGCGACATCTTTAGGGTTTAGCCATTACGATCTCGTGGTAGATCAACTCTTGTAATACTCATATTCATCAAGATCAATCAAGCAGGAAGTAGGGTATTACCTCCATAGAGAGGGCCCGAACCTGGGTAAACATTGTGTCCCCTATCTTCTGTTACCATCGACCTTAGACGCACAGTTCAGGACCCCCTACCCGAGATCCGCTGGTTTTGACACCGACAACTGGTTCAGGGGCTACTGTGGGAGTCCTTGATTAAGGGGTCATCGGGCGTCCGACCTGTTGGACATGGGCCGGACTAATGGGCTATGAATATACAAGATAGAAGACTCTCTCCCGTGTCTGGATGGAACTCTCCTTGGCATGGATGGCAAGCTTGGCGTCTGGATATGAAGATTCCTCTCTCTGTAACCGACTTTGTACAACCCTAGTCCCCTCCGGTGTCTATATAAACCGGAGGGTTTAGTAAGTAGAGGAAATCATAATCATACAGGCTAGACTTCTAGGGTTTTAGCCATTATGATCTCGTGGTAGATCAACTCTTGTAACCCCCATACTCATCAATATTAATCAAGTAGGACGTAGGGTATTACCTCCATCAAGAGGGCCCGAACCTGGGTAAAACTTCGTGTCCCCTGTCTCCTGTTACCATCAACCTTAGACGCACAGTTCGAGACCCCCTACCCGAGATCCACCGTTTTTGACACCGACAGTGGCCTCACCTCATGTCGGGCTCGCTTGCCCGGCAAGGGAGGCTGTTCTCTTGACGATATCCCGCTTCTCTGGTTTGATCTTGGTCCCTCTGATCTACATGTTAGTCCTTTGAATATCTTGGTTTCTTGTAGTCTGACTTGGGCTGGAGCTTTAATCTCATTCCCCTAATTGTGCACAATCTGGGCAACAGACCCAGGGTTTGTTGCACCAACAAAGACCGAAAGGTCGAATGTGAATCATATAGCATATATGGTCAACATAGAGATGTTCACCATTGCCGACTACCCCATCTCACGTGATGATCGTACATGGGTTAGTTGATTTGGATCACGTATCACTTAGATGACTTGAGGGATGTCTATTTAAGTGGGAGTTCATTAGTAATTTGATTAATTGAACTTAATTTATCATGAACTTAGTCTTGATAGTTTTGCATGTCTATGTTCTAGATCAATAGCTCTCGATATAGCTCACATATATTTTTGATATGTTCCTAGAGAAGACTAAGTTGAAAGATGTTAGTAGCAATGATGCAGACTAGGTCCGTGATCTAAGGATTATCCTCATTGTTGCAGAGAAGAATTATGTCCTTGATGCACCGGTAAGTGACATACCTATTGCAGGAGCAGATGTAGACATTATGAACGTTTGGCAAGCTTGATATGACGACTACTTGATAGTTTAGTGCACCATGCTTTACAACTTAGAACCGGGACTTCAAAGACGTTTTGAACGTCATAGAGCATATGAGATGTTCCAAGATCTAAAATTGGTATTTCAGACTTATGCCCATGTTGACAGGTATGAGACCTCTAACAAGTACTTTTCCTATAGGATGGAGGAGAATAGCTCAGCTAGTGAACATGTGCTCAAAATGTCTGGGTGCTACAAACACTTGAATCAAGTGGGAGTTAATCTTCTAGATAAAATAGTGATTGACATAATTCTCTAGTCACTATCACCAAGCTACTAGAACTTTGTGATTGTCAGATTTCGGGTTCCGGCAAAACCCTTGTGGTTCGAACACTGGGGTGCGCACGAAGATCTCTCCCCCTCTCTGGCTCGCGCACATCATGATCTCACGGCCTAGCTCGACGAACCCAAAGAACAAGAGACACAAGAGTTTATACTAATTCGGGCAACCGATGTGGTGTAATACCCTACACCAGTGTGGTGTGGTGGATTGCCTCTTGGGCTGAGGATGAACAGTTACAAGCGAAGAACAGCGTCCTTAGGAGAGGTGCTCTTGTGCTTGGCTAGTGTGATCGGGGATTCTCTCTAGATGAGCCGATCCCTTTCTATGGTGGTGGCTAGTCCTATTTATAGAGGCCCGGGACCTCTTCTAAAATATTAGGCGGGAAGGGATCCCACAACGGCCAATTTTAAGGGGGACAGCTAGTACAAGCTATCCTGACAAAAGTAGTCTTCGCTTGCCAAAGGCTCTGGTGGTGACGTCGTCTTAGGCTCCACGGTGACCTCCGTCCTACTGTCCTACTGGTCTTGGTCTTGTTGCACCGATATGGAAACCTTTCCCTGATGCCTCGGGACTCCTCGTTTGTGCTTGCCTCTTTAGCACCAAAGAGGAAACAAGGACACTACGCGCTGGCGCCCTCCTGGTTCCAGTCATCATGGCTTGCGTCACAGGAACCTCGCGAGGTATCCCTTGCCATGATCTCTCCGCCCCTCACAAGCTAGCCTGGTGAGGCCGCCCCTAAGGAGGTCTTTCATCGTCCGCCTCGCGAGGGTCTTGAGTGTTTGGTGGTGAAGATGGGCCGTACGGGGCCGCTGGTGGAGCCACGCCGCAGGCCGCATGCACGCAGGTCTGGGGTCCCCCATTCCCAGAACACCAACAGTAGCCCCCAGGCCCAAGGCACGCTCGGGCTTGGCTTCAAGGCGAAGCCAAAGGGCAAGTGCGTAGCGCCATGGGCCCAACAGCTTGCGGCCACTGTTGGCGCGTGGCGACTAATTGGACGTGGGCATCTCCGCTTCCCCATGCTGCCTCGGCAACTGCCTGTCTGACAAAAATGCTAGTGCAGGCAACGCTTGCCATCATTGCTTTCCTTCGTCTTGCTCCAGATCCCCTCTTTCGCTCCTTGCCTCCGAAATCTCCAGATCTAATTCAATCCCCTTCCAAGCTTCCGACCAATGGCACCTCAGAAGCCCAAGGCCGTTTCGCCACCTGCCTGGTACGAGCCGGCTCTGGACACGCCCAATGTCTCGGAGAAGAACCTCGTCACCGCGCGCCTGCTGACGGCGGGAGAAAACAACGAGAAGGGGAAGACCAAGCTCCGGGCTGGCTCCGTCATGCTGGAGGCTTCGAAGAGCTCCTTCTACCCCTTCTTTATGAGCAGCATCGTCGCTGGCCTTGTTCCCCCTTCTCTGACTTCTTCTATGCCGTCCTGCAACATTACAGGTTGCAGGCCCTCCATCTCCATCCCAACTCGGTTCTTCTCTTGTCGATCTTTGCCTTCTACTGTGAGGCTTATGTTGGGGTGATCCCGTCTGTGGCACTGCTGCGCCACTTCTTCTTCCGCCGAATCAACGACGGCCACACCTCGGGGTGCGCCAACATCTTTCCCCCTGGAGTCCCGGTGGCGACGGCGACGGTGGACGTGACTTCTGGCGATTCCCGCAGGGATGGGGAAGAGAAGGAGGATGAGGAGAGTGACTCGGAGGCGACCCCCGAGGGGATGGGGGAGACCTCCCCCTTGCGCAAGGCCGACATCCTCCGCACCCTTCCTGATGATGATGACGAGGCCGGCGTCCTCCCGGAGAGAGAGGAGCCGCCCGTGCTTCCGACAAAGGGCAGGTCGGCGCTGCTCTCCCGGGACGATGCTCCTAACTCGACGCCGCGTGGAGCTGCTTCCGGCCCATCTGCTGCCCCTGCCTCTGCTCCTGGAGCTCGTGCGCCTGCGCCTCGGGCTACGAGGCTCTCTGGCTTCAAGCTTGCTAAGCGGGGACTATGCCGCGGTGGACCAGTAAGTGTTCTTGTCCTTCCTTGTTCTTGCTTTTGTTTCCCATCCTTGACTCTTCTTCGTTGTGCAACTAGGCCGACGCCCGCGGCGAAGAAGAAAAAGGGGGACGAGATGGTACTGCTTGAGCCCATATCACCTCCTGATGCCGCACCCCTCTCCATGTGTAAAGGCAACGCCAGTGCTCGTGCTTCTCCAGTCCGATCATCCTCGCGAGGCTGGGCGGAGCATCCTCGGGAGGAGTCAGTCCCCGTGGCCCTGCTAGCTCCGGAGGTGCCAACGTCCGGCTCGTGCGCTGGGGTCCCCGAGGCTCAGGAGCCTCTGGCCTCCCAGGCCATGGTGACGATGACGCCTCCTCCTCCTGCCGCATTGCTGTCTTCGGCTTCTTGCGCCTCTCCTAACGTCCTGGAGTGCACTCTTTCTGCGATGGCCCTACTGCGAGAAGATCTTCAAGGTACCGACCGTCGCCTGGTGGCCGGGCGCCTGGAGCTGGTCTCTAGCTGGCTTCACTCCGATGTGTCCGTCCGGGCGACGCTGAGCCGGGCTGCTGTCGACTCTGAGAAGGACAGGGAGGCCATCGCCCAACTTGTGGCCGCCCGCGAGGCGGCGCTGAAGGATGTAGGGGCCACCCCGGACCGGTGTCGGTCGCTGGAGGCCGAGCTGGAGACCATGTGGAGGGAGACCGCGAAGGAAGCCCGAGGCCGCAACGCGGAGGAGGAGAAGATGAAGGCCTGAGAGGATGTCATCAAGGATCGCGACGCCGATCTGGAGCAGTTGGCGAAGGCACAGGCCATGGAGCGCAGCCGGCTGGAGCAGAAGCTGAAGGCGGGGAAGGCCAAGCTTGACGCCAAGGCAAAGGTCCTGGCTGAGGACCGTGGGGCCTTCAAGCTCCTTGAGGACAGGTGTCGGACTGCGCTGCAATTTCTCTACGAGAAGGGCTTGGAGGAACCGCTGGCCGCCGACGACGAGGGCCCCACCCAGCTGCTTCCTTATCTGGTGGGTGCGCCGGAGGACGTTGTGAGCGGCATCGGCCCCATGGCAGAGGAAGAAGCCCACATTCTTTCCTCAGCCGCGCTGACGCGCGTCTTCAGCCACCTCCATCTCTGTGATCCTGCCACCTGCCTTAACAAGCTGCTAGAGCCTATGGAAGACGAGCATTGCGAGGCCGCTGCTGCAGCTGTGAAGGGTCAGGTGGAGGCCCTGCTGAAGAAGTTCCGCGCCTTTGCTCCTGCGCCCCCGACCGACGGTGCTGTTGATCCTCCAACTCCGGTTGGTGATGCAGGTGAAGGCGACGCCGTTGAAGAAGAAGCATCCCTTGCAGGCGACGGCGGTGTCCAGGGATGACAGGGTAACTTGCTAGCAGCTCCTTTCCTGTTCCAGTTTCCGCAATATGCACCGTGCCTCGTGGAGGCGTCAAACTCGCGTTTGGTTTCAGGAGAACAATATGTCTTATAATATTTTCTTTGAAATTCTGTGATTTCCTTTCCATTTGCTTTTTGTTCTACGCCGGCAGGGCCCGACCCCGCGCGTACCTCAGCCGTCGTTGGGCCATCCAGATCACCAGGACGGACCAAGAAGTGAGGGGCTACGTGATTAGTTAGGCTCCTGAATCGTGATGCTCAGGAGTCCCCCTTGACATGCAAATAGCCTATAGGAAGTAGATCTGGGAGTAGGCCTAGTGTTCTACGTCGGTAGGGCCCGACGCCACGCATACCTCAGCCGCCATTGGACCATCCGCATCACCAGGAAGGACCAAGGAGCGAGGGGCTACGTGGTCAGTTAGGCTCCTGAGTCGTGATGCTCAGGAGTCCCCCTTGACGTTCAAACGACCTTTGTACCTTGGCTCCACTTGGGAGGACGCGCGACGACCAGGTCCGAGGGACCTGGCAGGGTGGCGTACGCTTGGGCGTGACCCGAGCGCAACCCCCATGCCCAGCCCCCTCACGCGACTCTCCCAAGGGGAGGTGTTGCGATGGGGCCAGACACTGAGCTCGGAGGCTCCCTGAGGTTGATACGGCCGTGAGGCCGCCCTCAGTTGTTTATCACCAGTGTGGAGCATAGCGCTTCCGCACTCGCACAGGCATAGCCGCTCCTCGCACTACTAGGAAAACGGCTATAGCTAATATGGACATTAATGGCACACCATGTATGTGGTGCGCCACTGCTATATAGCAGTGGTGCACCAGAATCAGGTGCGCCATTGCTATGTTTTTACTAATGGCGCACCACATGAGCAGTGCGCCATTGCTATTTTTTTGGATCCATCCCCCCCACCAGACATAGCAATGGCGCACCCACACCTAGGTGCACCACTGCTATGCTACACAGTAGTGGCGCACCTAGGTGTGGATCGCCTTTTAGGTTCCCCCCCGTGGATCGCCTTTTAGGTTTTCTAAAAAATAAAAGAAAATGATAAAATATTCAAAAACAATTCAAAAAATAGATGCCCATGTGTTATGTGTTCTAGTTGTTAGGAAAATTAACAAACATGAAGTTTGAATTTTTTTGCAAAAGGCCGCCGTGTTTCTGTAAAATGGCCGTTACTTTTGCATGCGACCTCCGATGAAAAAGTTTTTCATATGAAAAATAATCTACTCCAAAATTTACATCCGAATTTGATGGGCTATGCCCGTATTCGATTTTCTAGAATCCTCAAAAACCTAACAGAAAAAAGTTACGGGGCTTTCAAGATCTGGAGAGGCAAAAAAATCAACCTTAGTAATGGCAGGTGTGCCATTACTATCTTCCCGCCTTTAAAATTCAAACTATATCAAAAAAATAAAAAAGTCAGGTGCGTCATTACTATCTTCTCGCCTTCAAAATTCAAAATAAATAAAAAAATAAAAAAATTAGTAATGGCGCACCTGCCCAAGGTGCGCCACTGCTATCTTCCCGCCTTCAAAATTCAAAATAAATAAATAATAAAAAAGTTACTAATGGCGCACCTGCCCACAGTGCGCCATTACTATGCCGTATATATGGTTGGGCGGGGTCCTCTCCTCCTTACCTCTTCATTTTTCTCCTCCACTCCATCTCCTCCTCTCTCCACTCCATATCCCCTCCTCTCCTCCACCATACTCCCCTCCTCCTCTCCGGCGACCTCCTCCTCCTCTCCGGCGACCTCCTCCTCCCTCCTCTCCTCCCCTCCCCTCATGGTTTCTCCTCATTCATCTCCAGTGATCTCCTCCTCCCTCCTCTCCGGTGATCTCCTCCTCCCTCCTCTCAGGTGAGCTCCTCCTCCCTCCTCTCCTCCCCTCCCCTCACGATTTCTCCTCCCTCCTCTCCGGTGAACTCCTCTCGGGCGACCTCCTCCTCCTCTCCGACGATGTAGGCGAGCTCCTCTCCGGTGACCTCCTCCTCCTCCTCTCCGATGATGTAGGCGAGCTCCTCTCCGGAGAACTCCTCTCCGGCAAAAGAACGTACAAGATCCAAAAACGAGAACAAAATTTGAAAAAATATCATGCAAAAAAACGAGCAAGAAAAAGGGCAAAAAAATCAGGATCCAGATCCAAATTCAAAATTCAAAAATAGCAATGGCGCACGGTGGGGGTTAGACGGTGCACCACTACTATTTTCCCGCCTTCAAAATTCAGAAAAAATCAAAAAAATTCAAAAAAAGTTACCAGTGGTGCACCTGTAGCAATAGTAATGGTGCACTACAAAGTGCGCAACTGTTACCTGCAATACTAGTGGTGCACCAGAGGTGCGCCATTAGTATTTGTTACTTGTGGCGTGGTAAAAGTGACGCACCTATAGTGCGCCATTAATAGCCAAAATAGGTGCGCCACTAACAGCCTTTTTTCTAGTAGTGTCGGTAGTGTCGACTGCCAGCGCGGAGCATGGTGCTTCCACTGGTACGTGGGATGGGACTCCCTACTGCAGAGAGCCCCCGGGCATGTACAACCCCGCCCTGACACGTGCCTTGCACGGTAGGGCCAGACGAGGTGTGTCTGGGCACTCGTGAGCCAGCGCGGGACTCACAAGGCCCTACCTCAAGGCGGGTTGCGCCTGGTCTAGGTTCTTGATGGTTGTGGTGTTCCTGTGAGATGGTTAGGAAACCCGCTCCGAATGAATTTCCTGAGTCTATCTCATCAGAAGGCCTAGCACCAACGACCCCAGGTGGTGATGTGAACGGGGCCAGCCCGCCAGACAGAACTCAGCCGTTGGATTTATCAACACTGTAGGGACAGGCCCAAGCATAGATGCCATGCCTAGCCTTCTCATGTGAAGGATCCTGAAGAAAGATGATCGGCGCGCGGCTCCCATGGTGGGTGAAAATCAAGCATGTGATAACCATAGATAGATTATGCATGAAAACCAAACTAGCTTAGGTAAATGCAAGAATGATACATGCCACTGGGTCAGACCCGAGCGGCCTGGGGATGATGCAGCCCGAGGGGCGCCCCCAGCAGGGTGAACCTAAGATGCAAGTGGATACATGCCACAGGGACAGACCCACGCGGCCTGGAAATGATGCAGCCCAGGGGGCGCTCCGAGCTAAATAAACTTGAAAAATGTCACATGGTTTGGTTGTCGAAGGAGTGTTGGGGTAGCTGACGACACGTAGCAAACAAGTCGCTCCTCACGAGCCGTCGGAACCCAGAGCCTCGGGAGGCTCTGGAGGTGCGGGTGGCCTCCTAAGGACTGTCTCATCTGCGCCAGGACTGCGTCGTGCTTGGCCTCCTCACCTGCCAAGATGCTCTACAGATCGCGCTGGAAGGCGACTACCACGCTCGGCGGGCCGAATGGCATGCAAACGTAGCTGTGAGGTGGACCCTCACACCGGCCAGCACGCGAAGGCCAGAAGCACTCCTGAGATGTAGCCCTGTTGAGCCTCGGGATGTCGATGCAGACGCGCAGCTCTCTACCCTCGCCTAGATGGGGAGCAGCGCCAGGTGGGCGGCGGTCGCCACGTATTGCTCTTGCTTCCTGAAGCTCCAGAGTGGCCTTCGTGATGAACTCCTGAGCGTCAGGCGCTCCTCGACCGATATCCTCCTGAGGGAAACGTGCCGCGAAGCACGCCTCTACGTGGTGCCCGAGTGCCTCCCTCGTGATGTTGGCCAGGTCTGAGACCCTCCAGAAGAGAGCCCCCGAGCCTTGCCCAAGAATGGTGTCGGGCGCGCCTCCCTATGCAAGGGAGGAAGGCGCCCTAGGCGCGGGCACCGATCCTGAGGTGTCACCGCTGGAGGCACCGCTCCCTTGAGGCCCAGTGTGGAGTAGCTGCTTCTTCTTCTTGGGGTTGGCCTCAGGAGGGTACTACACGCCCGCGCTGTCAGGGTCTTCGGTTGATGCAGCTTGGAAGGCGCACTCGAGGGAGCACACCACGTCTCTTTCTTCGAGGGGACCGTGATGATTCCGCCGCTTCCCGGCATCTTGAGGACCTTGTAGCCATGGTGGGTGACTGCCATGAATTTGGCTAGCGCTGGGTACCCGAGGATGGCATTGTACGGCAGGCGGATGTGGGCGATGCCGAAGTCGATGAGCTCGGTGTGGTAGTTGTCATGCTGACCGAAGGTGACAGGGAGATGAACTTGCCCTATCGGGGTGGTGGAGCCGTCAGTCACTCCTGAGAATGGCTTGGTCGGTTGGAGCTGATCGTATGGCACTTGAAGGCTATCGAACGTCTCGACGGACAGAACACTGACCCCTGCGCCGCCGTCGATTAGGATCTTGGTGACTTGGACATTGCTGATGGCGGGCGAACAGAGCATCGGGAGGACGCCAGCGGTTGCCACGCATTTGAGCTGGTCCGTCAAGCTAAAGGTGATGGCGTACTTGGACCATCTGAGCGGGCGCGTGGCCCCGAGCTTGGGGAGGGCTGCATTCACCTCGCGAGAGAACTGCTTGAAGATGAGCTAGGAAGCAGGGGCTTGAGCGTCACCCAAGATGCAGGCGATGGCGTGCGGCTCCTGGAAGGCCCCAACCCCTTCGTCCTGATGGTGGTCGTCTTTCCTCCTTGGTGGTGACGGCAGCGGAGGGAGACCAGGGTTGCCCTGAGGACGGTCCTCGCGAGGCTGATCCCTCCAGGCGCCCTCACGAGGCTGATCCTGCCAACAGTCCTCGCGAGGCCGGCCGCGCCACTCCTGGCGTGGCCCACGGTCATCCCAATGTCCTCCACCTCGTCCACCTCCTCGGTCGTAGCCCCGGTTGTTGCGCTCGAGGCGTCGACCGAAGTGTCCATCTCGAATGGCCCTAAGCTCTTGACAATCGTTGGTGTTGTGGCTATGCACATTGTGGAAGGCGCAGAACATACAACCTGCTTGGACGACTCGGGAAGATCTCAGCCATACTTCGTGTCTGGTTCTGCCACGAGTACGGTCATGCATTTGCGCTTCACGTCCTTGAACTTCGCCTTCTTCTTCCCCTCCTCAGCTCTTGCGCACTTGGTTGCTATGTTGAACAGCTCCAAAGTCGTGCACAACTCCTCATGGATGGCGAGCTCCTCCTTCATCTTGACATCACAGACACCATCGAAAAATGCTGAGATGATGGCCTCGTCTGTCACCTTGGGGATCTTGAGGCGCACGCTGTTGAAGTGCTGGATGTACTTCCGCAGGGTCTCTCCTGGCTGTTGCTTGATGCGGCGCAGGTCACACGCGGCTAGAGGGCAGTCGCGAGTGCCCTGGAAGTTGGCGACGAAGCTGTCGCGCATGTGATCCCAGGAGGAGATCGAGCCTGGGGCCAGGTTCAGGAGCCATGAGCGGCCGCCGTCCTTGAGATCCATGGGAAACCAGTTCGCCATGACCTTTTCGTCGATGTTGGCCGCCTCGATGCTCAACTCATAGAGCTGAAAGAACTCCGCAGGGTCGGGGGTGCCGTCGTAGCGAGGAGGCAGATCCGGCTTGAACTTGCCCGGCCAGATGACGCTACGCAACTCAGGAGTGAAGGCGCGGTAGCCAGCCCTGGCCACCGGGGCCCGTCATGGAGGCAGAGCTTCATCTTGGTGTCCCTGTGCTGCCACGGCAAGTAGCGCATGGCCCTGCCGCGGCAAGCAATCCTGACGTAGCGGTGCTGGAAGGGGTGGAGCGTTTTCTTGCGGATGGGGGATCTCTTGGCAACTTCTTTCTTCATGCACGGGCACACAGCGTGGTGGGTCACACCGCCGGGCCACACACCTTGGAGCGAGGACACTGTCTTGACGCGGAGGAGGCGGAGGCGCTCCACGAGCCGCACGCCTCGGCGTGAGGGCGCCATCTTGGTACGGAGGGGGCGGAATCGCTCCATGCGCCACATCGCCCGCAGCCGGGGGTGGGCGAGGGAGCGAGAAGGATGGTGCAGGAGAGCCCCCCGCGGCGCTGGCGAGCTCGGTGGTGCGGTCCAACCAGTCCTCGTAGAGGTCGTCGACCGAGTGGTAGAGCAGGAGCTCGCGAGCCATGAGGAGCGCGCATGCGCGTCCGTGGGGGCGCGGCGAGCGTGAGACAATGAGCCGGTCAAAGATAGCGATGGGGTGGCAGTGCGGCCGTCTCGCTGCACGGAGGGGTGTAGTGAGGAAGCTTGCTGCTCGTTTGCCGCCGGGCCGGTGGCGGCGTTGGCGGCGGGTGACGGAGAACGACTGGGAGGCCCGCCGATAGGGGCTGCCTGAGCGACATGGGTGGCGAGGGCGACCCGGCGCTCAGCCGGGCCCGGTGAGCGTCGGCCATGAACTTGGTGGAGTGGCGAAGCGCGGATCGTCAAAGGGAAAGCTTCGGCGCACCCCTACCTGGTGCACGAAATGTCGGATTTCGAGTTCCGGCAAAACCCTTGAGGTTCGAACACTGGGGTGCGCACGAAGATCTCTCCCCCTCTCTAGCTCGCGCACATCATGATCTCACGGCCTAGCTCGATGAACCCAAAGAACAAGAGACACAAGAGTTTATACTGGTTCGGGCCACCGATGTGGTGTAATACCCTACACCAGTGTGGTGCGGTGGATTGCCTCTTGGGCTGAGGATGAACACTTACAAGGGAAGCATAGCCTCCTAAGGAGAGGTGCTCTTGTGCTTGGCTAGTGTGGTCGGGATTCTCTCTAGATGAGTCGATCCCTTTCTATGGTGGTGGCTAGTCCTATTTATAGAGGCCCGGGTCCTCTTCCCAAATATTAGGCGGGAAGGGATCCCACAATGGCCAATTTGAAGGGGGCAGCTAATACAAGCTATCCTGACAAAAGTAGTCATCGCCTGCCAAAGGCTCTGGTGGTGACGCCGTCTTGGTCTTGTTGCACCGATTTGGAAACCTTTGCCTGATGCCTCGGGACTCCTCGTCTGCGCTTGCCTCTTTAGCATCAAAGAGGAAACGAGGATACTGCACGCTGGTGCCCGCCTGGCTCCAGTCGTCATGGCTTGTGTCACAGGAACCTCGCGAGGTATCCCTTGCCATGATCTCTCCGCCCCTCGTGAGACAGCCTGGTGAGGCCGCCACTAAGGAGGTCTTACGTCGCCCGCCTCACGAGGCTTGGCCCCTCGCGAGGGTCTTGAGTGTTTGCTGGTGAAGATGGGCCATATGGGGCCGCTGGTGGAACCACGCTGCGGGCCGCAGGCAGGCAAGTCTGGGCACCCCCGTTCCCAGAACACCGACAGTGATGGACTATAATATTCAAGGAATGACGAAAACGATTCCTGAGCTCTTCGCGATGCTGAAATCGGCAAAGGTAGGAATCAAGAAAGAGCATCAAGTGTTGATGGTTAACAAGACCACTAGTTTCAAGAAAAAAGGCAAGGGGAATGAAGGGAACTTCAAGAAGAATGGAAAGCAAGTTATCACTCCCATGAAGAAGCCCAAAGCAGGACCTACGCCTGAAACTGAGTGCTTCTACTGCAAAGGAAATGGTCACTAAAAGCAGAACTACCCCAAATACTTTGGCGGATAAGATGGATGGCAAAGTGGACAAAGGTATATTTATATTCATGTTATTGATGTGTACCTTACTAGTATTAGTAGTATATCCCCTGGGTATTTGATACTGGTTCATTTGCTAAGATTAGTAACTCGAAACAGGAGTTGCAGAATAAACACACACTAGCTAGTTAAGGGCGAGATGACAATGTGTGTTGGAACTGATTCCAAGGTTGATACGATCACCATTGCACACACCCTCTACCTTTGGGATTAGTGTTGAATCTAAATAAATGTTATTTGGTGTTTGCGTTGAGTATGAATATAATTTGATCATGTTAACTACAATACGGTTATTCATTTAAGTTAGAGAATAATTGTTGTTCTGTTTACATGAATAAAACCTTCTATGGTCATACACCCAATGTAAATGGTTTAATGAATCTCGATCGTAGTGATACACATATTCATAATATTGATGCCAAAAGATGCACAGTTGATAATGATAGTGCAACATATTTGTGGCTATGCCCTTTAGATCATATTGGTGCAAAGCGCATGAAGAAACTCCATGCAGATGGGCTTTTCGAATCACTTGATTATGAATCATTTGATACTTGCGAACCATGCGTCATAGGCAAGATGACTAAAACTCCGTTATCTTGTACAATGGAGCGAGCCAATGACTTATTGGAAATAATACATATCGATGTATGAGGTCCGATGAATGTTGAGGCACGCAGAAGGTATCGTTATTTTCTGACCTTCACAGATGATTTGAGAAGATATGGGTATATCTACCTAACGAAACACAAGTCTGAAACATTTGAAAAGTTCAAAGAATTTCAGAGTGAAGTGGAGAATCATCGTAACAAGAAAATAAAGTTTCTACGATCTGATCGCGGAGGCGAATATTTGAGTTACGAGTTTGGCCTTCATTTAAAACAAGGTGGAATAGTTTCACAACTCACGCCACCTGGAACAGCACAGCATAATGGTGTGTCCGAACATAATAACCGTACTTTATTAGATATGGTGTGATCTATGATGTCTCTTACCGATTTACCCCTATTGTTTTGGGGTTATGCATTAGAGATGGCTGCATTCACATTAAATAGGGCACCATCTAAATCCGTTGAGACCATGCCGTATAAATTGTGGTTTGGCAAGAAACCTAAATTGTCTTTTCTTGAAGTTTGGGGTTGCGACACTTATGTCAAAAGGCTTCAGCTTGATAAGCTCGAACCCAAATCGGAGAAGTGCGTCTTCATCGGATACCCTAAGGAAACAATTGGGACACACCCTCTACCAAGGATCCGAAGGCAAGATCTTTGTTGCCAAGAATGGAATATTTCTATAGAAGGAGTTTCTCTTGAAAGAAGTGAGTGGGAGGAAAGTAGAACTTGATGAGGTAATTGTACGTTATCTCAATTTTAAAAGTAGCACATCAGAGAAATCAGTTCCCGTGATGCATGCACCAACTAGAGAGGAAACTAATGATGGTGATCATGAAACTTCAGATCAAGTTGCTGCTTGACCTCGTAGGTCGAACAGAGCACGTTCCGCAACAAAGTGGTATGGTAATCCTATCCTGGAAGTAATGTTACTAGACCATGGAAAACCTACGAACTATGAAGAATCTATGATGAGCCCAGATTCCAATAAATGACTTGATGCCATGAAATCTGAGATAGGGTCCATGTATGAGAACAAAGTATGGACTTTGGTGGACTTTCCCGATGATCGTCAAGCCATTGGGAATAAATGGATCTTCAAGAAGAAGACTGACGCTGATGGTGATGTCACCGTCTACAAAGCTCGACTTGTCACAGAAGGTTTTTGACAAGTTCAAGGAGTTGACTACGATGATACCTTCTCACCCGTAGTGATACTTAAGTCAGACCGAATCAAGTTAGAAATTGCCGCATTTTATGATTATGAAATTTGGCAAATGGACGTCAAAACTGCATTCCTTAATAGATTTCTTAAAGAAGAGTTGTATATGATGCAACCATAAGGTTTTGTCGATCTAAAGGTGCTAACAAAGTGTGGTAGCTCCAGCAATCCATGGTTTGATGCAAGCATCTCAGAGTTGGAATATACGCTTTGATGAGGTGATCAAAGCATGTGGTTTTATACAGACTTTCGGTGAAGCCTGTATTTACAAAAAAGTGAGTGGGAGCCCTGTAGCATTTCTGAAATTATATTTAGATGACATATTTTTGATTTGAAATGATATAGAATTTCTGGATAGCATATTAGGATACTTGAATAAGAGTTTTTTCAATGAAAGACCTCGGTGAAGCTACTTATGTATTGGGTGTCAAGATCTATAGGGATAGATCAAGACGCTTAATAGGACTTTCACAAAGCACATACATTGACAAAGTTTTGAAGAAGTTCAAAATGGATCAGTCAAAGAAAGGGTTCTTGCCTGTGTAACAAGGTGTAAAGTTGAGTTAGACTCAAAACCCGACCACGGTAGAATATAGAGAGAGAATGAAAGTCATTCCCTATGCCTTAGTCATAGGTTCTATAAAGTATGCCATGTTGTGTACCATACCTATTGTGCGCCTTGCCATGGGTTTGGCAACGAGGTACAAGAGTGATCCAGGAGTGAATCACTGGACAGAGGTCAAAAATATCCTTAGAGGACTAAGGAAATATTTCTCGGTTATGGAGGTGATAAAGAGTTCGTCGTAAAGAGTTACGTCAATGCAAGCTTTGACACCGATTTGGATGACTATGAATCACAATTTGGATACATATTGAAAGTGGGAGCAATTAGCTAGAGTAGCTCCATGCAGAGCATTGTAGGCATAGAAATTTGCAAAATACATATGGATCTGAATGTGACAGACCCGTTATCTAAACCTCTCTCATAAGAAAAACATGAGCACACATTAATACTCTTTGGGTATTAATCACGTGGCGATGTGAACTAGATTATTTGACTCTAGTAAACTCTTTGGGTATTGGTCACATGGCGATGTGAACAATGGGTGTTAAATCACATGGTGAAGTGAACTAGATTATTGACTCTAGTGCAAGTGGGAGACTGAAGGAAATATGCCCTAGAGGCAATAATAAAGTTGTTATTTTATATTTCCTTATTCATGATAAAGGTTTATTATTCATGCTAGAACTGTATTGATAGGAAACCTAAATACATGTGTGGATACATAAACAAATATCGTGTCCCTAGTGAGCCTCTACTAGACTAGCTCGTTGATCAAAGATGGTTATGGTTTCCTAACCATAGACAAGTGTTGTCAATTGATAACTGGATCACATCATTAGGAGAATGATGTGATGGACAAGACCCATCTCTTAGCTTAGCATATGATCATTCAGTTTATTGCTACTGCTTTCTTGAATGTGAAATACATGTTCCTTCGACCATGAGATCATGCAACCGGATACGGGAGGAATACCTTGTGTGCTATCAAACGTCACAACGTAACTGGGTGATTATGAAGATGCTCTACAGGTACCTCCGAAGGTGTTTGTTGAGTTGCCATGGATCGATATTGGGATTTGTCAATCCGAGTTCCGGAGAGGTATCTCTGGGCCCTCTTGATAATACACATCATAAGCTTGCAAGCAAATGACTAAGGAGTTAGTCACAAGGTGATGTATTACAGAACGAGTAAAGAGACTTGCCAGTAACGAGATGGAACTAGGTATGAAGATACGAACGATCAAAACTCGGGCAAGTAACATACCAATGGACAAAGGGAATTACGTATGTTGTCATAAGGTTTGACCGATAAAGATCTTCGTAGAATGTGTAGGAGCCAATATGGGCATCCAGGTTCCGCTTTGCGATCGTGCTGCCGGAACTCATCCACTACGTTGCCCCTCTTGCTAGATCAAGAAGGCAAGGACGTCACCGAGTTGAACGAGTGCTGAACACGGAGGTGTCGTACATTCGGTACTTGATCAGGATGGATCATGAAGGTGTACGACTACATCAACCGCGTAGATAAACGCTTCCACCTTGCGATCTTCAAGGGTATGAATATGCTCTCTCCTCTCATAGTTATGCATCTCCATGGATAGATCTTGCATGTGCGTAGATATTTTTTTTGTTTTCCATGCAATGTTTCCCAACAGTTCGCTACTGAAAATAATGAAGAAGCTTCCAAAGGATAAAAAATTGCCTGACAGTACGTACAAAACAAATAAGGTTCCATGCCTCTAGGATTGGAGGTGCAGAATATACATGCATTCCCTAATGACCGCATCCTCTACCGCGGCGAGTATGAGACTTTGAACGCATGCCCGGTATGTGGTGCATTGCGGTATAAGATCAGACGAGATGACCTTGGTGGTGTTGAGGGCGAGCGCCCCAGGAAGAGGGTCCGGCCAAGGTGATGTGGTAGCTCCTATAATACCACAGTTGAAATGTTTGTTCAGAAACAAAGAGCATGCCAAGTTGATGCGATGGCACAAGGAAGACTGTAAGAAAGACGAGAAGTTGAGAGTACCCGCTGACGGATTGCGGTGGAGAAAAATTGAGAGAAAGTGGCAGGACTTTGTAGATGACGCAAGGAACATATGGTTTGGTTTAAGTACAGATATCATTAATCCTTTTGGGGAGCAGAGCAGCAATCATAACACTTGCCCCGTGACTCTATGTATCTATAACCTTCCTCCTTGGTTGTGCATGAAGCGGAAGTTCATTATGATGCCAGGGCTCATCCAAAGCCCTAAGCAACCCGACAACGACATTGATGTGTACATAAGGCCATTAGTTGAAGAACTTTTATAGTTGTGGGATATCAAAGGTGTTCGTGTGTGGGATCAGCACAAACAGTAGGAATTTGACCTACGAGCATTGCTGTTTGTAACCATCAATGATTGGCCTACTCTGAGTAACCTTTCAAGACAGACAAACAAGGGATACCACACATGCACGCACTGTTTAGATGATACTGAAAGTATATATATTTGGACAAATGCAAGAAGAATGTGTACCTGGGACATCGTCGATTTTTTCTGACCAAGCATCTCTTAAGAAAGAAAGGCAAGCATTTCAAAGGTGAGGTAGATCACCGGAAGAAGTCTGTCCTCCGTACTGGTGATGATATACTTGATATGGTCAAGGATTACGAGTAATCTTTGGAAAGGGTCCTGGGGGACAATCTGTTCCAAATGACGCTGAGGGACACGCACCCATGTGGAAGAAGAAATCTATATTTTGGGACTTACCCTATTGGAAAGACCTAGAGGTCCGCTCTGTAATCGATGTGATGCATGTGACGAAGAATGTTTGTGTGAACCTACTAGGCTTGTTGGGCGTGTATGGGAAGACAAAAGATACACCAGAGGCATGGGAGGACCAGCAACATGTGCATGAAAAATATGGCATGCATCCAAAGTAGTATCAAGGTCCTGCCAGCTACGCTCTTACCAAAGAAGAGAAGGAAATCTTCTTTGAATGCCTGCTCGGTATGAAGGTCCCATCTAGCTTCTCATCAAATATAAAGGGAATAATATATATGGCAGAGAAAAAGTTCAAGAACCTAAAGTCTCATGACTGCCACATAATTATGATGCAATTGCTTCTGGTTGCATTGGGGGGCTTCTACAGGAAAACGTTCGATTAGCCATTGTGAAGCTATGTGCATTCCTCAATTCAATCTCTCAGAAGGTAATCGATCCAGAAATCCTACCAAGATTACAGAATGATTTGATGCAATGTCTTGTCAGTTTCGAGTTGGTGTTCCCACCATCCTTCTTCAATATCATGACGCACATCCTAATTCATCTAGTCGACGAGATTGCCATTCTGGGTCCTGTATTTCTATAGAATATGTTCCCATTTGAGAGGTTCATGGTAGTTTTAAAGTAATATGTTCATAACCATGCTAGGCCAGAAGGAAGCATCTCCACGGTCCATCAAACAGAGGAGGTCATTGGGTTTTGTGTTGACTTTATTCCTGACCTTAAGCCGATTGGTGTCCCTCAATCGCGATATGAGGGGAGACTGAGTGGAAAAGGCACGCTAGGAGCGGATTCTATAATATGTAGGAACTGACATTCTTGGGCTCAAGCACACTACACAATTCTACAGAATTATACCTTGGTGACCTCGTATATCAATGAACACAAGAATATTCTATGCTCCAAACACCCGGATCAGTCTGATGACTGGATTGCATGTGAACACATCAGGACTTTCAGCAGTTGGTTGCAAACACATCTCATGGGTAACAACATTGTTGGAGATGAGATGTACTTGTTAGCCAGGATACCATCTTCGATTGTATTGACTTACCAAGGGTATGAGATAAATCGAAATACATTTTACATGATCTTCCAAGATAAAAAGAGCACCAAACAAAACAATGGTGTCCGCTTTGATGCAGCAATCAATAGGGGAAAGGACACATATTATGGTTACATAGTGTACATATGGGAACTTGACCATGGACATGATCTTACGGTCCCTTTGTTTCGGTGCAAATGGGTCAATCTATCAGGAGGTGAGGTACAGGTATACCGTAGTATGGAATGACAATAGTGGATCTCCACAATCTTGGGTACACATATGAACCATTCATCCTTGCCAATGATGCGACACAGGTTTTCTATGCGAAGGACATGTCTACCAAACTGAGAAAAAGAAAAGACAAGGAAGCGAATACATCATACGATGATCCAAAGCGCCACATAGTTCTTTTAGGGAAAAGAAACATTGTGGGAGTGGAGGACAATACAGACATATCAGAAGATTATGAAAAGTTTCATGAAATTCCTCCCTTCAAAGTGAAGGCTGACCCAAGCATCCTGTTAAACGATGAAGATTATCCATGGTTACGGCGCAATAAGAAATGGACACACGGAAAGAAAAAGTGAAGACTTTTGCTCTAGTGAAGAAAACATATCAGATGGCTTTGATCTAGAATATCACTGCAGTTACATGTCAAAAAATTAAATCCCTTTGTAATATATGCGTTTTCGTCCGACACCTTGATACTTTGAAAGAGATTGTCTAGTTTGTACATGAAGTGCATCCAATTTTTGCCGTAACCCTCTCAACTTTTTAGCAGATGCTATGTGGGTGAAAACATGATACCATGCCAAGTTTCAACCTTTTCAGAGTTCATTTGTAGTGCTTTTCAATTTCAAGGTCATTTAACTCAAAAAATCACTAAATGCATGAAAAAAAGAAAATACTAAACTAAAACCTTGCCACCAATCAGGCTAAAAGCCTACCGAGGATTTTTCACACCCGTATTTAGTCCCACCTTGCCAAGTGATGAGCTAGTCGACCACCTTAAATATCCGGGTTATCCAGAAGGGATAAGCTTCTGAGACCATTGCATCCTTTGTTAAGGATATGGACTCTTACTATGAATCACGAAGATTCGTAGTAAGGGTCTATCTCCTTAACATAGAACAATGGTGTCGCCTTTTTTGAATCACTATGTGTCTATGCATCAAAATAAATTATTAGGTTAACAAAGATTATTTTATCATATTTTGTTATGATCAACTAAAACAAAACTATAATATTCTTCAATAGCAAAAATCATCAACTAAAAAGCTTTTATAAACCTATAGTTATGATCAAAATAATATTAACTTAAAATTACATAAAATTTATGCAACTAAAATTATCAAAGTATTTTTTGTTAAAAACTTTAATAACAAAAAGAATTTTCATAAAGTGTTTTTTGTTAAAAACTTTAACAGCTAACTAACAACCTTTTATAAAACTATAGTTATGATCAAAATAATATTAACTTAAAATTATATAAAGTTTATGCAACTAAAATTATCAAAGTATTTTTTGTTCAAAACATTAATAGAAAAAAGAATTTTCATAAAGAGTTTTTTCTTAAAAACGTTAATAGCAAAACAATTCATAAAGTATATTTTTAGAAGTTCATATAATTTAATGATTTTCTTTGATAATCATGTGCATTACACATAAGTGAGTATGTATAAAAATTAGAATGTGATTTGAAGAATGTCAAAAAATTGACATAACATATGCAAAAAATAACATAAAAAATGCCCGCCTACTAGGCCACCACGGCCTGCATACGACTAGAATCCCATGTGTACATGGGCGAGGATGCAGGCCCGCGGGTCAAGCAGGCCCAACAGGGCAGAGACAAACATTAGGCATGTACTGCGTGCATTAGAGAGGAGCTCGAGAGGGTAGCCGCAGTGGGGCTTATAAACCAGTGCGCACGCCTCTCACCAAGCGAGGTGGGACTAAACTCTGCCATGCCTCGCATCTGTGCCAGCACCAGCCCTTTAGTCCCGGCTGGTGGCTCCAACCGGGACGAAAGGCCTCCCTTTCGTCCCGGTTCGAGCCACCAACCAGAACTAAAGGGCCGGGCTTCCCGCTCTTTGGGCTATTGAAATTGACCTTTAGTCCCGGTTGGAGCCACCAACCGAGACTAAAGGGGGGCTATATAAGCGGCACTTACCAAAATTTATGATTTCCATCTGCAGTTCCCCAACTATGACTCCATGCTGCTCAAGCTCGCCGTGAGGCTACTGGACCTCGCCATCGATGCCCTCGCCGCCGCTGAGGGAGTCCTGGACTAAGGGGTCCTCGGGCATCCGACCTATTAGACATGGGCCGAACTAATGGGTTGTGAAGATACAAAGACCAAAGACTCTACCCGTGTCCGGATGGGACTCTCCTTGGCGTGGAAGGCAAGCTTGGCGACCAAATATGAAGATTCTTTCTCTGTAACTGACCTTATGTAACCCAAGATCCCTCCGGAGTCTATATAAACCGGAGGGCTAGGTCCGTATCGATATCCTCATAATCATAGTCAGACATGCTAGATCTTTAGGGTTTAGCCATTACGATCTCGTGGTAGATCAACTCTTGTAATACTCATATTCATCAAGATCAATCAAGCAGGAAGTAGGGTATTACCTCCATAGAGAGGGCCCAAACCTGGGTAAACATTGTGTCCCCTGTCTCCTATTACCATCAATCTTAGATGCACAGTTCGGGACCCCCTACCCGAGATCCGCCGGTTTTGACACCGACATTGGTGCTTTCATTGAGAGTTTCGTTGTGACGTCGAAAGATAGGATCGATGGCTAGCCTTGTTCTCAAGGACAACGTCACCTCTAGAGGAGCACTGGCCCTTGGCCAAACCCTCCGGCTGGGCGGCTTCATCATGACCGCCCGTTCGGCCATTAAGCCGACGATGACTTCTCGGGTCATCGAAAATCCCCTCCATGTCGACTCCAAATACTCCAAGCAGATGGATCCGGTGGAGATGTCGTGTTTAAGCGAGCTCCTAGATCGCATCGCCGCCCTGGGGGTCGCCATAGACTATGATCGGATTGGGCTTAAACCCGACCATAGAGAAATTAAAACTCCGTCGATCACCCATCAAATAACGTTAGTAGAGGAGCAAGACGACAACTCTTCCTCTATATTGAGGACGAACTATGTTCGGATATCCGAGCTTGAAGAGCCGGACACCTACCTGCAGAAAGACATGGCTTGTCCTGCGAACATAGAATCGAACGACAAGCCCAAAAAATCAGTTGACATCCCGGAGCCCGAACTACTAAGTTCGGAAGTTCTTCAAACTCCGGATCCTAAATTGGGTCAGGGTTCGGATTTCAAACCACCCACCCACCCAGATATAAGCGCCCTCATGGGCATCCGACTGCAGTCTCAGGAAACGGTCCACCACTTCTGGGCCAGATTCCTCCTTGTCAAAGATAAGATTAAAGATTGCCGCGATGGAGACGTGATCTCAATGTTCCGCAACAATTGCACGGATGAAGGAATCCTCAACGCCATCAACTGCCGTTGCGTATCACGCTTCGCAGACTTGGCAACCATGGTACACAAGTATTGCACAATGGAAAGCGCCTGGAAAACTCAGGCAGATCGCTGGGAACCACCGGTTTCCACTCAACCCCTTGTTCAGGCGAAAAGGACGCACCCTCATGGCACGCCCGGCCCAATGGTAAAGAAATATAAACCCATTACGGGACACGGAATGGTTCTGGAGGGATGGCTTGATGGACCATGAAAATTACACGCAACACAAGATAACATATCAACCCATAGCCTTAGAGCGGTGAGGATATCCTCACCAAAAACACCCCAGATAACATATCAACACAAGATAACATATCAACACAAGATAACATACTCCAGCAGGTGGCCAAGAGCGGTGAGGATATCCTCACCAAAAACACCCCAGAGCAATATACCCTAGAAGACGACGACCTTAGTGTATTGACGGTCTTAGAGACTTTCGCTTCAAACAATAAGTGCAAAAGGGCACTCCGCGACCTCGCTGAAGTCTGCCAAATCGCAGCAACAAACCCTTGGAACGACACGGCCATAACTTTCAATGTCGATGACGAACCAAAATTCAGGACAGTCCGGGCACCAGCCGCCTTGGTCCTCGGTCCGATCGTGGACGGCTTTCGGCTCACCAAGGTTCTCATGGACGGTGGCAGCGGACTAAACCTCATTTACAAGGATACACTCCATAAAATGGAAATAGACAGGAGCCGCATCGAGCAAAGTAGCATGACCTTCCGAGGAATTATTCCCAGTCGGGAGGCGCGACGCGCGGGAAAAATCACGCTCGACGTGGTATGCGGCACACCAGAGAACTATCAGACCGAAGAATTAACCTTCCAAGTGGCCCCTTTCAACAGTGGATATCACACCCTATTGGGGCAAGATGCATTTACACGCTTCCGAGCTATACCTCACTACAGGTATATGAAGCTCAAGCTGCCCGGGCCCAATGGCATAATCACTCTCGCCAGTGATCCGAACATAGCACTCCGTGCCGAAAATAAAACCAGCTGAAGAAATAGTCAAATTCCAAGTCCATCCAACAGACAGCAAGAAGACAGCATCTATCGGGGCACAACTAGACCCAACTGTCGGCACCGCGCTATGAGAGTTTCTGCGCGAGAATTGGGATATATTCGCCTGGCACCCGTCGGATATGCCAGGAATCCCACGCAGATTGGCCGAACACAGCCTCAATATATTAGAGGGATATAAACCGGTCAAGCAAACACTACGGTGTTTTTCTGAACCCAAACGTCAAGCTATGGGGGAGGAGCTAGCCAAGCTAATCGAGGCAGGATTCATTAGAGAAATAAAACACCCAGACTGGCTAGCAAACTTGGTGATGGTGCCAAAGAAGGATAAATCTTGGCGCCTATGTGTCGATTTCAAAGACCTCAATAAGTCCTGCCCTAACGATCCCTTCCCCCTCCCCCGCATTGACCAGATCATTGATGCCACCACAGGACACGACTCACTGTGCTTCCTCGACGCATATTCTGGATACCATCAAATCAAAATGAAGGACTCCAATCAAGCTGCAACGGCATTCATTAACCCATATGGGCCATTCCTCTTCAACACCATGCCCTTCGGGCTCAAAACGCCGGGGCCACAGATGTCTACTACACAACCTTCTTCTTGTAGACATTCTTGGGCCTCCAAGTGCAGAGGTTTGTAGGACAGTAGCAAATTTCCCTCAAGTGGATGACCTAAGGTTTATCAATCCGTGGGAGGCGTAGGATGAAGATGGTCTCTCTCAAGCAACCCTGCAACAAAATAACAAAGAGTCTCTTGTGTCCCCAACACACCCAATACAATGGTAAATTGTATAGGTGCACTAGTTCGGTGAAGAGATGGTGATACAAGTGCTATATGGATAGTAGGTAATGGTTTTTGCAGTCTGAAAATATAAAAACAGCAAGATAACTAATGATAAAAGTCAGCGTAAACGGTATTGCAATGTGTCGAAACCAGACCTAGGGTTCATACTTTCACTAGTGCAAATCCTCTCAACAATAATAACATAATTGGATCACATAACTATCCCTCAACATGCAACAAAGAGTCACTCCAAAGTCACTAATAGCGGAGAACAAACAAAGAGATTATGGTAGGGTACGAAACCACCTCAAAGTTATTCTTTCCAATCAATCCGTTGGGCTATTCCTATAAGTGTCACAAACAGCCCTAGAGTTCGTACTAGAATAACACCTTAAGACACAAATCAACCAAAACCCTAATGTCACCTAGATACTCCAATGTCACCTCAAGTATCCGTGGGTATGATTATACGATATGCATCACACAATCTCAGATTCATCTATTCAATCAACACATAGAACCTCAAAGAGTGCCCCAAAGTTTCTATCGGAGAATCACGATGAAAACGTGTGCCAAGCCCTATGCATAGGTTCATGGGCGGAACCCGCAAGTTGATCACCAAAACATACATCAAGTGAATCACGTGATATCCCATTGTCACCACAGATACGCACGGCAAGACATACATCAAGTGTTCTCAAATCTTTAACGACTCAATCCGATAAGATAACTTCGAAGGGGAAACTCAATCCATTACAAGAGAGTAGAGGGGGAGAAGAAACATAAGATCCAACTATAATATCAAAGCTCGTGATACATCAAGATCGTGCCAAATCAAGAACACGAGAGAGAGAGAGATCAAACACATAGCTACTGGTACATACCCTCAGCCCTGAGGGAGAACTACTGCCTCCTCGTCATGGAGAGCACCAGGATGATGAAGATGGCCATCGGAGAGGGATTCCCCCTCCCGCATGGTGCCGGAATGGGTCTAGATTGGTTTTTTGTGGCTACGGAGGCTTCTGGCGGCAGAACTCCCGATCTATTGTGCTCCCCGATCATTTTAGGGTATATGGAGATATATAGGCGGAAGAAGTACGTCAGGGGAGCCACGAGGGGCCCACGAGGGTGGAGGGCGCATCCAGGGGGTGGGCGCGCCCCCTGCCTCGTGGCTCTCTCGTTGTTTTCTTGACGTGGACTCCAAGTCCCCCGGGTTGCTTTCCTTCCAAAAATAAGTTCCGTGAAGTTTCAGGTCAATTGGACTCCGTTTGATTTTCCTTTTCTGCGATACTCTAAAACAAGGAAAAAACAGAAACTGGCACTGGGCACTGGGTTAATAGGTTAGTCCCAAAAATCATATAAAATAGCATATAAATGCATATAAAACATCCAAGGTTGATAATATAATAGCATGGAACAATAAAAAAATTATAGATACATTGGAGACGTATCAGCCACCTATCAACGCATGATTCAATCATGCCTGGAGAAACAGATCGGCAAGACAGTTGAAGCATACGTGGACGGCATCGTCATTAAAACTAGGCACATCGATTCACTAATAGACGGTTTACATCTCACATTCGACAACCTCCGTGCATATAACATCAAGCTCAATCCGAAAAAGTGTGTTTTCGGTGTCCCTGTTGGCAAGCTGCTGGGCTTCATCATTTGCAATAGAGGAATTGAAGCAAATCCAACTAAAATCCAAGCTTTGTCACAATTGGCTACGCCAACGGACCTTAAACTGGTCCAAAAACTTGCAGGATGCGCGGCAGCTTTAAGCCGCTTTATCTCCAGATTAGGAGAAAAGGCATTGCCACTGTATCGCCTCCTCCGGCGCACCGATCACTTCGAGTGGACGGATGTGTCAACGGCGGGACTGGAAGAAATAAAATCCCTTCTTGCGAGCAACCCAATCCTGATCGCGGCGAATGTTGGCGAACCCATGTTACTATACATATCGGCAACACACCAGGTGGTGAGCGCCGTGCTCGTCGTTGAGCGAGAGCAGGACGGACACAAATTCCCGCTTCAGAAGCCGGTATACTACGTATCCACTCTCCTCACACCATGAAAATCCCGGTACCCTCATTACCAAAAGATAGCATACGCGGTCTTCATGGCATCCCGGAAGCTACGACACTACTTCCAAGAATGTTCGATCACGGTGGCTTCCTAAGTACCACTCAATGACATAATAAACAACCATGATGCTACGGGCCGGATTGCCAAATGGGACATTGAGCTCCTTCCATTCGACATAACATACAAACCGCATCAAGCCATTAAATCCCAAGTACTAGCGGACTTCATCGCCAAATGGACAGGGGCCGAACTCCCTAAAGAGTACAGCACATATTCCAACTGGGTCATGTATTTCGATGGTTCCAAAATGCTGGCAGGATAGGAGCGGGCGTCGTTTTAACGTCCCCTATTGGGGATATGACTATTTGTGTAAGCCATCCAGGAGGGGCCGGGTTATGCAATAGAGGTTCATCAGAAGCCCAAGACCACGGCGTGAAGATGGCGGTTCACTAAAAGGCTTAAAGGCCCACAGGCGACTCTGAGGCCCGTAAAGATAAACCGCCATGATGGTATAACTTGTACTGTAAGGTAGAAGTAACTAGTCGCGGAGCCGGAAACTGTTTATGAGCCGGCCGGGACTCTGTAGGCCGCAGGGCGTCAACCCGTGTATATAAGGGGACGACCCGCCAGCGGCTTAGAAAAGGGAACGACTGATCGAGAGCCAGGCATAGCGTATCTCGCTCCCTGGTCATCGAAACCTCAAGCAATTCCAACCCAACTAGACATAGGCTTTCCTTCACCGTAAGGGGCTGAACTAGTATAAACCTCGCGTGTCCTTGTCCCGATTAACCCCTTTAAGCTTCCTAGTTGCGATGGCTCCACGATTAAGTCCTTGCAAAAGGACATCTGCCGTGACAATTCCACGACAGTTGACACCCACCATGAGGCCAGCGCATGGTGGATTTGAGTTCTTAAAGGGCAGCTTCGAAGGGCTCAAGGGATACGCAGTTGGCCGGATGACCAAGAGTCGTCGCGGCAAGATCTACATCGACGACGAAGGCTGGGGCCCCGACACTGGCTCAATTGAGTACAGGTACCGGGTCCCCTTTGGCGGAATTCATGTCTTCATCGGCCGGATTGGTGAGCCGGGCCCTGAGCCGGACAGCTGCACCGACCTCGTCGAGACGGCTCAGCGTGCGAAACCCTCCCGAGCTCAACCCATCGTGAAGCGTGCCTTTGTGGGTTGCATCCACGGAGGTGAACTTTCTGAAGGATTTGAAGGTGATGGTGAGCCGGCCGTCCTCTCTGACGGTGATTCGTCCGCCGGCTCAACAGATTCGATGTATCAAGTTCAAGATGGTGTGCTTGGGGGCTGTTCCGATGGCAGCACTATTCCGGACCCCTGAGAATCGCCAAACTGGGCAGGAGTCTTCATGGCTGGTACTTAACCCGGCCAAAATTCTACGGCCTCAGCGGCGATAACGTCCGGGTTAGGAGCAGCCGGGGCAGGAGGCCCTGTGCGCTCATCGGCTCAGGTGTTGATGGATCTCATGGATAACTTACGACCTTGTTAACTGCTATAGTCGTCCCTGCGAACCAATCTGAGCATGAGGCAGAGGTGGCACAGGTTCGCGATGAGATCGCCCGGGCCAAGGAAACCTTAGCAGCTGAAGATACTAGATTAGCCACAGAGCGGGCGGCTTTGGACGTACGGGCGCAGCAACTTCAGGCAGAGGCCTTTCAGCTCATGTTGAGCTTGAACGCATCTAATGAGGTAATGAGGAGGAGACATCAGAAAACTTAGTCCTGTTTACCTCAGATTTATGACCCTCGGAATCTCTTTGCTACACCCGGGGCCGGTCCAAGTAACCCGCCAGGTGCAAATCAGTTTATGACATCCGGAGCGGGAGGCCCAGTCCAGCCTCAGGTGACGGTGCCTCTTCACGGCAATATGCCACCGCCCCATTACGTACCAATACCACAGGGTCACTTCTCCACCGCCCCATGGAGAACTTAATCGCAGCATCAGCACGTTTGGCGGCTCTCCCAGTAGATGGTGATGATCCTACAGCGGTGGAAACCTGGAGGATCAGGGAACTTGTCCAAACAGCCCTGGCTCAGCAAGAGACCTACTCCTACAGCCGGGACAGGATTCACTCAACTCCTCCGCCCTGGTTAGCTCCGCCTCGTCAAAACCGGAGCCCGAGTTACAGTAGACACATGTAGTCAGAGGCCTTGTCAAGTAGCGCTCAGCGCCAGAACCAGCCCGGCGGGTATAACCCGTTTCAGGATCGGATACGTCAAGAGGACGAGCGGGCAGTTCAGCTAGCGGCTTAGCTAGCAGCCCAACAGGACTCACCGGCTTACCCGACGACTTCCATTGAGGCGGGTGTTGCTACTAGAACCGGAGGAGTTCCTTGTCTGGTACCGGCTCTACGTAATGTACGTCTGCCCAAGGATTTCAAGGGACCTTGAAAGGTGCCGAATTATACGGCCGATTTACAGCCTAGGGCATGGATTGAAAGTTACGAGATGGCCATGGAGCTGCTGGAGGTTAGTGATGAAGCGATGGCTAAATACTTCACCATGATGTTGGACGAAACGGCCCGTTCTTGGTTAAAGGGTTTGCCACCCAATTCCATTAGTTCATGGGCAGAGCTAAAGGCTCGTTTCATCCAGAACTTCAAGGACCCTTGCAAGCAGTCTATGTCGATTGTGGACCTGACAAATTGTAAGCAGGAGGAAGGTGAATCTATGACTCATTGGGTGCGCCGGGTCAAAGACATAATACATTCGTCTGACAAGATGGATGCCGGCTCAGCAGTTCTCATGTTGGAGAAGAATTGCCGCTTTGAGCCTCTGAGACAGAAACTGGAGTGCCTTAAGCGTGATTGCAACGATATGGGGACGCTGATGGCGGCTTTAGTCAAGTATGCCGATTCTGATAGTACCAAGGATCCCGCGTCTGATGAGGAAAAGACAGGGAAGGGAAAGAAGAATGGTAATGGAAAGGGTCAGCAGCATAACCCGGCGAGTCAAGGAGGCAATAAGCGTAAGGCAGACGGTAACCCAGAATTTGTGGCCAATGCACAGAGTAACAATCAGAAGAGAAAAGGAAAGCCACCCCCTCGGTTTGGTGGGTCAGGTCCGTCTCTTAAGCAACTACTCAATGAACCCTGCCCGAAACACGGCACCCGGGAGCGACCAGCGACTCATTTATGGAAGGATTGCGCAATCATGAAGTCCGGACATGCTTTACTTTCCACTGCCAATATACTCTTTGCATGCTTGCTTGAATTGTGTGATGATTGCTTGACTTGTCCTAAAATAGCTAAAATCTTCCAAGAACTAAAATTGGGAAAAGGTTAAGTTTTTATTTGGTCAAGTAGTCTAATCACCCCCCCCTCTAGACCTACTTTCGATCCTACAAGTGGTATCAGAGCTTTGGTCTCCATTTGCTTTGATCTCCATAGCTTTTGGTGGTCATAGCCTTGGTTTGACAACCTAGGAGAGTATGGCGTCTAGCGAGGGAAATTATCACCGTAGAGGTCCTTACTTTGATGGTACTAATTTTGCTAGTTGGAAGCATAAAATGAAAATGCATATTCTTGGACATAACCCCGCCGTTTGGGCTATTGTTTGTGTTGGTTTGCAAGGTACTTCTTTGATGGCAAAGAACCAAACCGTGAAGCTACCGCGGATGAGTTGAAGATGGTGCAATACAATGCTCAAGCTTGTGATATTCTCTTCAACGGATTATGCCCCGAAGAATTCAACAAAATCAGCCATCTTGAGAATGCAAAGGAAATTTGGGACACTTTGATTGATATGCACAAAGGTACCGACTCCGTCAAGGAATCCAAGTTGGATGTGCTTCAAAGTCAACTTGACAAGTTCAAAATGAAGGATGGTGAAGGTGTCGCTGAAATGTACTCTAGGCTTGCTCTCATCACAAATGAGATTGCCGGCTTAGGAAGTGAAGAAATGACCGATAGATTCATCATCAAGAAGATTCTAAGAGCCTTGGATGGAAAATATGATACCGTGTGCACATTAATCCAAATGATGCCCAATTACAAAGATCTCAAGCCAACGGAGGTGATTGGAAGAATTGTTGCTCATGAGATGTCACTTAAGGATAAAGAGGAACTTCACAACAAATCAAGTGGTGCCTACAAAGCCTCATGTGAAGCCCCTACATCATCAAGTGAGAAACAAAACTTCAACGAAGAATTGAGCTTAATGGTGAAGAACTTAAACAAGTTCTACAAGAGTAGAAGCAAAGATAGAAGCTTCAAGTCAAGGTCCTACAATGACAAAAGATCTTCTAGTCGAGAGTGAAACTGCTACAATTGTGGAAGACCCGGACACTATTCCAATGTGTGTACGGCGCCCTACAAGAGAAGAGAAGATTCTCCAAAAAGAAAAAGGAAATAATCACCACCAAGAGAGATAAGGAGTAGAGATGATCGTTATGAACGAAGATACTCACGGAGAAGCAAGGATTCTGAAAGGAAGGAAAAATCATCAAGGAGCTACACAAAAGGAAGACATCAAGCTCATGTTGGTGAATGGGTATCCGGCTCCGACTCCGACAGCCACTTCGAGAGAAGTTATCACTCCGACTCCGAAGATACTCAAGATGAAGGTGTTGTGGGTCTAGCACTTGTGACAACCAACTCCTACGACATATTTGACTCACCAAATGAAGGAATTGGAAGATGCTTCATGGCCAAAGGTCCTAAGGTAACACACCCCGAGTATGTTGATTTTAATAGTGATGAAGATGACTTGCTAGGTGATGATGATTTGCTTGTTGACAACTCTAGTGATGAATACTATGGTGAAACGTCAATTAATCATGCTAATCAAGATAAAACGAATGAAAATGATAAGGAGAAGATTAAGGCTCTAACTAAAGAACTAAACACTCTTAAGTTAGCTCATGAAACTATCTTCGAAGATCATCGAGAACTTTTAAGAGCTCATGAGAAATTACGCTTTGAAAAGCTCAATCTTGAGCAAGAGCATGAGTTTTTAAAAGCAATCAATGATGATCTCCGCAAGAAAAGTTCTTCTTACATTGCCAAGCGTTTACTCTTATCCACTTACATGCCTCAAGTCAAGTCTAGTAACAAGAACAAGAAAGATTCTTCCTCTAGTAGTAACAATGATCATGCTAAATCCAATATTGTTGCCTCTAGTAGTTCTCTTGATTCCACTAATGATTCTCTTAGCCAAGTTACACTTGAGAAAGAAAATAGCTTATTGAAGGGAATTATAGAGAAAGGAGTGTACAAAATCCTTGCCGGGAGTAAGCAATTCGAGGAAATTGTGCGCAAGCAAGGAATGCACCGGAAGAATCAAGGTGTTGGTTTTGAACAAAAGTTCAATGCCAATGGAGTTGAGTGGGAAGAAGATCAATACCCCAAGACAAAGTTTGTTCCAAAAAAAGAGAAGTATGATACTTCCTTCAAGGGGGCACAAGCTCAAGATGATCTTCCACCACAAGACTACAAGCAAAAAGGCAAGGACAAGCTTCAAGAGGAAATTGATGCATTTGAAGAAGCTCCTAAGGCCTTAGTCAAGTGGATTCCCAAGACCACGTCAAGTCCCACTTCATCAAGTACGACTACAACTCCAAGGATTCCCATCAAGATGGTGTGGATCCAAAAGAAGAAGAACTAGAGAGTTCTTGAGGGTGACTCTGCCAACATACTTCACTCTTATCATTTTGGCAAGGACAAGTGCAATCAACTTCCACATCTTGCACTAGCTCAAGGAGTCACAAACCCTCTTGTTGGTAAGACAAGGGACAAGGTAATCTAAAAGTTTTCATGGACATCATCTTGTGTGTGCATCACTCCATGTCTATGGATATCCTTGTTTGTTCCTTGTGGGACTAACCCATGTAGGTATTGAAAGTGCAATTCACTCAAATGGATAGCTCCAAGTGATCTACATCAACATTGAGCTTCCACATCTTCAACATCTACATGAAGTCATCATCGACAAAACCCAAGGTTAGTTCATCCCTCTTAAGGGGGGATATCACATCTAGGGGGAGCTTTACTCTAAGACTTGAGCTAAAGCAACTCTAAAGATGTGAACACAACAATGCTTTATGTAAAAGTGGTAACCCCACTTGAGCTTAAACGATGAGTATGACCTATGATCAAGTGTTCTCACTTGACTCCTAAGTCAATATACTCATATATAGATGACCTAGTCATCGCAAATTGCTTGATAGATGCTAGAATTGGTTGTGCATGCTTTGTCACATATTCCATTTGCCATCTTATTGTGTGAGCATGCTGGCTGCATATTTTACTCATTCGAGGACATCCACTTGTTGTTTTGGTTGTTTGGTTTTATTTCCTTTTGCCAAGTGGATGGACAAGAATGCCTAAGAACCTCCTCTAGCTATATATGCTTTTCTCGTCTCAAACTCTATTCATGCTGCATCACAAAATTTGATCAAGTCAGATTCGAACCACTCTGTGTGAGGAGCGCTCGGAGTCCCCGGTTCGTCATAGACTTAAACTTCCAAAACCTCTTTGTGATTCTCGGTCTGACCGATTCCCTACTTTCGGTCCTACCGAGATCATTAAGTTGATCTAGGTTTTCAATCTCGGTGCAACCGATTTGAACCATTCGGTCACACTGAGTTGCAACAACTATATACAGTTTTGCATCTCGGTGCCACCGAGTTGTTCCACTCGGTCACACCGACAGGGTCGGGCTATATATAGTCATGGGCAAAAATTTGGAAATTTCTCCGAAACCCTTCACCCGCGCGATAGCCTGCTCTGCCAACTTGGTCTCCGGATCGTCTCCTCGCCGCCAGCCGCCTCCAGTCGCTGGTCTCCATCGCCGTCAACGGGAATTCTACCCCACCGTTGCCGCCGTAGCGAGTCTCCGCCGAACTAGGGTATGGACTCGATTTTTGTGCTAATCTCCAATCCGATTCCTAGCACATTGTGATCATCATGATTCTTGCCACGTTTGATAAACTCCTATCCAGTCAATGAACTCGTAGATTAGGTTTAATTCGAAAATTTTAGGGTTAGGTTTCCGCCGAAACCATCTCGGACCCACCGAGTTGAAAAACTCGGTCCCACCGATTTGGCTTATGCCATTGCACAAGTGAGACTCGGTCTGACCGAGAATTACTTATCGGTGTGACCGATTTTGGAACTCTGTGAAACCCTAGCAGTCTCGGTGCCACCGAACTGTGAATCGGTCTGACCGAGTTCACTAGTTCAGGTTCCAAAACTGCTTCGGTATCACCGAGTTTACAAATCGGTAGATTCGAGATGCTTTCAGTGGGAAACTAAAACTAAGTTTTTGAATTAATCTTTTGCAAAAATCTCTACATTTTGTGATGCTCATCCACTCTATCTCATCTATAACCTATTCACAGGGTCAGCAGTCAGAGTTTGCATCATGTCAGACCAAAGTGATAGCCAGAACTTGTCAGAGCAGCAGGTGCAGATGAGTGAGGGCACTAGTCCCTCAAGTTCCTCAGATGATGGCAGCAGGAGCACCCCGAGCAATCTGCCTAAAGCTGCCACAAGACAGAGAAAGAAGAGAACCTCAGATTCAGAAGATGAGGATTATGTGGCAGAAGAGGAAGCAACTTCCAAGAGAGTTGAGCCATCACAGGGCATAAAACCAGGGATGAAGATCAAAAGGCCAGCAAGCAGGCTGCCAGTGTCAAAGGCCAGAGCTTCAACTGAGAAGCCCACTCCCATTGAGCCAATTGCTGCTGAAGGCAAGAAAAGGAAAGAAAGGGTGAAGAAAACTGTAGCCAGAGTGCTTGGCAAAGCTTCCATCATGGAAGATGAGGAGGAAGAAGAAGAGGTAGCTGCACCAGCACCAAAGGCACCCAAGCTGATGGGTGATGCCATAAGATCAGGGGCAGCTGCTTCCAAGGCCAAGCCAGCTCCGAAGCCAAAGCCAAAGAGAAATACAAGAAGCATCCCAGCCACTGAAAAGAACAAGGCCCCAGTGCCTGAAGCTGCAGAAGAAGAGGAAGAGAATGTTCTTAGAAAGCTCAAGCCCAAGATCCCAGACCACAACGATGCTCATCCTGTGGCTGAGGATATGAAACTCAGGAGAGATTCAGGGCTTCGGAAGTGGAGAGAAGCATACCCGTATGCTTCAAGGAGAAGGACTGCAGTTGACTACAGGTTTCACACCAAGGAGCAGCAAGATTTCTATGAGAAAGTGCTGCTAGACAAGAAGCCCATTGTTTGTGACATGAGATGGGTCGATTGGCAATACATCAAGGACAATGAAGAGTACTACCCTGGAGTGCAGGACAGCTTCAAGGCGTGTGGAGTAGAGGACTTTGTTGGGCATAAGCTCACAAAGTGGAATGAGGAACTCATCATGCAGTTCTACTCCACAACCCATTTTTATCCAGATGGTAGGATAATTTGGATGTCAGAAGGTACGAGGTACCAGTCTACAGTGGCTGAATGGGCTCAGCTGATTAATGCCCCAGAGGAGCAAGCAGATGACTTGGACGTTTATGACAAGAAGAAGATGGACCACAAATCCATGTCCAACATGTACAAGGAGATTCCAAATGAAGCACTTGACACCTTCAAGTTTGGCTCAGTACATTATCTTCTCTCAGGGCTGCCCACTATCAACTGGATACTGAGGCACACCTTACTGCCCAAGTCTGGAGATCACAAGATGATCAGAGGCCATGCAATCAATTTGCTTCATATCTTTGACGTGCCACAGAAATTCAAAGTCATGAGCCTTATGATAGAAACAATCAAGAGGACAGCAGCAGACCAAAAGAGGAGTTGTGGGTATGCCCCACAGATTCAGGAGCTCATCAACTCCAAGATGGGCACGAGCATATATTTATTGGACAAGGAACACCTGCCCATCCGTCCGGACTTTGAAGATAACCAAGTGGTCATGACTGAGAATGAGCCATCATCTGCCCAAGCACAAGCCAAGAAGGAGAAGACTAGGAAGGAGAAAGCTGCCAAGATGCCTACTCAAGAGGAGGCATCTGAATATTTCCTGAAAACCAAACAAGAGCAGCTCGGTTACCTGATTGCATCCACCCTGCAGATTGACAAAGGACTAGCCACCCTAACTCAGAACCAGGCAAGCCTAGAGAGGATCGTAGAACAAAGGTTCTATGACTTGGACATCAAGGTGACTGAGATTCAGACGGCAGTAGAGCAGCTCCAGGATGACATGTACGAGAGGAGAGGCAAGACTACCACTAATGCTTTTGCCAAAGTGCCACGAGGTCCGAGGTCGTCTGCAGTGCCAGTTGCTGACACCAGAGCCACAACTTCTGCACCAGCCACAGCCTCAGTTCCACCAGCTCCAGCGTCTACTTCAGCCTTGACTCCGACCACGTCTACAGAAGGCTTCGTCCTTGGAGTGCTCCGGACTCCACCACCACCTGAAGATCAAGCCTGAGTGTCGACTTAGCACTATGCATCTTCTAGGAACTTTTTGGTAACTTGTTTCCAAAGGGGGAGAAAATGTATAGATCATAGGCTTCGAGAGAGAGTGTTGCTTTTTATTCTCTCTTGTTTTATTTGGTGGTTTTTCGAACTTCGTTTGCTTTTGTGTGAGATACTATGTCATTATCCGTGAGACATCGATGATCATGTGTTTGATCATAAGCTAAGCTACACTTAATGTTTGCTTAATATTATCATCCTATCTATCTTATGTGATCACTCACTATTCTTGGTGATGAGTGCATGTAATTCATTCTTATCATTTTAAGCGCTCCACCAAGATGTATGTGACATGGAAGAGTAACCCATGACTCTAACTCTTTGTGCATTTGCAGTCCAAAGCAAATATTAAATATGCACAAATTTAGGGGGAGCTCTTACTTGTCACATACTTCTCAAAGTGACGATATATTTCATGCTTATTATCATTTGTCGAAGCTTTGATCTATATGTTGTCATCAATTACCAAAAAGGGGGAGATTGAAAGTGCAACTATCCCTAGGTGGTTTTGGTAATTCATAACAACATATAGCTCATTGAGCTAATGCTATTCCAAGATGATTATTTCAGGAAAGCTCAATGATTGGCATGGCATGGATGTGAAAGTGGAACCCTCAAAATGCTAAGGACAAAGGATTGGCTCAAGCTCAAAAGCTCAAGACTCTTCATTTTATATTTTAGTGATCCAAGATCACATTGAGTCTCTAGGAAAAGCCAATACTATCAAGGAGGGATGAGGTGTTGCTTAATGAGCCTCTTGCTTCATGTGCTTAGTGATATGCTCCAAAATCCTCAACCACTTTCCCATATCCACAAATGACCTAAACCCTAAGCCAAACTCGGTCCTACCGATTCTATCTATCCGGCGCCACCGAGTTTCACTTGTCATAAGCCACTGCCAAACCCTAGCAATTCGGTCCTACCGATAGGGATCTCGGTCTCACCGAGATGGGGTTGCAAACTCTCTGTTTCCTTTTCGTAACTTTTCGGTCTCACCGAAAGAGCGAATCGGTCCCACCGAGATTGCAATGTAAACTCTTTGTTTCCTTTTTGTAACGTTTCGGTCTCACCGAAAGAGCAAATCGGTCCCACCGAATTTACCTGACCAACTCTCTGGTTAGCTTATTACCAAACTCGGTCTCACCGAGTTTGTGTAATCGGCCTCACCGAGATTACATTATGCCCAAACCCTAACAGAATTGGTCCTACCGAGTTGCATGTCAGTCCCACCGAAAATCTCTAACGGTCACTAGGTTTACCTTTTCGGTCTGACCGAGTTTGTTGATTCAGTCCCACCGAGATTGGTAGATTGTGTGTAACGGTTGGATTTCGTGTGGAGGCTATATATACCCCCTCCACCCCCTCTTCATTAGGTGAGAGAGCCATCAGAACACATACACAATTCCAACTCATATGTTCTGAAAGAGAACCACCTACTCATGTGTTGAGACCAAGATATTCCATTCCTACCATATGAATCTTGATCTCTAGCCTTCCCCAAGTTGCTTTCCACTCAAACCCTCTTTCCACTAGATCCAAATCCTATGAGAGAGAGTTGAGTGTTGGGGAGACTATCATTTGAAGCACAAGAGCAAGGAGTTCATCATCAACACACCATTTGTTACTTCTTGGAGAGTGGTGTCTCCTAGATTGGCTAGGTGTCACTTGGGAGCCTCCGACAAGATTGTGGAGTTGAACCAAGGAGTTTGTAAGGGCAAGGAGATCGCCTACTTCGTGAAGATCTACCGCTAGTGAGGCAAGTCCTTCGTGGGCGATGGCCATGGTGGGATAGACAAGGTTGCTACTTCGTGGACCCTTCGTGGGTGGAGCCCTCCATGGACTCGCGCAACCGTTACCCTTCGTGGGTTGAAGTCTCCATCAACGTGGATGTAGGATAGCACCACCTATCCGAACCACGGGAAAAACATCCGTGTCTCCAATTGCGTTTGAATTCTCCAAACCCTTCCCTTTACATTCTTGCAAGTTGCATGCTTTACTTTCTGCTGCCAATATACTCTTTGCATGCTTGCTTGAATTGTGTGATGATTGCTTGACTTGTCCTAAAATAGCTAAAATCTGCCAAGAACTAAAATTGGGAAAAGGTTAAGTTTTTATTTGGTCAAGTAGTCTAATCACCCCCCTCTAGACCTACTTTCGATCCTACAGAAGGCTCGGGGGCTGGAGTCGTGTTAACTTCCCTTCGAGGTGACAAATTTTGTTATGTGCTCCGGCTTATGTTTCCTTGTACTAACAATGCAGCTGAGTACGAGGCCCTACTCCATGGTCTCCGTATGGCCAAAGAGATGAACTTGAGCCGGGTAAGATGCTTGGGAGACTCAGACCTTGTGGCTCAACAGGTGTCAGGCAAGTGGGACTCTAAAGATCCCCTTATGACGGCTTACCGTCGTGAAGTCGATGCTATGGCTGGACATTTCAAGGGTTATGTGGTGGAACACATTGATCGAAGGAAGAATGAGGCGGCTGATGCCTTAAGCCGGCTGGGATCTCAGCGTAAGCCGGTGCTGCCTAACACCTTTCTTGATGCTTTGCATAATCCTTCTGTTAAGTTACCTACAGAGGAAGATCTGGCAATACCAGACCCGGAGGCACAGCTGGTGGCGGCTCTCCATGTTATCCCGGATTGGACAGTGCCTTATTTGGCTTACATGACCCCGTGAGAGTTGCCTGAAGATGAGACCTTGGCAAGACAAATCGCCCGGCGGTCCAAGTCCATGACAATTGTCAATGGCGAGTTACATCATTGTAGCGTCACTGCAGCGTTCCAACATTGCGTGTCACCTACAGATGGTCCGGAGATCCTTCGTCAGATTCATGAAGGCGATTGTGGTCATCACGCCGGCTCAAAATCTCTTGTGGCCAAAGCTTTCCGTCATGGGTTTTATTGGCTGACGGTTCATGCTGATGCAGAAGACCTGGTCAGTAAATGTGACGGATGTCAGAAATTCTCACGATGAGCCCATGTGCCGGCTCAAGAATTGAGGATGATTCCAATTACTTGGCCGTTTGCAGTCTGGGGGCTTGATATGGTCGGGCCTTTCAAAAGGTCTAAGGATAAAAAGACGCACCTCTTGGTGGCGGTTGACAAGTTCACAAAGTGGGTGGAGGCGGAGCCAGTCAGTAAGTGTGATGCAGCCACGGCGGTCCAGTTTATGAAAAAGGTGTTTTTTCGCTTTGGTTTTCCACACAGCATCATAACTGATAATGGCACTAACCTCTCCAAAGGAGCTATGGAAGAGTTCTGTCAACGAGAGCATATCTGGCTTGACGTTTCAGCTGTGGCTCACCCTCAATCCAATGGTCAAGCAGAATGAGCTAATCAAGAAATCTTGAGGGGTATCAAGCCCTGGCTCTTGGTCCCCTTGCAGCAGACGCCGGGTTGTTGGGTGGAGGAGTTACCTTCTGTACTTTGGCGCATCAAAACTACACCTAACAGATCTACGGGTTACACGCCTTTCTTTATGGTGTATGGAGCAGAGGCGGTCCTGCCAAGTGACATCCGTCATGACTCACCCCGTGTGGCGGCTTATGTTGAGGAAGACAATGAAAAAGCTCGGCAAGACGCACTTGACCTGCTGGATGAAGAGCGAGACTTGGCAATAGCCCGCTCGGCGATTTACCAGCAAGACCTGCGCCGCTATCACAGCCGCCGGGTTAGGTCCAGAACCTTTCAGGAAGGAGACTTAGTGCTCCGACTCATACAGGATCAATCTGACATGCACAAGCTATCCCCTCCTTGGGAGGGACCCTTTGTGGTCAGCAAGAATCTGAACAACGGATCATACTACCTTATCGACGTTCGGGAGCACAAAGACTCACGTAAGTCGGAGGAGGAGACGCGTCGGCTGTGGAATATCGCTCATCTTCGGCCTTATTATACTTGAGCCATCGGCTCTAATGTGTATATACTTATACTATGTATATTACATAAAACAATAAAGCAGGACCTCTGTCCTTTTTTCCACTCCCAAAAAAGGTTTATGTGTTTTCTTTGTCAGGTGGTGGAGATAACCAAGGAGAAGCGGATCATATCTGAATCCAGCTTTCCTTTGGTCCGGCTTATGATCATATCTGAATCTAGCCGTGATCACTTGGGGGCTTCCTGTTCAAACATAGGTCGTATTCGAACCAAAGAGCACATAGATGTCGATACCCACTTGATCGGCATACTGCCAAACCCACTTGGGGGATTCTTGATCATATTTGAATCATAGCTTAACCCCTTTGGGTCTGACGTGGATTGTATTCGAATCAGCGTCATTAAACAACTCTTATGGTCACTTGGGGGCTTCCTATTCCAATATAGGTCGTATTCGAACCAAAGAGAACATAGCTGTCGATACCCACTTGATCGGCATCGCCACAGCCACTGGGGGCTAACAGATCGTATCCGAATCTTAGCTCAACCCCTTTGGAACAGTTCACTAATCGTATTTGAATCAAAAACCCTTGAATTTTGTTTATCATATTTTACAAGTATCAACATTGGATATCTTGTGACCCTCTTGAAAATACAATGGAATATATTGCAATCCTCTAGGATTAATATTGGTTACATCAGGTTGTTAAGTACCAGGTGAACTTTTGTGTGCCAACTTTCAGGAGTTAAACTTACCCTCAGGGGTTGGCTTATATAAGCTGGAAAAGCAGCCGTAAGCATCACAGGGCAATGCAAGACATTTCTGCAAAGGACATAACAGATTCATATAAACTACAAAGTGCATAGTGACGGCGGCTTATGCAAGTATTAAGGGCCATAAGCATGCGCAAAGGCATAGCAAAACTCAAAGTATTTTCTACTCTGTTACAAGACTCCCCGAGTCTGAATGATGCGACATAGTTTTTCTACAACGACATAAGCATGTGGCGCCTGGCAATTTACTCTTGGGGTTGACTTGAAGCCTCCAGGTTATCCTTCTCCGCCTCTCCGACGGCTGCTTTGTCCTGGAAGGATGATGAGGCCCGGTCAATGCCACTCAAGGCTTCAAACTCAGCTTCATCATCTATTAAACCGGTTGGGTCGACTTCAGGGGCAAAAGTGTGCTTACGGATTGGAGGGATCAAGCTGACATCATTATAATACGACGTGGGGATTCTCCGATTCTCCTTGTCATAACCCCGCTGACACTTGGTGAGGTCAGTGTCGTTTCCAATTTGAGTGGCCACAGGGCGTATATCTCTCACGCAGGTGGTGAAATCCTTTTCACCAAATGGAGTGCCATCCTCCTTTAAACTTGGATACCCAAGAGCGATGTCGGTCGGGTCTAGCTCTGGTAACTAGGCTTTGGCCCGACTCAAAGCGGCTATTGCTCTGGCTCTTGCTTGGGCCTGTCTCAACTCTTGAATCCGCTGAGGAAGTACAGCAAGCCATTGTAACACATCTTGCAAGAGATGGGGCACATCATTTGATAAGGCTACAACGGCCAAGGCACGTTGTGACCCGATGTTGCTCTACTAGAGTATACACCGCCTTCAATTTGATCAGCGTATTCTGCTTGAGGTTTGTGCTCCTGGGGCCTGTATTGTTAAGTATAAGGTAAACCTCAGGTAACAATTGAAGGAATATTTACAATATTTAATGCTTGCTTAAGATAACTTACCAAAGATCGCTGAGACCATCCGAGATATCTGGCGTTGTAAGCCGGTCAGTTCGGCTGTTGCATTTGCCAGCGACGCCTCTGCTGTCTCGGCCCAGGTCACCAGTCCGGCCTTTTCTTCAGTCGAAATTTTCTTCTCTGACTCAAATTTTTTCTTCAGCTTCTCTTGTTCAGAGACGCTGAATTCAAATTTGGAGTTAGCCTTTTGAATTTCAATCTCCTGGGCTGCCAGGCGGTTCTTCAGGTCAGCAATCTCCGATTCAAATTGACTTATGGTGGCCTGTATTGCACCAGATAGTAGTCAAGATTACAGTAAATAATATTAAGTCCCAAGCACTTTGCAAGCAAAGATACTTGACACTTGGGGGCTAATGTATACCGAAGCTTTCTAAATTATTAAGCCGGTCCTGGATATTAAGTCCCAAATACTTTGCAAGCAAAGATACTTGACACTTGGGGGCTAATGTGTATCGCAAGTTAAAGGTATTGTGTTACACCCGGTTTAAATATTTTTCTTTAAGCCGGGCAAGTAGCTCTAACAATTTTTCTAAGTCTACAACATGTTTATTCATAAGCAATAGACTTGGGGGCTGGTACAGTAAGTATGATTGAAAGTAAGGAAGCATAAGTCATACCTCAGATTTTTGCTGTATTTGCTTCACCATGTCAATTTCCAGGTCACGACTGGTTTGCACCTGGTTGATATAGCCCGAGATGATCTCTCCAATACTCAAATGAGTATAGTCGGTGATATCCATCTTGGCCTTACGGCGTTCTAGCAACTCCTCTTTAGCCGAGCATTTGGCAAGGACGGTGGGCCTAGCCGGCTCAATGAATTGAGCCTCGAGAAATTCCACTTCTGGGTCAGCCGTTTTGACTGGGCTAGGTGCCTCCGGGTTAACAGAACCATCAAGAATATCTTGAGCCGGCTCAGGCGGCGGTTGATGTGTGGAAGAGTCGGGAGCAGCTATACCCTGTTCCGGTTCAGTCACCACAGGGGTTTGGGCCGGTTTATCCTTCTTGGTTTTCTTCCTGGGCTTAACCTGCACGCTGTGGGCAAAGCAGAGAAATGAGTAAAGAAACATGAAGAAAGAAAAACATAAGGTGAATAAATTGATATTACCCAGGGGCAGTCTTAAAAGCCGGCATGTTTGATTGCATGGACTCGCCGGATGAAGGAGAGGTATCTTGGTAATTGGAGTCAGATGAATTGAGAGGTTGACGGATTAGACCCGCCAAAGGTAAAAAGGGGTATAAGTTGGAGATAACCTCAGTCCGACGCTTCCGGGTTATGTTAGGCAGGCCGGAAGATAGCTCTGCATCCTTGCTGGTCCGGGTCTGCCTCCGGTTTTCAAATTGCAGTTGCTTCAAAAGAAAGTCAGGATCTTGGTAAGCCAAAGGGTGTGAAAATCTTACTTTCCGGGTTACTCTTCGAATTTTCTGACGCGGCCGAAGCTCGGAGTCGGAGGAGATTATAGTTACCTCTTTCTCGACGGGTTGGCAGTTGCTCGTGTCTTCCTGAAAGAAGGTTAATATCAGTAAGGTAGTGATAAAGGAGAAAGGGAAATTAAAAAGTTACCTCTTCCTCATTATCATCAGAATCATCAAGCTGAAACAGTTCAGAAGCGCTCGGCTTCCTTTTCCTTGAAGTGGTGGGCTTGGCAGTTTTCCTTTCGGCTCTCTTGGCCGCCCTGGCTTGCTTGGCCGCCTCATGATCATATTGGATTTTCCAGAAGTTATCATTTTCCTGTAAAAGGTTATAACGGGTTATGCATAAGAATACAGTATAACATGATAAAAAATAACCCGACGGCTGGAAACTTACTACAGGGGCCGGGTTCTTCTTGCAAAAAGGTAGTAAGCCGAAAGCGTTACTATTCACTGTGCCCTCTATCAACAAAGACTGAGTTGTAGCTTCCACTACGTCATCTGGTAAGTCGTCAGGACTATGACGCTGAGGGTCATCTTTCTCGCCTGAATAATTACACATTAAGCCGGGGCGGCGGCTTAACGTAATTATTCTCCAAGCAACCCAGACTTGGACCAGGTCAATGCCATCTAAGCCGTTCCCTAAAAGAGCTTTAATCTTCTTGATCTTGGGGTGAGTGGCAGACGTTCAACAGCAGTCAACTTATCCGGTAGCGGGTGAGTAGGTTCAAGGCGCAATGCACGGAAGCCAGGCAGCGGGTTTTCACCAGCCGGAGAAGTATCTTGGCAGTAGAACCATGTCTGGTTCCAGTCCTTTGGATGACTCGGCAATTCAGCATAAGGGAACAGGCAGTCTCTCCGCCTTTGAATCGATATGCCACCAAGCTCCAGACTAGGCCCGTTGGCCCGCTCATTCTGTCGGTTCAAATAGAACAATTCCCTGAACAAAAGTAGGCTGGGTTCTTCTCCAAGGTAGACCTCACAGAAAACTTGGAAGTTGCAGATATTTGACACAGAATTGGGCCCGAAGTCTTGAGGTCTTAAGTCAAAGAAGTGCAAAACGTCTCTAAAGAATTTTGAACCGGGAGGAGCAAATCCCCGGCTCATGTGATCGGTAAAAATGATCACCTCCCCTTCCTTGGGTTGAGGTTTCTCTTCAGACGGGTCAGGAGCATGATAAGACATGACATCCTTCTTGGGCATATGGCCAGACTTTACAAACTCAGACAGTTTGCTCTCTGTAACAATGGATGGGACCCAGTTGTAGGTAACCGGAGGTTTTACAGCTTTGGGTGCCATTGGATAAATTGAAGCCTACAACAAGATAAAGGAAATTTTTCGGTTTATTATAACCCGGAGAATAAACATTATTGGGTTATTTAGGATGGCAGCTTAAGAAGGGGCCTAATGACATACAGGTAACTATGTGATAATGTTTAACAGCTGCAGGTATTAGAGATGATTAAGGTTTTCTTAAGTTGCGAGAGGCAAGCGGTGCTGACAGTCGGTATTATCTTAAACCGGTTACACGGACTACTATGGCTGAAACAGAGTCAACAGACACAGTTTTTGGCTAAGTGTGGAGCAAACAGGTTTCAAAAATTGCAATTATTATTTTGGATCAAACGATGCTCTGGAAAGGGAAAATTTCTAGACCTAAAACAGTACAGGGAAGTTCATATACTCAAGGAGGGCTTCCAAAACAAGGAAATGAGATCTGTTTTCATACAGAATAAACACACAACATCCTCCGCAGCAGTTCTATGTGGTTTTTACGATCTGAACAAGGTATTAGAGGTAAGAACTAATGGAGGTTGCATCGGGCGACGATGAACGTCGACGAACTCAAGACAATACTAATGCAGATCTGAGAAAGGGGGGAAAGAGAACTCACCAATGTCGAAGAACTGCGGAGGGTTGCCGTTGTTCTCTGGTCAAAAAACAGGGTGATGCAGCGGCCTGAGTCGGTGAAGACGAGGTTTCCGACGGTGGCGGCGGCGGAGCTCGAGCGGCAGAAGAGGGAGTGCGAGGAAGAAGACGACCGGAGGAAATGAAAAAGACCTAGGTCGCGCCTATTTATAAGGAGGACTGACTGAGACGGCACGAGAAACGAGGAGACCAAGACATCATTATCCAGCGGCCCCGACGCCTCGATTTTCGGGAGGGTTAGTAAAGGCAAAGATCCGTTGAACATATGATGAATTAAAATATAAGTTTATTGAAGATGACGTCACGATGATCTAACCCGGAGCCAGAGGATGATGTCACGGCGAGTTACAATTTTCACGCAAGACAGAAGACTAAAGGCCAGTTCATAAGGTTTTCAAATATTGACATGAACCGGTTCAAATCAATCTGGGGCCTAATGTTGGGGATATGACTATTTGTGTAAGCCATCCAGGAGGGGCCGGGTTACACAATAGAGGTTCATCCGAAGCCCAAGACCAAGGCATGAAGATGGCGGTTCACTAAAAGGCTTAAAGGCCCACAGGCGACTCTGAGGCCCGTAAAGATAAACCGCCATGATGGTATAACTTGTACTGTAAGGTAGAAGTAACTAGTCGCCGAGCCGGACACTGTTTATGAGCCAGCCAGGACTCTGTAGGCCGCAGGGCGTCAACCCGTGTATATAAGGGGACGACCCGCCAGCGGCTTAGAAAAGGGAACGACTGATCGAGAGCCAGGCATAGCGTATCTCGCTCCCTGGTCATCGAAACCTCAAGCAATTCCAACCCAACTAGACGTAGGCCTTCCTTCACCGTAAGGGGTTGAACTAGTATAAACCTCGCGTGTCCTTGTCCCAATTAACCCCTTTAAGCTTCCTAGTTGCGATGGCACCACGATTAAGTCCTTGCAGAAGGACATCTGCCGTGACAATTCCACGACACCCCCCTGGAGACGTAGCCTAGTATGTACTCCAAATATTATACACAAACTCCACTAATGCAGCCGAATACGAGGCCTTATTGCATGGTCTCAGGATGGCTGTCTCCATGCGCATACAACGCCTGGAAGTGCGCGGGGACTCAAACCTCCACTACTAGGAAAAAGGCTACTAGCAGCGCGGGTAAAATGGCTACCAGCAGCGCGGGTACCCGCGCTACTAGTATCGCGCTACAGCCAATAGTTAGTAGTAGCGTGGGTTAAACCCGCGCTGCTACTAACTTTGTTAGTAGTAGCATGTGCCACCCACGCTACTGCTATTTCGTACCCGCGCTACTACTATTTCGTTAGTAGTAGCGTGTCTATAATACCAACGCTACTAGTATCCTACATACTAGTAGCGAGCAGTTTTTTCCCACGCTACTACTAACTTATTAGAAATTAAAAAAAATAAAATTAATCAATTCCATTCTATCACATAATTGCCATATCTACTATCACAATTCCTCATTGTAGAGGCAACTCGTGTATAATTCATATCTTTTACATAAGTAAGAGTGTAAACACAATGTTGTGTGTGTCAGCTACCTACATAAGTGGTTCTTGCCATGCAAATTCAAAACTTTACCACTACTTCTAGAAGTCAGAGACTGAGACAAGTTGTTATGGTCCGATCCAAAAATTGGCTCACTCGTCAATGCATGGTGCCTTCCTGGCCTGATCTCGCGGCCTGCAGCTGCAACGAAATACAGCGAGCAGCCTCGACGAGCCACACTTGACCGATGGCAGCCGCCGCCTTGAGTTGTGACGCTGTCACGTCCCTCGCCCTAGCCCTCGGCTCAAGAAGGCCCTGGTCAATGTCGGCCTCGTGCCACGCCACCAGCGTTCTAGCAAATGCTCCCAACTATCTTCTCTCTACATGGAGGAAGTTCACACCAACAGATCAGCAAGTTAAGAATAAAATGGCTACAAGAAAGAATACAGGGCCTTGATCAACACCCAGGAGTCACGAGTAACTTAGCTCGACAGTCTCGAAGCCATATATGACCCACTTGTCCTTGTCTCGAGCAAAGCAGGCGTAGCGGTCATCAGTGTAGCAGATCTGCAAGAGTTTGGATTGCAAGGTAGCATAAGATGGACGCTAAATTGCACTGCATTTGCAAAGAGTGACTATGCTTCCATATGTAAGCAGCCAAATTAAGTAACCAGAGCATTAAACCAACCTTGCAATAGGCCTGTACTAATACTCAAAGCAACAGAAGAGTAAACACACACACACACACACAGGGAAGGAAAATAATGCAAAATATACTTGTGAGAGCAGCATACTTTAAAAGGTCTAACCAGTTTACCTACATATGATACTTATTCAACCGTTCAATCAATGGAACGTTTATAAAAAGAACTCAGCGACATAAGGATCACACAAGCTATTGATTCTTGATGGAATTCTTCTGTTGAGTCCTATAAATATCTTGATATAAGTGAAGTAGGTAGGAAAAAATATGCCACAGATAGGACCATTCAAAAACTTGCAAATATCTCTCCAACCCAAGTATGAACCAACTCAGATATGATGTATCATAGTTTAAACCTTCTATCCACTTCTTTAGAAATAGCAGCAAAATGCCTTATCAATATAACCTAGGCAATTTGAACCAGGTGACAACGCCATTTAACCATGATCCGTTTTGTCCCACAAAAATAAGAACCTTGCTTCAGTCTTAGAACAATACCAACTTGGCCTCCAGTAACAGTCAAGGAACAGTAAATAATTAGCAACACAACTTATAAAAGGTCATGAACGTCAACCAATACAAATAGCTCATTGCTTTTTCTCATTTCAGGATTATCTTAACATGAGAATTAAATGATAAAAGTATTTGTTCAGCTCCATTAACAATTCAATTTAGGAAAATAGAATAGTTTGATGTATACATACCATGGAGGTGACAACATACATAGCTGCAGAATGAGCACTTCTGCAAAAGAACTCAGTGTCCTGGAGGATATAATTGTAGGATAGTAGAAGGTTGTTTGGTCCTGGGTTGCCGTGCGTGCGGGACTTAGATTCCTCGGCACGCGCCATGGCGATGGCAAGCACCACCCCTCACCCGTCGGTAACTTCTGTCGGTGCCAAAACTTCATTTACGATGGTAAAGAATTCAACACGACTAACAGCTAGGAAATCTTCTGCAGCTACATGGATTGTTGACTCTCACATATGAAGATAGAGAGGGTTATGACAGCAGCATACAACTGCAGGTCCATGACCATGTGTATCTAAACAGCAAAAACATTTACCAGGAGGACAACAACATCTTGTTGATCAACAGCTAACCACGTCCATACGCGGCATGTCTAACTATGAACAACAACCAACAACATTACACTCCAATACTTTTGGCTTCACTTCTCAGATCAGATAAGATCAGATCAAATTGAACCAGGTGGTGGTGGTGGCCCTGCACAATTTAAACACAGCAAAGTACAGCAGTCAGTCAGTGCCTCAGCCTTCCCATTCGCACATGTAACTATTCATGCAAGGCGGTTGCTTAGAGGGGTGCTTGCTTGTAAAAATAAAACCCGTCCTGTTTTCAGTTAAGCACCGCACCAGACAGAGGTGCTAAGTAAGTAAGCGGCTGTGTTATACAAATAAGGACCGGTGGAGCTTACAGAAAAAACAACCGCTTCAGTTTTATGGGCACCTTGCACAATTGTACAAGAATTACTACACCGGATAATCATCATTACATAAAAAGGACACATGGATGCAAGAACAGACCCAGGACCAAACAACCATCTACTATCCTACAATTATATCCATGCATTACCTAACAAATACTTTAGCTGCAGAGTAAGCATCAAAGAAACCTCAAATTCATCGACTGGTCCTCCTCCTCCTCCCCCTACATTACATATTTACATAGATCCATCCATCCATTTGCAGTTTCAGTATCTATTATCTATTACTAGTATTAAAAAGAAAGAAAGAAAGAAAGAAAGATGCAGATGCAGGTTGCTTTGCTTGCCTTGTGGAGGTGGAGGAGGTCCTTGAGGGGAACCTGAGGGCCCAGCGCCATCTTCACCATAGCCATGTCATCCTCCTCTTCTTGCTCTTCTTCTTCCTCCTCCTCCGACGGCAAGGAGGAAGGAACAGTGACGGTGACGCTGACGGAGACGGACGCTTCCTCCTCCTGCTGATCCATCTTCCTTCCTGTATCGCCCCTTCCCTTCCTTCCCCTCCCCTAAAGATTTAGAAGCAAAATCAAATCTTGGAGGGGATGCCCTGCCCTGCCCGCGTGATTGATGGAGGGAGGGATTGATTGATTTGGGAGAAAAGGGAAGGGCGTCTTCTTCGCCAGGGCCCTCCACTTCTCCTTGCGGCGGCGGCGCCTCTCGGTGTCCTCCTTCGGCGCGCGCGTGCGGGAGCCCGCCGCGGCCGCAGCCGCGAGCTGCCGCCCCAGGTACATGTCGCCCCGCATCGGCGCCGCGGGTCCGACCCTGTCTGCCGGAGGAGACGGCGAGGGGGGCGGGGCGCTGGGGAAGGCGGCGCGTGCGCGGGTGGAGAGGGAGAGGGAGAGGGACGGGTGGTGCTTGGTGGGGACGGCGGGCGGCGGCGCCGGGGACATATGAAAAAGGAGAGGAAGAGTGGGCGGAGTGGTCAGGCGAGGCGGAGGGGAATTTGGGCATTGGCCTCCGCGAGCTATAGTAGTAGCGCTGGGTTTATACCCCACGCTGCTACTGCGGTCTGTCGCGGGAGGGCACGATGAGGACTATATAGCAGTAGCGTGGGGTTTATACACCGCGCTACTACTATCAACTTAGTAGTAGCGTGGGTTTATATCCCGCGCTACTACTATTGCTTGTTCCGGTAAGCACGGTGGAAACCACTTAGTAGTAGCGTTGTTTTATACCCCGCGCTACTACTATCAACTTAGTAGTAGAGTGTTTTTCTTAACCGCGCTACTGCTAATTAGCAGTAGCGCTTCTTATTGTGTCGTGCTGCTGCTAAGATTCTGTGTATAAGGTTTTCCCTAGTAGTGCTCGCAATATCTCAAATAAATGGCGATTTTGATGCCGAAGATCCAAAGATGGCGGCTTATCGTAACACCGTCCTAAAAATGTTGGCTCGGTTCGAGGGGCTCAAGTTTCATCACATGGCTCGAGAAAGTAATCAACCGGCGGATGTCCTTGCTCACATCGGCACCAAGCATGACCCCGTCCCACCTAACATCTTTCTGGAAAGGCTTTTTAAGCCGTCCGTGGTGTGGCCAGGTGTCGGTGTCAAAACCGGTGGATCTCAGGTAGGGGGTCCCGAACTATGCGTCTAAGGCAGATGGTAACAGGAGGCGGGGGACACGATGTTTACCCAGGTTCGGGCCCTCTTGATGAAGGTAATACCCTACGTCCTGCTTGATTGATATTGATGATGTAAGTATTACAATAGTTGATCTACCACGAGATCGTAGAGGCTAAACCCTAGAAGCTAGCCTATGGTATGATTGTTGTATATCTATCGACTAGCCTGGCCCTGGTTTATATAATGCACCAGAGGCCAAGGATAACAAGAGTCCTAGCCGAATATGCCGGTGGGGGAGGAGTCCTTGTCTTGACCACCAAGTCTTGTGGAATCTTCCTTGTATGCGGTAGCTGTCCGAACTGGACCATGAGTATACGGCCATGGGGGTCCTTGGCCCAATCTAACTGACGGGGAGACGACGTGGTGAGTACCCCCTAGTCCAGGCCACCGTCAGTAGCCCCCTGAACCGGTCTTCAAGTAGTGGACGCTCCTCGATTCTTCCGAATTGTTCTTTGTCTTCGGTCTTCGGTCTTGAAAACTGGTTAAACAAATCTTCCCATCTTCTATCTTGAGGATTGTGTCGGCGTTCTGGGAACGGGGGTCCCCAGACTTGCCTGCCTGCGGCCTGCGGCGTGGCTCAAAAGGGGGCCCAGCATGACCCATCTTCACCAACACAAACCCAAGACCCACGCGAGGGGCCAAGCCTCGCGTGGCGGACGACGCGGAGCTTCCTCGGGCATGGCCTCGTCAGGATGGCTCACGAGGAGGCGGAGAGATCAAGGCGGGGTACCTCATGAGGTGCCCGTGACGCAAGCCATGACGACTGAGGGCGCCAGGCGGGTGCCAGCCCGCGCAGTGTCCTCCTTCCCTCTTTGGTGCAAGGGGGGCAAGCGCAGCCGCGGAGTACCGAGGCATCAGGCAAAGGTTGCCATTTTGGTGCAACGAGACCAAGAACAGGAGGACTACGAGACGGAGGTCACCGTGGAGCCCAAGACGGCGTCATCACCTGAGCTTTGCGCAGACGAAGACTACTTTTGTCAAGGTAGCTTGTACTAGCTGTACCCCTTCAAATTAGCCCGCCATTGTTGGCTCCCTTCCCGCTCGATATTTGGGAAGAGGACCAGGGCCTCTATAAATAGGACCAGCCACCCCCAGAGCAAAGGGGTGGGCAGAAATAGAGTCGGGGGGCCGAGAGTTTTGGAAGGATAGAGAGATACACGAAGAGAGAAGACAGAGAGAGAGAGAGAGAGAGAGAGAGAAAGGTGACTGAGCTCCTCCCAGCAGTTCGTCGCCCCAGCCAAGAATAGACCCTCGCGAGGCTGTTCTTCCTTGTATTGTTCATCATCATCAGCCCAAGAGGCAATCCACCACACCACACACTTGAGTAGGGTATTACACCACAACGGTGGCCCGAACCAGTATAAACCCTGCGTCTCTTGTGTTGTTTTTGCCATAGTTTAGATCCTAGCAAGGCGGAGGGGTGCAGGTAGGTAGGAGGCGAAATCTCCGCATGCACCCCAATGTTCAAACCTCAAGGGTCTGCCGGAACCCGAAATCCGACATTTGGCGTGCCAGGTAGGGGTGCGCCGGGACTCGTCATCCACCACCCCGTTCTCCTCCGACCATCACGCCCATGTCTGACGCTCGTCGGGCCCGCGCCGAGCGCCGGGCCGCGCTCGCTTCCCGCGTCGCCCAGACGGCCCCTGTCGGCGGGCGCCCTTGCCGTTCCCCGTCACCTGCCGTCAACGCCGCCATCGGCCCGGCGGGGGACGAGCGGCAAGCATCGTCCCAGCATCCGTCCGTGCGGCAAGACGGCCGCACCGCAACTCCCTCGCTCACCCCAGCTGGTTCTTCGTCCCGCGCGCTCCGCGCGCCCATGGAGGCTCGAGCTGCACTCATCGTGGCGAACGAGCTCCTGCGCTACCGCCCCGTCCACGACGTCTACAAAGAATGGCTCGACCGCGTTGCCGAGCTCGTCCGCGCCGCAGGGGGCTCTCCTGTGCCGTCCGTTTCGCTGCACCGCACCCTGCCCCGTGCGGGCAATGAAGCTCCGGCGGCGCCCCGACCGACTCCTCCTCAGGAAGCCGCCATGGATCCAAGGCGCGTGGCCCCTGGGCGGAACCCGCTCCGTCAGGCGCCAGCGCAGCAAGAGTAGAGCTGTCAAGAAGTCCCTCGCCCGCAAGAAGCTGCCCGGGAGCTCCCTGCTCCAGCACGTCGCGACCATGCTCCTGCTCCCGCGCGTCAAGACCCCGCGTTGCACCCAGCTGCAGCGCGTGGGGACATGCAAGACCAAGCTCCCCGTCATCCAAGGCCTCCCGTGGCCACAGCAGGCTGCCGCGCCTTCACCGCCGAGCTACGCAGCGTCGCGTTGTCGGTGTTCTGGGAACGGGGGTCCCCATACTTGCCTGCCTGCGGCCTGCGGCGTGGCTCAAGTGGGGGCCCAACATGGCCCGTCTTCATCAACACAAGACTCAAGACCCTCGCGAGGGGCCAAGCCTCGCGAGGCGGACGGCACGGCACTTCCTCAGGGGCAGCCTCGCCAGGCTGGCTCGCGGGGAGGCGGAGATATCAAGGCGGGGTACCTCACGAGGTGCCCTTGACGTGAGCCATGACGACTCAGGGCGCCAGGCGGGTGCCAGCGCGCGCAGCGTCCTTCTTTCCTCTTTGGTGCAAAGGGGACAAGCGCAGCCGCGGGGTACCGAGGCATCAGGCGAAGGTTACCGTTCCGGTGCAACGAGACCAAGGCCAACGGACTACGAGACGGAGGTCACTATGGAGCCCAGCACGGCGTCATCACCAGAGCCTTTGGCAGGCGAAGACTGCTTTTGTCAGGATAGATGTACTAGCTGTCCCCCTTCAAATTAGCCCGCCATTGTTGGATCCCTTCCCGCTCAATATTTGGGAAGAGGACCAGGGCCTCTATAAATAGGACTAGCCACCCACATTGCAAGGATGTGTGGTGAGGGGTTCGGGGTTCGGATTTGCTCACCTGGGTCACAGGCAGAGTAAGAGAGAGAGAGAGAGAGAGAGAGAACGGTAGCTGCATTCCCCCAGCAGTTCATCCCCCCTAGCCAAGAACAGACCCTCGCGAGGCTGTTCTTCCCTGTAGTGTTCATCCTCACCAACCCCAAGAGGCAATCCACAAACCACACACTGGAGTAGGGTATTACACCACAACGGTGGCCCGAACCAGTATAAATCTCGTGTCCCTTGCGCGTTTCTTTCAGTAGCTTAGATCCTTGTGAGACGGAGAGGTTGAAGGCGTAATCTCCGCGCGCACCCCAGTGTTCGAACCTTAAGGGTCTGCCGGAACCCGAAATCCGACACGCGTGGCCCGGCAAGTTCAAGTCGGACTTGCCTCCTCGCTACGACGGCATGGCTGACCCTGCGGAGTTCCTCCAGCTCTACGAGCTGGGCATCGAAGCTGCCAATGGAGACGAGAAGGTCATGGCGAACTGGTTCCCCATGGCACTCAAGGACGGGGCCCGCACCTGGCTCCGGAACCTGGCTCCAGGCATAATCTCCTCTTGGGACGAGATGCGCACCCGCTTCATCGCCAACTTCCAAGGCACTCGCGACCGGCCACCGCCGTAAGCGACATGCGCCGCATCAAGCAACAGCCCGGGGAGACCCTGCAGAAGTACATCCAGCGCTTCAACAATGCACGCCTCAAGATTCCCAAGGTGACCGAGGAGGGCATCATCTCAGCCTTCTCTGACGGCGTGCGCGACGTCAAGATGAAGGATAAGTTGGCGATGCATGAAGACCTGTGCACCTCCTTGGAGCTGTTCAACCTGGCAACCAAGTGCGCCAGGGCCGAGGAAGGGCGTCTCTCCCTCCTCGAGCTGCCTGCCGCGGACCCAGAAGAGAAGAAGCCCAAGGCCAAGGATGTGAAGCGCAAGGGGGCTGCCGTGCTCACGGCAGAACCAGACACCAAGCGAGGCAGAGACCAGCCAGAACCTTCCAAGGGCGTCCGGTACTGTGTATACCACGACCTCCACACCCACAACACCAACGAATGTCAAGAGCTCTGAACCGTGCGAGAAGGAAGGATCGGCCATCGCCCTGACCGCAGTGACCGGGGCTACGGCCGAGGAGGAGGAAGGAACGCAGGACGCTGGGAAGACCGTGGCCCGCGCCAAGCATGGCGCGACCAACCTCGCGAGGATCGCTGGCAAGACCCGCCTCGCGAGGGAGGCTGGAGGGATCAACCTCGCAAGGGGAACTAGAGGGATCAGCCTCACGAGGATCGCCCGCAAGGCAACGCAGGCCTCCCATCGCTGCCGCTGCAGCCAAGAAGAAACGAAGACCGCCACCAGGACAAGGGGGCTGGGGGCTTCCAGGAGCCGCGCGCGATCTCCTGCATCCTGGGTGGGGCACAAGCCCTAGCCTCCCAGCGCATCTTCAAGCAGTTCGCCCGTGAAGTGAACGCAATCCTCCCCAAGCTTGAAGCCACGCGCCCTCTCAGGTGGTCGGCGTGCGCCATCACGGTCAGCTCAGCAGATCAGCTCAAGTGTGCAGCTACAGCTGGAGTCCTCCCGATGCTTTGTTCCCTAATCATCAGCAATGTGGTGGTCACCAAGACCCTCATCGATGGCGACGCAGGGCTCAACGTCCTGTTCGTGGAAACATTCAACAACCTCCAAGTGCCCTACAGCCAGCTTCAGCCAACCAAGCCTTTCTCCGGTATCACCGACGGCTCCACGGTCCCGGTTGGGCAGGTCCGCCTCCCTGTCACCTTCGGGGCACGCGACAACTACCGCACTGAGCTCATCGACTTCGACGTCGCTCACATTCACCTGCCGTACAACGCCATCCTTCGGTACCCAGCGCTGGCCAAGTTCATGGCCGTAACTCACCACGGCTACAACGTCCTCAAGATGCCAGGAAGTGGCGGAGTCATCACGGTGCCCTGTGAAGAGAAGGACGTGGTGTGTTCCCTGGAATGAGCCTTTCAGGCCACGTCACTGGAAGACCCGGATCGTGGAAGCAGGAGGCCTCCCGAGACGGCCCCTAAGAAGAAGAAGAAGACATCGTCTGGCCCGACCACTCAGGAGACAGGCCCCTCTGGGCCCGCGCCTGCCCAGGGGAGCCTCCTTCCATCGCGTAGGAAAGCGCGCCCGGCGCCCTCCTCAGGTAGGGCTCGGGGGCTCTCCCTGGAGGGCCACCGACCTAGCTAGGGTCACGAGGGAGGCGCATCGGCACCACATGGAGGCGTGTTTCGAAGCACGTTTCCCTCAAGAAGGAGCAAGGCAAGGAGATCTAGACCCTCAGGAGTTCGTCAGCAAGGCCATTCAGGAGCTACAGGAGTCAAGAGTCATGAAAGGCGGCCGCCGCCTACCAGTAGTGGCTCCCCATCTAGGCGAGGATGGTGGGCTGCGCGTCTGCATCGACATACCAGGGCTCAACTGAGTCGCCTCTCTGGAGCGCCTCTGGCCCTCGCGAGTGGGGTGCTGCGGAGGCCCACCCCACAGCTACGTTCGCATGCCTTACGGCTTGCCGAGCGCGGCTGACGCGTACCAGCGCCTCATGAGGGGCATCACGGAGGCACGAGAGGCTAGGCGTTCCGCTGCCCTGGCAGGGATGGAGATGGCCCGCGAGGAGCCGCCAGCGCCTCCGGAGCCTCCCGAGGCCCCTGGGCCTGGGGGCTCGTGAGGATCGGCTCCCGCAGCCCACCGAGCCTGCTACATCAACGCTCCTTCGTCCTCAACATCATCAGGTAACACATTTCTAGTTTTATTTCCAGCTGGGAGCGCCCCTCCAGGGCTGCATTATTCCCAGGCCGCGTGGGTTCGTCCCTGCGGCGTGTATCCGCTTTTTATTCCATGTTGTTAGCTTACCTTGTTGGGGGCGCCCCTCAGGCTGCATGATCCCCAAGCCGCACGGGCCAGGCCCAGTGGCACATATCCCATTTGCGTTTATTTCCGATTATGCGTTAGATCCACCATGCTTGATTATTTGATGCCGGTCCACGGCACCTCTTCTTCTCCATGCCGACCACTTGCACGTTAAAGGGGGGGTACCTGAGCATCGCGACTCAGGGCTCTTACTGGCTCTCCAGCCCTCACCCTCTGGCCTTGTCCATGGCATCGCGACCTGGCATACCAGCGACGGCTGAGACCAGCTCGAGGGCCCGGACCCGAGGACGTAGAGTGCCGACATCTAACCAAATTTGCAGGAACGCATCACAAGATAAGGCCCAGTGCCAGGCGCAACCCGCCTAGAGGTAGGGCCCCGTGAGTCCCGCGCTAGCTCACGGGTGCCCAGATACACCTTGCCAGGCCCCTACCGTGCCAGCCACGTGTCAGGGCGGGGCTGTCCATGCCCCGGGGGCTCCTCCCGGAGGGGGCCCCCCTCCCACGTACCAGTGGAAGCACCATGCTCTGTGCCGGCTCACGACACTGCCGAGGAGCGGCTATGCCCGTACACATACGGTAGCACTATGCTCCGCGCTGGTGATAAACAACTGAGGGTGGCCCCCGGGCCGCATCAACCTCAGGGAGCCCAGAGCTCAGTGTCTAGCCTCATCACAACGCCTCCCCTCGGGAGTGCCGCGCGAGGGGGCTGGCCACGGGGGTTGCGCCTGGGTCACGCCCAGGCGCACGCCGCCCAGCCAGGTCCCCCCGGGCCTGGTTCGTCACGCGTCTCTCCCCGAGCGGAGCCAAGGTACGAAGGTCGTTTGAGCGTCAAGGGGGACTCCTGAGCATCGTGACTCAGGAGCCTAACTGGTCACGTAGCCCCTCACTCCGTGGCCCCGTCCTGGTTTCCGGTCGGGACCAGCGCTGGGTGAGGTACGCGCGCGGCCGGGCTCTGTAGACGTAGAACGGTAGATCCACCCGCATCACACCTCCCTACTTGCTGTTCGAGCGCCAAGGGGGGCTCCTGAGCATCGCGACTCAGGAGCCTAACTTGTCACGTGGCCCCTCACTCCTTGGCCCCGTCCTGGTTTCCGGTCGGGACCAACGCTAGGTGAGGCATGCGCGGGGCCGGGCTCTGCCGGCGTAGAACATAAGCAAGTAGGAAGGAAAGGCGCAAACTTCAAGGAATTCAAAAGCAAATATTACAGTCCACATTGTTATCTCAATGCCAAACGCAAGTTTAAACGCCTCCCCGAGGCATGATACATGTGCAGGAATTAAAAGCAGGACAGGAGCCGCGACGGAGTCACTTGTCGGCGATGGAGCAGCGCGGATCGGGCACGCCTCACGGGGCGGTGGAGTCGGCAGCGCCTTGCTTCGGCTTGGTGCTGAAGGCCCAGAACTTCCCCAGCAGGGCCTCCGCGTGACCCTTCACGGCCTCGGCAGTGGCAGCAGCACGCTCGCCGCTCACTGGCTCCAGCAGGCTGTCGAGGTCAACACCGGGATCGCGAAGATAGATGTGGGTGAGGACCCGCGTCAGTGCTGCAGAAGATAGGGCACGCACCTCGGCCTCGGCCGTGGGGCCAAGGCCAAGGGCGACATCTTCAAGAGCGTGAACCAGGAAGGGAAGCAGCTTGGCGGGGCCATCCTCAGCGCCAGCCAGTGGGCTCTCCAGGCCGCTGTCGTAAAGCGTCCTCAGTGAGGAGCGAGCCTTCGCCTCCATCTCCGTGAAGGCCACGCGGTCCTCGGCAAGAACCAGGGCCTCGTCGTCCAGCTTGGGCTTCCTCGCCCCCAACTCCTGCTCCAGCGCGCCTAGGCTGTCGCGGCGTTTCTTGAGCTTGACCTCCCTCTCCTCGAGAGCCGCCTCGCGAGCCTTCACGCCTTCTTCCTGCTCTTGGCGAAGGCGGACCTCGTTCGCGAGCTGGTCCCGCAAATCTTGCAGCTCGCCCTCCAGCGCCTTGCAACGCCCACGGACGTCGAACACCTCCCCTAGGGCTGCGTCACGGGCAGCCTTCGCCTCAAGGACGGCCTGCTTCTCCTTATCGCATGCCGTCGAGGCCTGGACCAGCGCCGCCCGAATCGAAGCGTCGGAGCGAACCCATCCTGAAGCCAGCTCCAAGCGCCCAGCCACTAAGCGGGGGTCGGCGCCAAGAAGATCCTGCCGCAGTCGGTGCAGCTCAGCAACAGCACGATCCAGAACGACAGAAGGAGTCGGAGAGATAGCAGTCGGTGGAGTAGGAGGAGTAGGCGGCAGCGTGGCCCCAGCATCCTGAGGCGGAGTCTGCCGCGCCCCGACAGCTGTGGTGGCGGCGGCAGGCGAGAGCACCTCGGGAGCCACCTGGGCCGTGAGGGCTGAGCTCACCCCAGCCAGCTTAGCCAGGCCTCGCGAGGATGACCGGGCAGGAGAAGCCTGTGCGTCGTGGTCACCCTCCTTCGCAGGCAGAGGCGCTGCCACGGATGGAACCTCGGGAGCCCCCTTCGGCTTCTTTGCTGCGGGCACCAGCCTATCCAAGAGATGCGGACGTCAAGCCTCAGAAGTAGAGCAAGAGATAAAGACAGGAATCGAATGCTTACGGGTCGTCGCCAGCGAGCTCAAGCGGCCTCCGGCCAAATTTGAAGCCTGAAAGCCAGCTGGAAGGGTCAACCTCGAGAAGCTTGGAGGCGGAAGGTGCATCCGCGGTCTGCCCTGGGGCCGGGGCCGACCCTCGGGAGATCAGCCCGGTCCTGTCCTTCTTCGGGATCGGGGGTGAGTTCCCGCCATCCTGCTCGTCATCGTCTTCATCGTCATCCTCATCGTCATCGCTCGGAGTGAGGCGGAGAACACAGGACCCGCGCTGGGGGAGGGGAGCCCTCGACTCTCCGTCAGTCGCCTCGGAGTCAGGCCCTTTTCCCCGCTCCCCTCCTTCCTCCTCTTCGCTGGAATTGTCGGAGGGCACGTCCACCGGTTCCTCGGGAGTTTCCATGGGCACGGGCCCATCCCCGTTGCAGACGGGCATGGACTCCACTACCTGCTCCCAGTCGTCGCGGAGGAACAAGGGCGTAGGAGCGCCCGCCGACCTCGCCACATCGCCCCGACCAGAGATTGGAGGACAGTAGCTAGATCTTCGTCGGCTAAGGCCGCGGGGCTCAAACGAGGCCTCTACATCGGATCGGAAGCGAGTACGGCCGAAGCGGGGCCAGCTGGTGCTCCAGGAATTCCCTCAGCAGCGACGCGCCGGTCAGCTTCGCCGCCGCCATATTGGCCGGCCTCAGATCCGCATCCATGTTCTCCAACATCAGCTTCGCGCGGGGGTCCGTGAGCTCCGCTCGACCCCAATTGCTGGAGCTCGTGGGCTGCTCCGTTGGCAAGATCAGCCGAGGGTGGATGCGCCCAGCATCCACCAAGACCCACTTGCTCCTAAAGCCCTCAATCCTTTTCCCGGGGTTCAAAATGGCAATGGCGCCACCGTACGCGATGAAGCTCGCGCACGCGGAAGCGGTACCACGAGAGGTCCGGAGGTAGAAGTAGTGGTGCAGCAAGGCCACTGAGGGCTGCACCCCTACGTGAGCCTCGCAGTAATAGGCGAAGATTTCCAAGAGAAGGACGGGGTTGGGGTAGAGATGCAGGGCTTGCTGCTTATAGTGGCGGAGGACAGAGAAGAAGAACTCGGAGAAGGGAGGCACCAGGCCAGCAGCAATGGCACTTACGAAGAGCGGATAGAAGGTGCTCCCTTGACCCTCAGGGGTGGCGGAGCCGGCTTTAAACACCTTCGCCCCGTTGACGCCCCGCGCTATCACCATCCAGCGCAACCGGGCAAGGCTCACCTCCGACACGTTCGGCGGGTCCAGGGCGGACGAGTACCAAGCTACGGCCGAGGGCTGGCGAGGCGCCATGGCTTCCTAGGTCACACGGTCGGAGCGGATCTGGAAATTTTGGAGGAAGGAAGGAGAGGTGCAAGAAAGGGGATCTGAGCAGCAACCGGGGAAAGCAAGGAGCAAAGCCTAGGTGGGTGCCGCCCCTTAATCAACTCGCGCGGTTGCTAAGGCACCCACGTCCAATCAACCGCCACGCGGCGCCCAAGGCCGCAGACTGTTAGGGCCCGCGGCGCTTCGCTCTAGCCATTCCGCCTCCCTGCACGGCCAAGTCCGGGCGCGCCTTGGGCCCGGGGGCTACTGTCGGCGTTCTGGGAACGGGCGTCCCCAGACTTGCCTGCCTGCGGCCTGCGGCGTGGCTCAAAAGGGGGCCCAGCACGGCCCATCTTCACCAACACAAACCCAAGACCCTCGCGAGGGGCCAAGCCTCGCAGGGCGGATGACGCGGAGCTTCCTCAGGCACGGCCTCGTCAGGCTGGCTCACGAGGAGGCGGAGAGATCAAGGCGGGGTACCTCACGAGGTGCCTGTGACGCAAGCCATGACGACCGAGGGCGCCAGGCGGGTGCCAGCCTGCGCAGTGTCCTCCTTCCCTCTTTGGTGCAAGGGGGGCAAGCGCAGCCGCGGAGTACCGAGGCATCAGGCAAAGGTTGCCATTTCGGTGCAACGAGACCAAGACCAGGAGGACTACGAGACGGAGGTCACCGTGGAGCCCAAGACGGCGTCATCACCAGAGCTTTGCGCAGGCGAAGACTACTTTTGTCAGGGTAGCTTGTACTAGCTGTCCCCCTTCAAATTAGCTCGCCATTGTTGGCTCCCTTCCCGCTCGATATTTGGGAAGAGGACCAGGGCCTCTATAAATAGGACCAGCCACCCCCAGAGCAAAGGGGCGGGCAGAAAGAGAGTCGGGGGGGCGAGAGTTTTGGAAGGATAGAGAGATACACGAAGAGAGAGGACAGACAGAGAGAGAGAGAGAAAGGTGACTGAGCTCCTCCCAGCAGTTCATCGCCCCAGCCAAGAATAGACCCTCGCGAGGCTGTTCTTCCTTGTATTGTTCATCATCATCAGCCCAAGAGGCAATCCACCACACCACACACTGGAGTAGGGTATTACACCACAACGGTGGCCCGAACCAGTATAAACCCTGCGTCTCTTGTGTTGTTTTTGCCATAGTTTAGATCCTAGCAAGGCGGAGGGGTGCAGGTAGGTAGGAGGCGAAATCTCCGCGCGCACCCCAGTGTTCGAACCTCAAGGGTCTGCCGGAACCCGAAATCTGACAGATTGCCGAGCTAAATCTGAAGATCTCACACGTTGGGTATCCGAGGAGCCCTTTAAGTCTTCGGCCTTTATCAATGCCTTGTTATTTTTGTGCCACACCTCGGGTTTGAAGTTGTTCCCGGGCGGCAGCATCCTCTTGCGTCTGAGCTCCAACGCCGAACTACATTCGAGGTATCTTTTGCAGTCGAGCACCAACGCTGGACCGCTTTCCGAGCTCCAACGCCGGAATGTATCCGAGCTCCAACGCCGGACTATGTCCAAACTCCAATGCTGGACTGTATCCGGGTTCCAACGTCGGACTATATCCGAGGTGTCATATCACCTTGGTTCAAAAAAGTTGAAGGAGTTTAGCCGAGCTTAATGCTGGAAATGCCCTCTATGGAGCCAGCCACTACCGCCCGAGCTTTATGTCGGACTGCTTCCGAGGTGGTGCACCACCCCGACTGTGGGCCGATTTTTTGTCAATATTTTTTATTGGTGCAATTTATTCTCTGTCAAGATATATAGCCAGTAGCCCTCAAGGTGTGTATCGGTCTAAAACCCGAGATGCACCTGAAGGATGACATAAGACCACTGATCCCAGTAGCCGTTGAGACTTAGGTTGATTTGCAAAATCGGTCTGAGGATCAACTCCTAGCTCGGCAGAATACTTCGGGACACAAAAAGCGGTGTGCAGAGTCCTCGAGACTCAGGTTGGGTGCGGCCGACCAACCTGAGGATCATGATCTCCTCGAAAAATATATTGCACTTAAATTTTCTGCACTGGATTGCCAATGCAGTAGCCCCCGAGACACTGGTCGGGTGGCAACACCAGATCAGGGGATCGATACGCCCCTTTAATATTAGTAAATGATAAGCCCGAAGCCCAGAAGCCCCAGAGCCTTAATGCGGGAATGGGTGGCCGAATTAAGGATCGATATCCAGAGTAAAATCACAAATTATGTGTAATGATTCTATGTATCCAAGTACTTTACATCATTAATGCTCGGATCCGCATTGTACAAAACTTTGTTGACTGACCATCGGCTTCCACCTCCTCGGCCAGTAGCCGAGGAGTGTTTGTCCTACTTTATAAAGCCTTTATGAGGGCAAAGATTTACGACAAACAAGGCAATCTGGCCATATAGTTTTATAAACAAAGGTACGTAGAGAGATATGTTATATTACTGTTTAACATAAGAAATGTCTTCCAAAGAAAATAGTCCCGCTATCGGTTCCTTTCTTTGGGTTGTCATGCTAAGCATGATCATGAAACCTCAGCTCTAATGTAAGAGCAAAATATTGAGGATTTTGTTTGGGAGGCTAGTTACTAGCCCCCGGTAGTGTTCGGCGACAGTCGAGGTCAAGCCGTAAACACTTCGGCCAATGTTATGAATGGCCCATCATTTAACACAGTCATCGGATCGCTGACCAGTTTACGCTTATTGTGACAGTCAGTTTTCGGCTTTCTCCACTGAGGTGCCTAACCATGTGAGCTAGAAGCACAATCGCAGTGGTTCTCTCTTTGCACACCTAGCCGAACAAAGCGGAACGTAGGAGGCAAGCGCAGGAGCCGGGCAACCCAACTATTGACCGAAGACCCAATTCGAAACTGATGCATATATAGAAATATCCGAGAATGTTTTTGCCGAATCTCTAAAGGTGTTCAGCGTTGCACTGCGAGACTCGTGCTGAAAACACACAACTAGTTTAAAAGTGCCATAATCTTGGAAAACCAAAAAACTTCAGTAAAAACTTGACGTCCGAACAAGATCAAGTGTTCAGTGCCAATCTGAAAATTGGTCTTACTTTTGTGCTTCTGTCGTGCATTAATATGACACATCTGATCTCAAGACTTCAAGCGGGTCAGCCTACGGCTGCAGCCTCCTATCCCGAAGGTGGAGTGCTGCTCGTTAGACCAGTTTAGCAAACTAAACTCGAGCGGTCACTAGAGAGAAAATTGGTTATTTGGCTATTGACCACACACTCGCGTCGAAAAAAGAGTGATAGAAAAAGATTTTGCAACGACTAGGAAGAAAACACATTTACTATAAAACAAATTCTATAGATTTTAAAAGCCCCCAAGTGACTTGGGTAAAAGAATTTTATGTATAATGATTGTATGTACCGAAGTACTTATATCATATCTGTGTTCACCCAAACTTTAAATGCGTCTTAACCGACCGTCGGCTTCTCCCTCTTCGGCCAAGGGCCGAAAAGTGTCATGTACTCCGCCTGTCGAGAGTATCGATGGTGTTTCCGATGACCAGGCAATCAGGCCATAAGGTTGTAATAGACAAAGCGCGCTTAGGGAACTTATGCTATATTACTAACGAAGTGTAAGAAGCATCTTCAAAGAAAATAGTACCCCCACCGATACCTTTCTTCGGTGCTCATTATTACTATGAGACTTGTACAATAGATTTTTTGTACTCATGAGTTCCATTGTGTGCCGACCATGATTGAAAACAATAAGAGTGCTAGCTTTCGGCTTCGCCCAGTCTGAGGTCAGAGCTCGGATGACCCGGTCGTGACAATCACATAGGTGCTCCCTTTACTCCTTAGCCGAACAATCGGGAATGTAGGGGTAAGCACAGGAGCCAGGCAACCCAGCTTGCAAATCACTTAAGTTAATATGGTGCATATTGTGGCGTAATACACGAACAAGGAAGGAAGTCGTACAAGTATAATCATATGCAAGAGGAAAAGCTTCATAAAGGAAGCACCCAAGTAAACGGGGTATTTGAATATGCACATCACAAACAAAGTTTTGACAAGGAACTTTGTCACAAACAACTTTGTACTGAAAAGTATAATGCTTGGTCGAACCGGACAAAATTTAAAACTGAAAGTTTTTTAGCATGAAAGCAACTTAGTTGGTTAATTTGCTCGGTGTTGATGATGCGATTCGGGCTTGTGGCAGGACGAAGATGCCCATTGATCCGTGACAGATCTGACAAGGTTCACAGTCCTCGGCATGGCTGAGGTCCCAGCCCCCAGGCCCGAGGTGTCCGAGCAAGGAGTTCGGCACTCCGGAGTAGTGACCACCTAACACAGTCAAAGTCGATTACCTGCACACATAAAACAGTGCGGTCCAGGAAATTACATATATATATATATATAATACTTGCATAATTGCTTTACGCAAAAATAATTTATTTAAAGAAATGTGGCCTGGCACCGAAGCCAATGTCGATGCAGGGCGTCAGCGTGACGCGGTGAAGGCGTGACAAAGCCTGAATTTGCAGGGCGGTCCGGGCTCCGGATGCGGCGTTCGCCGAACTATGTACAGAAACTGATCAAACCACCACGCGACCATTTTTAATGTGGCCGCCATTTGATAGACCTGTGTACAGATGATGGAACAAGCCAGAGTAATAATTCCTTAAAAAAAATAAACCCAACAAGCAAAAATTGTTAGGATTAATAGCACCTGGTTTATTTGTTGTAGCATTCCAAAGAAAAGCAACTCCCAAAATCGGGAATCGATCTACACACCCATTGCCTGATGGGCGATAAAGCGATGGCCTGGTGAAGCTGTCAAAGGTTGGCTTGCCGAGGCGAAGCCCTCGGTCCAGCTAACGTGACGAAGCTGGTCGGCTGGTGACGCCGAAGTCACCGGAGTATGTTGATGAAGAAATAGCCAAGTCCCCGGTCGAGCCAAGGTGACGGAGCAGGCCGGTGAGGGGTTGTTGTAGCTGCCATGTCAGTCGAGGTGTTGAAGTAGTTCGGCGTGATGGACATTGGCTCAAAGAAGCAACAGTGCGGCCATGCCGACCCAGGTCGTAACTTGTGACGCTGTCAATGCTGGTTTGATGAAGTGACCATGCGGCGATGCCGGTGTGCCTGCTCCGTGTAATCCGTGGGGCGGCGATCTTTGTGATGATTTATCCTTGGTGATTCTGAACTCTTATTCGGATCACCGAGGTGAGGATCCGAAGAAGTTGAGTTCGGCTTAGAAAGCGATGACACGTCTAGCGCAGGTCAGCACTCGTGGAGCTATATTGCCGGACTGCTTTGACACCAGCGTGATGACGAAGATTACCTTAGAGGAGGTTTAAAATTTTATGGGCGCGTGTTAAAAACAACGCACAATACCTTAGAAGAAAAATCCTTTTAAAAAGGTTGTCAAATATCACGTTCATAAAGAAACATGAATTCAGATCGGATTCGTATTCGCGCAGGAAACAAATCTGAAAAGTGGTGCACTAATCGGAAGGTTCCTGGAGTTTGGACGGTCGGATCGAGCTGAAATTTTGAGGGGTGGTAGATATCGGAATTCCGCAGTAGATGAACGGTTGGATCTTCCAAAGGACTTCCGGGCTGGGCTCTGGAGACCACGCCCTAAACTCGTCCAAATTCCCGTCTGGATTTGACAGGGCTCGATATATCGTAGATTGTCAGAGATTTCTCCATCGGAACTCGACAAAATTTTCCAGGGTTGTTGTAGACTCGATTCCGTACAATTTCACCGAAGCGATCGTTAAAACGACACTCGGGGAGGCAGTGGCGGCGGATACGCGTTCGCTGTCCAGAAAAACAGCACGGTCGCCCGAGGGCAATGTTGACGTTGAGCCCCCGAGCTCCATGGACGATTCCTCCAGGATCTTGATAGAGATCGGAGTTGGTGTTGATAAAGGCCCTCGTCCGAACATGACGATCGGAGGCAGGGCACAGTCCTCAGTCAAGCCAAGGTGACCAGTCGAGCTAGTGATGAAGATGTCGACGTCACAGTTAATCTGCAGACGAGCCATCGATCCTTTTGCCGATCACACAGCGGAACTCTCAATGAAAGCACCAATGTCATTGTCAAAACCAGCGGATCTCGTGTAGGGGGTCCCGAACTGTGCATCTAAGGCGGATGGTAACAGGAGGCAGGGGACACGATGTTTATCCAGGTTCGGGCCCTCTTGATGGAGGTAATACCCTACGTCCTGCTTGATTGATATTGATGATGTAAGTATTACAAGAGTTGATCTACCACGAGATCGTAGAGGCTAAACCCTAGAAGCTAGCCTATGGTATGATTGTTGTATATCTATCGACTAGCCTGGCCCTGGTTTATATAATGCACCAGAGGACTAGGATAACAAGAGTCCTAGCCGAATATGCCAGTGGGGAGGAGTCCTTGTCTTCGCCACCAAGTCTTGTGGAATCTTCCTTGTATGCGGCAGCTGTCCGAACTGGCCCATGAGTATCGGCCATGGGGGTCCTCGGACCAATCTAACTGATTGGGAGACGACGTGGTGAGTACCCCCTAGTCCAGGACACCGTCACCAGGGGAGAGAGGCAACACTAGTCCAGATCTGAACAAAACCCCAGATTCCGAACACAACGATATCATCAGGGGCTCAGCCACTGAAATAACACCGTCGGCCCAGCGCATCATGGCAGTCATTGCCCCATGGACCGAACCCTTCTTGGCCTAACTTAATAGGAGGGAACTCCCGGAGGATCAGAATGAGGCTCGCCGCATTGTACGGCGTTCGAAGGCCTACAAGGTTCACGGCGGAGAGCTTTACAAGAAATGCGCTACCAGAGTTCTTCAAAGATGTATCTCCGAGGAAGAGGGGCGGCAGCTCTTGGCTGAAATTCATGCCGGTCTCGGCGGTCACCATGCCGCAGCTCGGACCCTTGTTAGCAAGGCCTTCTGTACAGGTTTTTACTGGCCGACGGCTCGAGCAGATGCACAGGACCTTGTCCAACGTTGCGTCGGATGCCAACTCTTTGCCAACCAAAGCCATATGCCACCACCGCTCTACAAACGATCCCCATCACTTGGCCTTTCGCGGTCTAGGGGCTCGATATGGTCGAAGCCCTTAAAGGAGGAAGCCATAAGAGAAAGTATCTGCTGGTCATGGTGGATAAATTCACTAAGTGGATAGAGGCCAAACCTGTTAAAATGGCCGAGGTGGGCCAGTGATAGAATTCATATCCGGCGTGGTGCACCGTTATGGTGTTCCACACAGCATCATCACCGATAACGGCTCCAATTTCATAGCCGATGAGGTGAAAACCTGGTGTGCTAATCTGGGTTATTAAACTCGATTACGCCTCTGTCTATCACCCGCAAACAAATGGTCAAGTCGAACGGGCCAATGGTCTTATTATGAGTGACATTAAACCCGGACTAGTGCGGTCTTTGAAAGAATCATACAAGCACTGGGTTGAGGAGCTTGACTCTGTACTCTGGGGGTTGTGGACCACGCCCAATCGCACTACTGGATATATACCTTTGTTCATGGTGTATGGCGCGGAGGCTGTGTTGCCCTGTGATATTATTCATGACTCACCTCGAGTGCGCATGTACGAAGAGAGAGAGGCTAAGCTTGATCGGCATGACAGCCTAGATGCCCTGGAGGAGGAGCGTGATGTCGCAAAAGCTCGTTCCTCATTTTATCAACAACAGGCCCAGAGATAATAAAGCAGAGAAGTACGGGCCAAGACTTATAATGTTGGCAAACTCGTTCTACGCTTGCTGGAGAAGAAAAAGGAGAAACTCAAGCCCAAGTGGGAGGGTCCCTTCATCATCGACGAAGTTCTCACTGGAGGAGTGTACCGCCTGCATGTTGCATCAGACAATCGCCTAGAGCCAAACCCCTGGAACGCGGCCAGACTCCGAAGATTCTATGCCTAGCGCTGAACTATTTGTTCGTCTCCTTCTCCCACTTGTTTCCATTATTTTTTTCCTCTCTTTTTGTTCTTTTTTTCTAAGCCTTAAAGCTTTCGCACGGCTAAACCGTGCACCTGTGACGTACACATCCTCGAACATGTACCCCCATTATACCTGGGGGCTTCCCAGACATAAGCTTATTCTTATTATCCGAGCATCAAGCTCATCACATATGCGTTTTTCCCATATGTACCTTTTCTTCGCCATTATATGCATCGATATGACTTAATTTTTGGCCAAGCTGGGTTGCCTGGCTCCTGTGCTTATGTCCTACATTCCCGTTACTTTGGCTAGGGCATAAAGGGAACACTTCTATGATTGTTACTGCCGGATCTTCCGGATGTGTACCTCAGACTGGGTGAAGCCGAAAGCTAGAGTTCTTAATGGAATATTCGGTCGGTGGATTAAATATGTTTTTGCATTCACCCCATGGTGAACCCCCAGATGTTACGTATACTGCGATTTTTCCAATCACAGTTCGGGCATGCATTTTAACGCATGCACACCCAGGGAAAGGAACCCTTAACGGAACTATCCTCTCTGGAAGATGTTTCGTACAATCATAATGTAATATAACATAACTAGCCGGATACAACTTGTCTGTTCAAGCAACTATGACCCCTACGCCTGGTTTCCACGCATACCCCGGTCTATTTTACCACTCAGGTATTCGGAAACACTCTGCACCTTCGGGTCCAGAGGTCGAAGCGAAAAGGTCTGCCATGACAATCGTTTTACAATTCAACTAGGAGTTACATATGTCCAGGAAAGTACATAGTCACTTGGACTCAAAAATTTCCTCCTCTATACCGTCCAGCAGGCTGTCTAACTTACAATCCCGTTGGGAATACTTGGCGGCTACTTCTACTTGGTCATATACCAAATTAACTGGAACTTCTTTTCCATCTGACCCTAGAGGTCCGACCCGAGCCATATGATCCGGATCAAGCTTGGTATACCGTGTTTTCACCATGGCCTAGGCTTCTCGTGCACCTTCCCGGTAGGCCGATAACTTCCACAATCGAAAGCGCCGCCGCGCTCCCTTGAATAGATGTATAAGCTCCTCCATCTTTCCTAGAGGGGAGGAGGATGGCCATAAGGCCTTGGCAACACTTCGCATCGCCTGCCGAGCCTGCTCATGCACTTGCGACAGCTCTTGTAGCAGATCGCCCAAGAATCTGGACATCTCCTCTTCGGGACGACCAGTTAGCATACCTACAGACATAACTCTGTCAGTCACCTCTATCTCTGAATTATTTGAAGGTAAGTTTGACCACATACTGAAGATGCTGCCTCGCAGCCTTTTATTCTCCTTTACGGAGTCAGCCAGCTGGGCCCGTACATCTTTCAGTTCCTCACCCAGTTGGGTATTGGAATCCTAGAGCTTGTTTTTCTCCTCCACGACTCGTGTTAGCACACGCTCGCCCGCTGCTAGTAGTTTTTTGGCTTCTCGTTCTCCGCCTTGAGCGGCTTTCAATTCCTCTTGCAGTTGATCTAATGATCCTATTAAGAGGTGAGCAATCGTGTTAGCATTATTGGTATACCATTATGTTTTCTCGATGGAGGGGAACATTACCAGGGGACGCCTTCTTGGATTTCTCCAGTTTGACATTGGCAGCAGTTAGCTGGGTCCGATACTTCTCTAGTTCCTGAGATAACAGATTGTTCTTCTTCGTAAGTACCTGGTTATACAATGATCCTTCACTCAGTTGGATCAACTGCTTCAAGTCTTGGGGGCTACTGGTATATAACTATCAGATTGGTACAATATAAACTTACCCGCATATCTTTTAGATGCTGGTCCGTGGCTCTTACAAGCCCATCCCGTGCAGCTCGGATGTACGCATCGGCCGAGCCGAAGGCATCAAATGCCTCCTTTGAAAAGCCGGAGTCACGGAGAGCGGCCTTCCGACGATGATGATTCATGGCGCTTTCCACTTCAGAGTTCGTGACAGACATATTGTCTGAATCCTCTGTGGAAGGATAGTTCGGCGCCACTCCTGTGTCAGCCCCTGTCCTTAGGGCAGGGTCCGAAACCTGACTAGTGGAGGCACGTCCGGCAGGATCCCCAGACATAGTCCGACGGACACTTTTCCTGATAGAATGTAGTGAATGGCATCACGATTTGATGTGGCGATCAGAAGATGTATTCTTGGAAAAAAAAGCCTTACCTCTTTGGCGAGGGTTCTGCTGTGTTATCATTTGCCTTCCTCTTTGAATATATGCTCGGCGCGGGCGCCGCTCTCCTCGGAGACGCTTCTGGTTCACGTTGTGGCATCGAGCGCCTCCCCTTTGGAACACGAAACAGTGTGGTGGGTGAGGCATAGTGAGGAAACTCTTTCGGAGAAAGTGTCTTTTAAATTACTCACATGCGAAGCAGGGAGGAGGCCGGGGTAATCAGCAATGATGGGTACTTCCGTACCATCGTAACTCGTCTGATGGAATACTCCATCCTCGACCTCCACAAATATGTCCGGATCTTCTTCGAATCCGGGGTCAAGGTCCCGGTTGTGACACTCTGGCTGGGGAGCGGGGCTATGGATCCCCTCGATAGCCTTCCGCCATTCCTGTAGCGAGTGGATAGGTTACTGTCCATCGAAAATGATTCAGGGAGAGGAGTAAAATGGTGGAATTGGAGCTTACCCAGCTAGGGAATTATACATGGAAAATCCATCTCGACATTGGAGACGAGTGAAATCCTCCTTCTCCCCTTTGTACAGTTCAGCCAATATTTTGACCAAAGTGGCGGGGGTTTTCGGACCCTTCCGACCGCAGCGTGAGGCGTCATCTTCCCCATTATAGTGCCACATAGGAAGCCCTCTGTATTGGAGTGGCTGGACCCCCCACACTACGGAGATCGCCATTACCTCGATTATTGACAATCCGGACTGGGCGAGCATCTTAATCTTGCCCATCAACTGACTGGCTTCTGCGCTATCCTCCTCCTCGAGGCTCCGAGGACGCCAGCTATGCCGTTTCTTCAATGGAGTGCTTGAAAATTCGGGGAGGCCCATTCGGACTGGGTGAGGAAGAGCGACCCCGTCAATATAGAACCATTCGGAAGGCCACTCTTCGGAAGCCTTCTTCGGCGTGCTGGACAGGTATCCGGTCCCGGTGATACGCCACACTTCGGCTCCTCCCACTTTGAATATTAACCCCCCTTGATTACGAGGGACGAGGTAGAACAATTTTCTCCATAAATCAAAATGGGCCTCAGAGCCTAGGAATAGCTCGTATAGAGCAACATAACCCGCGATGTGCAGGATGGAGGCGGGAGTGAAACTATGCAGTTGGAGGCCATAATACTCTAGAAGTCCTCGGAGGAAGGGATGGATTGGAAATCTGACACCTCTTAGCAAAAAGGGAATGAAGTGTACTCGTTACCCCCTGGACAGATTGGGGAAGTTCTCTGCCTGAACCCCGCCATTGAAGGACGTCAGCCCTGCTTGTACGGGGACTAGATCCGCGGGAGGAAGAAAGCCCTGTTTTTGCAGCTTCGACAGCTGATTGTGAGATATGGAGCATCTATCCCAATCACCCTTTTCGGAGCCGTGGGGACAATAGGAAGAGCTAGGAGCGTTAGCCATGTTGGGGTGGTTCCGCTTATCAAGCTCTAAGGATTATTCCGTGGGGTGTGGAATGGATCTGAGATCTATTCTCTTTAAATAGGCACCTCTCTTGTATGGTCGGGGTGGTATGTGCAAAAATACCCCGACCTCTTGTATTCACTCGACACGTGGAAGCTGAAGTCAGGAAGGCATGGAAGCCGAGGGGTACGACATTAAATGGAAAGCCGAATACATCACTTTGAAGTCATCGGAGGAGGAACCCGCCTTGCAATGCCGAAGACTTTCTGTGCACCGGACACCTTGTCATTGAAGTCTGGTTCGGGGGCTACTGAGGGAGTCCTAGACTAAGGGGTCCTCGGGCGTCCGACCTATTAGACATGGGCCAGACTAATGGGCTGTGAAGATACAAAGACCGAAGACTCTACCCATGTCCGAATGGGACTCTCCTAGGCGTGGAAGGCAAGCTTGGCGACCAAATATGAATATTCCTTTCTCTGTAACCGACCTTATGTAACCCTAGATCCCTCCAGTGTCTATATAAACCATAGGGCTAGGTCCGTAGAGATATCCTCATAATCATAGTCTAACAGGCTAGATCTTTAGGTTTTAGCCATTACGATCTCGTGGTAGATCAACTCTTGTAATACTCATATTCCTCAAGATCAATCAAGCAGGAAGTAGGGTATTACCTCCATAGAGAGGGCCCGAAACTGGGTAAACATTGTGTCCCCTGTCTCCTGTTACCATCGACCTTAGACGCACAGTTCGGGACCCCCTACCCAAGATCCACCGGTTTTGACACCGATAGCCGCTCCCTGCGCCCCTGGCCCGACGCCGCCACTCCCCGCGCCCCTGCCCTGCCCCGGTGCCGCCGGCCAGGCATACTCCCTCCACTCCTCTCCTCCCTCCTTCTTGTTGAATGCATGTTAGGATTCATCTTCATGCCATAATATTTGTTACAAAAGTGCTAAATGATGTTAAGTGCTGAAAACTGTTGATGTTTGTCACTTTGTCATTTTTGTGTGAATTAATGCATCCACTATATGAGCAACTTGTCAACATGACATTGGATCGTTTTTATGTGTAGTTGCTGCTAGTAATTTTTTCATGCCATGATATGCCCTGATGTGAGTGCCACGAGCTTGCAAACATGCCTAGTCATTGTTTCTGTTTTCGGACTTCTTAATTTCACTAAGTCCTAAACTGTCTATTATAAAACTTGCCAAATTTGCTTGTTGGTTTCTACTAATCTAGACCTCATATGCATATGATTCCTTCATGTGATTTGGTGTTTGTGATGTGTACTTTGATGTCATTCTTTTGGTTGCTATGTTACCTTGATGTAGCATGTTTATTTGTTGCTATCATGTTATATCTGTCAGCCCGTTAACAAAATGTTCCATTTTGTAAAATTCATAGTAAATGATATGTGCATCATATGAACTTATGCCAATGGATTATTTGAAGATTGCTATGTATAATACATGCTCATGTCAGTTTCATAAATTTTAAAATTGTTATGCTTGCTGTTATGTGCCTCTCAAGTCAGCATCATGATGTTGTTTTCAACATGCCCAGTTTTTCACTAAGTCTGAAATCTGTTATATCTTCTTGCCATGTTCTCTTGATGCTACCATCATATCCATGACTCTTCTAAACATGATCCGTAACCATGTTTTGTTGTTTATGTTATGCTCTATCATGCCATACCTTTTGATGTTGTTCTTGCCCTGTAGCATATTTAATTCTTGCCTGCAAGTGTGCATCTTAAATCTGTTTCTACCGCACTGTGAATTACACCAAGTCTGAGAATCTGTTTTAACTTTGCAACTTGCCTTGATGAATCCCATAGATCTAGAGGTCATATGCTCATGTTTAGTAAACATCATTTGTTATGTGCAACGAGTACTTCCATTCTATGCTTTTACTTGTCATGTATAACCACTGTAGCATATTTATTTCTTGTGTCCAACATGTCATCAGATTAACTCTACTCATGTATGTGCTCTGTTTTTCACCAAGTCATAATCTATAACAGAACTTTGCATTTTGCATTGATCCTATTCAAATAGTTTTAGTTCAACAGGAGCATTTCAAAGTCTAAGAAATGCTCAAGTTCAAGAGGAGCATTTTCAAAGCCTATTTTTTCAATCAGTGGAATTACAGTTTGTGGTGTTGCATCTCCGTGGAGTTGGTCCCCAATCGTCCCTCCGCTATTTGACAAAAGGTTTCCATTTGTTGTATGTTGAGTTTTGTTCATAGGATGATGGTTGGTTCATTTGTTGAGTTGTGTATTCATCCATGTGTATAAATCTTGTATTCATTTTGTATTCATCTTGTGTCTAAATCTTGTATTCATCTTGTCATTAAAACATAACCCGATATATAACTTTTATTTTGAGGCATATGAAAACATGAGAGAGGGGGTTGTTAAAACACAACCCCGATAACTTCGACATGAGGGAGGGGGTCGTTAAAACATAACCCCAATAACTTTGACTTTGAGGCATATGACAACATGATTTGCATGTCAGACAGGCATGAGAGAGGTGGTCCGCCAAGTATCCTCTCTCGAAAGATAGGATGACTCATCATACATGAGGGGGGAGGAGTCCTCGACGATCATCTGAAACTGACTGTTATAAAACTTGTCAACTTTGCATGATGTTTGCCACTAATCCATTGCTCATATGCATATGATTCCTTGTTGTGGTTAGGTCAATGTTTGCCACTAATCCATCTCTCATGGTTGTATATTGCCATGTTGTAATATTTGCAGAAACTATGGACAGAGACTTAGAAAAAGAAGAGTTGTTGGGGGGATATAATCCGCGACAGAGGTGATGATATAACCTTGTCGTGTCTCAACGACACCAATGGTGATGAAAGAGAGGATGACGACTCCGGTGATCAAATGGAGGAGGGAGGAGATCATGACGACTCCGGTGATCAAATGGAGGAGGGAGGATATGATGGCTCCGCCCGTGTTGGAGCCTTAACTATTGCAAAGTCCGGCGAGGTATATATTAATTACACCTCCGCTGACTAGATGCATTAATTGTTTTGTATGTACATATATTAACGCTTCTTTCTTCTTTTAGCCCTCCGGATCGAGCCAAACTTCTGTAAGGAGATGAGGCCCGAAGAAAAAGTTGGGCCAGGATGAAAGGTTCACGATCGAAGAAGTCGCTCCAGATGGCCAAGCGATTGCTCCCAAGTGAACCAAAGACAAATTTGTACATCAGTGTGGAGTTCTTGTTAGGGACAGCGTCCCGATCAGCATCCAAGAATGGAATAAGAAGAAGGACAGTGAAGTTTTTTATGTCAACGATCAAAAGAAAGATGAGCTTTGGAACTCGCTGATGACAAATTTCAGCCTACCACTAGAGGAGGATCCAAATAACCCAGTTATATAGCAACAAGTCAAGACATGGGATCTTAAGAACATGACAGGACTATTCAAGAACTGGAAGAAAAGATTGAACGAGTCTATCAACAAAGACGAGACTCGAGAATTCACCGGTCAATATGTGAAGATAAAAGATCAGTGGCCCGCATTTGTGCCGTACAAGAAATCCGAGAAAGCTAAGCAAAAGTCATAGATAAATAAGAAAAATGATGCAAAGAAGAAGTATCACCATGTTACGGGGTCAGGTGGCTACAACTTTGCCCGGCCTACATGGGACAAAGCTGAGAACGACCTGCTTGATAAAGGGGTCCAACCAGCGACATTGAACTGGCCCGATCGGTCAAGGACTTGGTTCTTCGGGAATGGAGAAACTTTGGACCCAGAAATAGGGAAGTTTGTTTTCACCAAAACTCAACTTGAAACACCCGCCCTAAATATTCAACAAGCAATCAAGGAAGTGCAGGAAGGGAGGTCCCATCCCGAACACCCTGGACGAACATGAGGCACATCAGGCTCCGTTTCGTGGAAGTATGGGTTTCCGAAGAGCACAGCCAATAGAAGCCGAGGGAGAAAGAATAAAGAGGAAGCAGACCGAATGTAGAAGGTCAAAGAAAGATTAGCATTGTAGGATAAGAAAATAGAGGCACTTGAGAGCCAGCGAGCTTCTCAGCAGCACAAAGATCCTTCATTCGATACTGCCCACGAAACTACCCCATCATCTCAGTGGAAAAGCAGCGTGGCTTCCATTGAGCTCATTCAGCCTGATATCATGGCTCCTTGCTACCCCTGAGCTCAGTGGAAAAGCTGATGGTAATGTTACTGTCTACAAAGCTCGACTTATCGCAAAAGGTTTTTGACAAGTTCAAGGAGTTGACTACGATGAGACTTTCTCACACGTAGGGATGCTTAAGTCTGTCCGAATTATGGTAGCAATTGCCGCATTTTATGATTATCAAATCTGGCAAATGGACGTCAAAATTGCATTCCTTAATGGATTTATTAAAGAAGAGTTGTATATGATGCAACCAGAAGGTTTTGTCGAGCCTAAAGGTGCTAACAAAGTGTGCAAGCTCCAGCGATCCATCTATGGACTCGTGCAAGCATCTCGGAGTTGGAATATATGCTTTGATGAGGTGATCAAAGCATATGGTTTTATACAGAATTTCGGAGAACCCTGCTGTCGGTGTCAAAACCGGCGGATCTCGGGTAGGGGGTCCCGAACTGTGCGTCTAGGCCGGATGGTAACAGGAGGCAGGGGACATGATGTTTTACCCAGGTTCGGGCCCTCTTGATGGAGGTAAAACCCTACGTCCTGCTTGATTAATACTGATGATATGGGTAGTACAAGAGTAGATCTACCACGAGATCAGAGAGGCTAAACCCTAGAAGCTAGCCTATGGTATGATTGTTGTTCGTCCTACGGACTAAAACCCTCCGGTTTATATAGACACCGGAGAGGGCTAGGGTTACACAGAGTCGGTTACAATGGTAGGAGATCTACATATCCGTATCACCAAGCTTGCCTTCCGTGCCAAGGAAAGTCCCTTCCGGACACGGGACGAAGTCTTCAATCTTGTATCTTCATAGTCCAGGAGTCCAGCCGAAGGTATAGTCCAGCTATCCGGACACCCCCTAATCCAGGACTCCCTCAGTAGCCCCTGAACTAGGCTTCAATGATGACAAGTCCGGCGCGCAGATTGTCTTCGGCATTGCAAGGCGGGTTCCTCCTCCAAGTACTTCATAGAAGATTTTGAACACAAAGGTAGTGTCCAGCTCTGCAAAATAAGTTTCCACATATTGCCATAGAGAGAATAATATTTACACAAATCTAATCTGCTGACGTATTCCGTAGCGTGACATCACACCACGGCCGGGTCTTTATTCGAATTGTTTTACTGTCCCACCTCAGCGCGTTTAGCGAGGCGGTTTCCTTCGCACGTCTTGTTAAAGTAGAGATCGTGTCCCCTTATTACGGGATTCTCATCAATACGGGTGTGGGCAACCCAACCGCGCCATTGACTACGGCACTTGGGAGATAAGCGAGTCTTACCGGGCTGGTGGGAGCGCATAGTCGCGTCCGCCCATATAAGGGGATAAGGATCCACCTTTTCATCCACGCCTTCTTCCTCCTTTGCCTATCCATTTCCGCGCACTCGAGCTCCAGCGCCCAAGTCCACACACCCCACCTCAACCTTCTCCAGCCATGTCCGGAGCGGGAGGCAAGTGGATGGTCTCCTCCATCACGGAGGGACACATCAAAAGACTGAGGAAGGCCGGATACTTGTCTAACGACATTGCACACCGGCTTCTCGAAGAGGGGCAGCTCATCCCCACCCCTAGGCCCCATGAGAGGGTGGTGTTCCTCCCCCATTTCCTCCGCGGACTGGGCTTCCCTCTCCACCCATTTGTCTGGGGGCTCATGTTCTATTATGTCCTGGATTTCCACGATCTGGCCCCAAACTTTGTCCTCAACATCTCGGCGTTTATCGTCGTGTGCGAGGCTTTCTTCCGCATCCGCCCCCAATACGACCTATGGCTCAAGACTTTCAATGTCAAGCCGAAGGTGGTGCGCGGCACTGTAGGATCTAGAAGTAGGTGTGTCTAAAGGGGGGGGGTTTAGACACTCAATGCTAAAGTTGCAATTTTTAAGCTTTTTCGGTTCAAGTGGAGTTTAGGCATAATTTCAACATTCACAATACATATCAAACAAGTATGCAAAGAGTGTATAGGAAGCGGAAAGTAAAGCATGCAACTTGCAAGAATGTAAAGAGAAGGGTTTGGAGAATTCAAACGCAATTTGAGACACGGATGTTTTTCCCGTGGTTCGGATAGGTGGTGCTATCCTACATCCACGTTGATGGAGACTTCAACCCACGAAGGGTAACGGTCGCGCGAGTCCACGGAGGGCTCAACCCACGAAGGGTCCATGAAGAAGCAACCTTGTCTATCCCACCATGGCCATCGCCCACAAAGGACTTGCCTCACTAGCGGCAGATCTTCACGAAGTAGGCGATCTCCTTGCCCTTACAAACTCCTTGGTTCAACTCCACAATCTTGTCGGAGGCTCCCAAGTGACACCTAGCCAATCTAGGAGACACCACTCTCCAAGAAGTAACAAATGGTGTGTTGATGATGAACTCCTTGCTCTTGTGCTTCAAATGATAGTCTCCCCAACACTCAACTCTCTCTCATAGGATTTGGATCTGGTGGAAAGAAGATTTGAGTGGAAAGCAACTTGGGGAAGGCTAGAGATCAAGATTCATATGGTAGGAATGGAATATCTTGGTCTCAACACATGAGTAGGTAGTTCTTTCTCAGAAATAGGATGCTGGAAGTGTAGCCTTAGCCTGATGGCTCTCTCAACAAGTGAAGAGGAGGTGGAGGGGTATTTATAGCCTCCACATGAAATCCAACCGTTACACACAATTTTCCAATCTCGGTGGGACCGAGTCACAAACTCGGTCGGACCGAAATGGTAAACCTAGTGACCGTTAGTGATTCTCGGTGGGACCGACTGGAACAACTCGGTGGGACCGATGTGCTAGGGTTAGGGAAAATCCAAAACTCGGTTTGACCGATTACTCAAACTCGGTGGGATCAATTTGGGTAATAAGCGAAATAGAGAGTTGGCCAAAAAAACTCGGTGGGACCGATTGTATATCTCGGTGGGACCAAAGATATTGCAACAGGTAACAGAGAGTTTGCAAGCCCATCTCGGTGAGACCGAGATCCCATCGGTGAGACCGAATTGATTAGGGTTTGGAAGTGGCTAAGTGACAAGTGAAACTTGGTGGCGCCGGATAGAAAGAATCGGTAGGTCCGAGTTTGACTTTGGGTTTAGGTCATATGTGGAAGTGGGAAAGTAGCTGAGGATTTGGAGAATATCATTAAGCACTTGAGCAAGAGGCTCATTAAGCAACACCTCATTCCTCCTTGATAGTATTGGCTTTTCCTATGGACTCAATGTGATCTTGGATCACTAAAAATGTAAAATGAAGAGTCTTGAGCTTTAAGCTTTAGCCAATCCTTTGTCCTTAGCATCTTGGAGAACTTCCCACAACCTTTAGTCCATGCCACTCCATTGTTGAACTTATCTGAAACATACTAGATAAAAATGTTAGTCCAACAAGAGATATGTTGACATTAATTACCAAAACCACCTGGAGAGCACTTGTGCTTTCAATCTCCCCCTTTTTGGTAATTGATGGCAACATACATCAAAGCTTTAGATAAAGATATAAAGAACAGCATGTAAAGCTTTGGAAGGACATGTAACAGGCATAGGCTCCCCCTACATGTATGCACTCATGTGAATATGAAATATAGAGGCATGTGAGGGCATAACCATGACAGAGTGGGCAATGTGTTACACGTATCTTGGCCATATGCATCAGAGCAAAAGATTGTTAAGGAAAATACCTTCATGCTCATGAGTCCTTCTTGCAAACAGTATGTACATAAGCAAGAACTCCTCATACTCATGATTTTGATGCATACACTTACCTTGTAGTCTTTGATTGGCTTAGGATGGAATGAACCTGCACAAACAAGGTTAGATAACACAGGTACATCCACTAGCCAGAGCAAACTGAAGAAACCACAAGAATACCAAGACTGGGATGACATGTAGAGAGTAAGTACTAGGTACTACATTGAATTCAACATGTCCCCAAAAGTAAAGATATGCAATGAATTTGACTGATTTCTTTCCCATAGATGTCTTGCTCCCCCTGAATCTTACATGGGATATTGGGAGAAGATAGGGAACATAAAATCAGAGCTGAAAGATACAAATGAACATGTCTTTCCCCCTAAAAAAGACATGTGACATCTCTCCTCTTGAACACCAATCATCTGGGATTCTTGAGTATTGTCTCTCCCCCTTAGAGATCTCTTTCTCCCCCTTAATACTTTATCTAGGACATCTGGGATCCTTGAGACTTTCTCTCCCCCTTTAGTGTGTTCTCTCTCTCCCACAAGCTTTGATGTGATCTCTCTCTCCCCATTTGACATCAATTTCCAAGAAGGTTTTTCTGGAATCCGTCGTATAGGTTTGGTCCTTGAGATTTAGCACAAAGCAATGGATAAAATTGGGATGCTTGCAGAGGACAAGATTCATTGAGTGGAGCTGGATCAGAAGAAATGTAGAATATGTGACAAACTGTTTTCCTGTTGCTAAATCGGTGGCACCGAGTGGTATGTTTCGGTGGTACCGAAGATATTCGGTTGGACCGAATATTACAATTCGGTGAGACCGAGTTCATTACAGAGAAAACACTTGTCACCTCAGCTCACTAGATCGAATAAGATCTCACAAAGATTTGGAAGGAATTAAGTGCAGAAAATGCAGAGCAAAAAAGAAGAAACTGAGGGATCTAGATGAAGTTGAAAAAGAGAAGGAGGATAAGCAAGCATGAGACAAATGCAATAGCACAAAGAAAGAACACAAGAAAACTTCATCTAGAGTTGGGCGGTGACATAGTCACCTATGTTAGAGTATATTGACTTAGGAGTCAAGTGAGAACACTTGATCATAGATCATACTCATCGATTAAGCTCAAAATGGGGTTACCATTTTTCGATCAAGCATTTTGATGTATTCACATCTTGTTGAGTTACTTTGACTCATGTCTTGGAGTAAAGCTTCTCTAAGATGTAATAGCATACCTTGGGTGGTGGAGTGGTTCTTGCTCATGTAGTTGAACTTGTGTGGGTGCTCAAGGTTGATGTAGCTCATCAAGAATTGGGAGCACCACTTGGAGTTTGAGTTCATCTACCTACATGGGTTAGTTCTTGCAAGGAAGAGCACTTGTAAAAAAATGACAATCATGAAGCTCAACATAGAATCTGTCAAAGGATATGTTTGAATGGTTTTGTGCTTACTTGTCTCCAACCACAATTGTGTAGTGAATTATTGATGTAGAGATTGCTCAAGATGTGAGTGAGTCGCAATCTCATGGAATTAGATTCAACCAAGCACCTATATGGGTTAGACAACATACAAGGTACAAATATATCCAAGACATAAGATAGTCATCATAAGAGATATATCATGGATTAGTCATGTGGTCATGTCTTGCATGTGTCCAATGGAGTTCCTACTCCACGTTTGAAGCATCAATGATGTTCAATTCTCCTCTCAACCTGCAAAACACTTTCTCATCAAGTGGTTTAGTGAATATATCGGCTAATTGCTTATCAGTGCGAACATGCTTAAGATTAATGTCACCCTTAGCAACATGATCTCGAATGAAATGATGACGAACTTCAATATGCTTAGTTCGAGAGTGTTGTACAGGATTATGACCAATTTTGATAGCACTTTCATTGTCATAAAGCAGTGGAACATGTTTCACATAGATTCCATAATCTTTAAGAGTTTGGGTCATCCAAAGTAATTGAGCACAACATGAACCAGCGGCAATGTATTCTGCTTCGGCGGTGGATAAGGATACCGAGTTTTGTTTCTTAGAGGACCAAGACACAAGAGATCTACCAAGAAATTGACAAGTGCCTGAAGTGGACTTCCTATCAACCTTGTCTCCGGCATAATCCGAGTCGGAATAGCCAACAAGATCAAAAGAAGACCTCTTAGGATACCAAATGCCAAAGTTTGGTGTATGAATTAAGTATCTCACTATCCTTTTTACGGCCTTAAGATGACATTCTTTAGGAGCAGCTTGATATCGTGCACACATGCACACACTTAGCATAATATCGGGACGTGAAGCACATAGGTATAGCAATGAACCAATCATAGAGCGATAAACCTTTTGATCAACCGGTTCACCACCTTTGGTCAAATCATTATGTCCACTAGTGGGCATGGGTGTAGACATACCTTTGCACTCTTGCATATTAAACTTCTTGAATAAGTCCTTGGTGTACTTTGTTTGAGAGACAAATGTACCTTCCTTAGTTTGCTTGATTTGCAAACCAAGAAAGAATTTGAGTTCACTCATCATAGACATTTCAAACTTCTCTGACATTAGCTTTCCAAACTTTTTACTAAAGAGAGGGTTAGTTGAACCAAATATGATATCATCAACATAAATTTGGCACACAAATAGTTCTCCATTAACCCTTTTAGTAAAAAGAGTAGAATCAATCTTACGAATTTCAAAACCACTTGCAATAAGGAACTTGGTCAAGCATTTATACCATGCTCTAGGAGCTTGTTTAAGACCATAAAGAGCTTTGTGAAGTTTGTAAACATGATTTGGTTTCTTAGGATTAATAAAGCCGGGAGGTTGTTTGACATAAACTTCCTCCTCTATTTCACCATTTAGAAAAGCACTTTTAATGTCCATTTGGTACAAGGTGATGTTATGGTGATTAGCATAGGCAAGTAAGATGCGAATGGACTCAAGTCTAGCAACGGGAGCATATGTCTCACCATAGTCCATACCTTCGACTTGTGTGTACCCTTGGGCGACGAGACGTGCCTTGTTGTGAACCACTTGTCCATCTTCATCTTGCTTGTTGCGAAACACCCACTTTGTACCAATGATGTTGTGGTTGTTGTCGGGCTTCTGAACCAATGTCCAAACTTGGTTTCTCTCAAAGTTGTGTAGCTCTTCATGCATAGCATTTATCCAATCTGGATCTTCCAATGCTTCTTCAACCTTCATAGGTTCAATGCTAGAGATGAATGAATAGTTTTCACATAAGTTAGCTAAACGAGTTTTTGAGCGAGTGATTCTCCCGGTTTGTACATCATTGAGGATTTTCTCGACGGGATGATCTTTGGCAATTCTTGCTCGAACTCGTGAGAGCTTTTGCTTGGGTCTTTGTTGAGCGTCTTCTTCATCTTGTTCTTCTTCTTGGCCTTCTTCATTGTTGATGTTGTCGTTCTCTTGTCGTGGTGGAGAAGGAGGTTGTTGATGTTCATCTTGATGCACTTCCTCGTCTTCTTCATCTTGGCGTGTCCCACTTGTCGATGCTTCCATATCAATTCTTGGTTCACCTTGTTGTGAAGCAGAGGCTTCCACTTGGACGGACGAGGTACTCTCCTTCACTTCCGTTGGAAGGATTTTGCCAATGGACAAGTCTTGGATTGCTTCTGAAGGGTCTTTGTCTCCTACATCAATTGGCAATTGCTCTACTTGCGAGCCATTAGGTTCATCAAACTTCACATCTACCATCTCTTCAACCTTTCGGGTGAAATTGTTGTAGACACGGTAAGTGTGAGAGTTTGAGCCATAACCAAGTAGAAAACCTTCATGAGATTTAGGAGCAAACTTTGAACGACGATGCTTATCAAGAATGTAGCACTTTGAGCCGAATACTCGAAAGTATCCAACTTGGGGTTTGTTACCGGTGAGGAGCTCGTATGCCGTCTTGCCGAGTAGCTTGTGAAGATACAAGCAATTTGTCGCGTGACAAGCTGTCTCAACCACTTCTGCCCAAAAGTGCTTCGGCGTCTTGTATTCATCAAGCATCATTCTTGCCATTTCGATGAGCATCCGGTTCTTCCTCTCAACAACTCCGTTTTGTTGAGGTGTGTACGTAGCCGAGAACTCGTGTGAAATACCTTCCTCGTCAAGAAAGGTATCCACATTTGCGTTCTTGAACTCCATTCCGTTATCACTCCGAACCTTCTTGATCTTCACGTCAAACTGATTTTGGGCCTTCCTAGCGAAGCTTTTGAAGATCTTCTGGACCTGCGACTTGTCATTAAGAAAGAACACCCACGTAAATCTTGAAAAATCATCAACTATAACTAGACCAAAAGAATTTCCACCGAGACTCTTGTAGGCGTTGGGACCAAAAAGGTCCATATGAAGTAGCTCGAGTGGCCTCCTTGTGGTCATGATGTTCTTCACGGGATGCCTTCCTCCAACCTGTTTACCTGCTTGACAAGCACTGCGAAGTCTATCCTTATCAAATATGACATCTTTAACTCCAACAATATGATTTCCTTTAATAAGCTTGTCAAGGTTTCTCATACCAACGTGACCTAGTCGTCTATGACACAACCAACCTTTTGAGGATTTAGCAATAAAACAAGTTTTAGGTTGTGCCTTTTTAGAGAAATCGACAATGTAAAGATCACCTCTACGCATACCGGTAAAGACCATTTTATGATTGTCTCGACGAAACACTTGGCAATCTACCTCAGTAAATAGAACATTCAAACCAAAATCAGCAAGTCTAGATACTGAAAGTAAGTTGTAGCCGAGAGATTCAACGAGCATGACATTTTGAATGGAACTATCATGTGAGATGGCCACCTTACCAAGGCCAACCACTTTACCCTTTGAATTATCACCAAAGGTGACATATTTTCTAGGGTCGTCATTTTTAGCAAGCTCACGGAACATCTCTTCATCTCCGGTCATATGATCAGTACATCCACTATCTAGAACCCATTCTTTTCCACCTGACGCATATCCCCGAAGATTTTCCGTAAGACCAAAATGTCTCATTGCATCATCAAGATCGAAGTCACTATCACCATCATCATAGTATCCATGTTCATCATGATCTTGTGATTCATTATTTCCTAGAGAGGGTAATTCATTAGATAAATGGTCATCAAAGTGTTCACTTTTATGAATTCTTATAGCTTCAAATATAATATCACTAATGATTCCAGCATCTCCTTTAGCATGCTTGAGATTGGTAAGCTCAAATAGGCAATCACCAAATTTAGGATCACTAGAGTTCATCTTACTCAATGCAATAGATTTATGGAGAATTTCATCCAGATTTTTCAAGGAATGATTGGGCAATCGTTCCTCAAGAAATTTCCATATAGTATAAGCACAATTAAGAGTAGGCAAGTTAGCAATCAAGTTTTTGGGCAATCCCCTAATGATAAGCTCGATGGTTCTAAGGTTGCGAATCATGTCAATATCTTCATCTAGAGTAGGATGCAAAGGATCAATATGAGGTGCACAAGGGCTAGCAATATACTTGTTTAAATGATATTGATTGAAGATTACAAGCATCTCATTTTTCCACTCATGAAAATATTCTCCATCAAGAATAGGCACTCTATGTCTAAGACTCCCTAAAGTAGACACATCCATCTTCCTCCAATGGTGATTAAACCAAGGCAATGGAGACCAAAGCTCTGATACCACTTGTAGGATCTAGAAGTAGGTGTGTCTAAAGGGGGGGGGTTTAGACACTCAATGCTAAAGTTGCAATTTTTAAGCTTTTTCGGTTCAAGTGGAGTTTAGGCATAATTTCAACATTCACAATACATATCAAACAAGTATGCAAAGAGTGTATAGGCAGCGGAAAGTAAAGCATGCAACTTGCAAGAATGTAAAGAGAAGGGTTTGGAGAATTCAAATGCAATTTGAGACACGGATGTTTTTCCCGTGGTTCAGATAGGTGGTGCTATCCTACATCCACGTTGATGGAGACTTCAACCCACGAAGGGTAACGGTCGCGCGAGTCCACGGAGGGCTCAACCCACGAAGGGTCCATGAAGAAGCAACCTTGTCTATCCCACCATGGCCATCACCCACGAAGGACTTGTCTCACTAGCGGTAGATCTTCACGAAGTAGGCGATCTCCTTGCCCTTACAAACTCCTTGGTTCAAATCCACAATCTTGTCGGAGGCTCCCAAGTGACACCTAGCCAATCTAGGAGACACCATTCTCCAAGAAGTAACAAATGGTGTGTTGATGATGAACTCCTCACTCTTGTGCTTCAAATGATAGTCTCCCCAACACTCAACTCTCTCTCATAGGATTTGGATCTGGTGGAAAGAAGATTTGAGTGGAAAGCAACTTGGGGAAGGCTAGAGATCAAGATTCATATGGTAGGAATGGAATATCTTGGTCTCAACACATGAGTAGGTAGTTCTTTCTCAGAAATAGGATGCTGGAAGTGTAG